>NC_080573.1:98511994-98830327 GCF_029962835.1 Magnolia sinica | reverse complement strand
TGTTGCGGAAGTGTGGGTCAGACATCATTCCTGTAATTGATTGACAACTACTCGAGGTCCGTGAGGATGCTTCCTACATCAGCAGTTGATCCGTATTCTTGATCGAAAGGAGCAGGTCCTTAGGACCAAGGTCATTCCTTTGGTGAAGGTGCAATGGGGTTATCATTCAGAGGCCGAGACATCTTGGGAATGCGAGGCTGAGATTAGGGAGCATTATCCCCATTTGTTTGATGATTGTTTGTATTGCCTTCTCTTTGATGATTGCCACACGATGGTGGTGTTTTCCCTTTCATTTTATCCTGAATTGGTCAATTTTGAGGATAAAATTTCTTTGTTGGTGGGGAGGATTGTAAGACCCAACCCAAGCTCCTATGTGTGCATGTGTGTAGGTATGCATTTCGTTTCCCTTGGTCCCGCGGTCCTACTGGTCGAATCCCGACGACCCGTGACCCTCGAATAGTGTTTGCGGTGATCCTTAAGTCCGGTCACGTTAACCCGACTCGGATCGGCCTGAAACCTATGCCATCTTGTTCGCATCATCGTTATGGTTCCGATGACGCGTCTTGTGCGTCCATTCGATATATAGATCATAAGTTATGTACATTTTATTTTATGGCCCTTAATCCTATGGCCCACCTGAGAGTAGTGCATGTGGCCCCACTCCCTTTTTACAGAAGTTCCAACACACCACTACACACACCACCTAAAATTCCATAGCGTACGCTACCAACACCACACATACCACCCAAACCTACCCTACTCTTGCAACTTTGGTTTCTCCTCCCTAGTTAATCATTGCTTTTCTTACAAAACTAATCATTGCTATCTCTCTCTCTCGCTCGTTATCTCTCTCCCTCCTCATTTTCTTCATTCTAGCAATTCCTCTCCCAAATGTCCCATTTCCTCCATTTCTCCAGCCCCTTAAAGCTTCAAAACCCCTCAATCCCACCCTTAGAAATTCATCCTAGCCATTAAACCTTCTTCCTTGGTCCAAGATCTACCTTGTGTGGAAGATTGAGAGCTTGATTTGATGGTGTGTACCTAGAACTTGCTGATCTCTTTTCTCTCTCTTGATCCTCTTATTTCTTCTTGTGTGGGACATGTGGGACCCACCAATCCATGGTGGGGATTCCATTTGATCTCTTAGATGTGGCCCTTGGCCCCTCCTACATGCATGCATTGTTCCATGATGGGGTTAATCTCCATGGACCCCATCATGGTGTTTCTGATGATCCAAATCATTCTACGGTCATCTAGACCATAGCCTCATGGTGGGGATGGCATCACAACCCTCCATTATGATTATAGGCTATGCATGTGCTAGTTTCATGTTGTAATTATAAATCAATGAAGATGTGTGGGTGTGATTGTTTTTGGGAGGGCTCATTAGTGGCGGAGCCCTTTCCCTATGGCCGGATTGTTTCCTCTCTCTCTCTCTCTCTCTCTCTCTCTCTCCTTTTAATTGATTTTCCCCTGATGTGTGTGTGGCCCATTTGGTGGGCCTTAGGACATCCAAAAAATTTAGCAAGGGTGGGACGCCCATGCCAACTATTTCCCTGATTTTAGGTGTCCCATTTGCTGCCCAAATGATGCATGTAAGGTGTGTAAACTTGAGTTTATGATCTGGACATTTGTGGGGCACACTAAGGAATGCCACACCTCTTTTTATTTGCTGTATTTATCCAGATATGAGCTGGTATATCCAGACATATATGGCTGTCCAGAAATTCTGGACTGTTTGCATGGAATGTTGTATCTGATTTTTGGCTTAGAGTTTGCCCATGTTTGTGGGTTCTTTTCTCCCTGATGTGGGGTATCCTTTGGAGTAGTGGACCCCACCTGGAAGTACCCTAAATCCCTCCTCCATATGTCCATCCAAAAGCACCCAAAAGGGTAGGCACATAGGGGTGGACGGTCCACCTTGCTGGACCATCCAGCCCTATAGAATGAAGGCAAAACACAAATTTCAGTTTGATTTTTGAGGGGTGGGCCACCTTTTGTGGACCCTACCTTACCATACCTTCCAGCAAAAATATTAACCATTCATCCCTATCCTTTTGGACAAGGTTGGGCCCACTTTATTGGGTGTACATTGTATGGACAACAACCTTTTTTTTATGCAACAGATTTCTGTTTAAACCTTACTGTCCATATTGAAATTCCATGTTTTGCTTGGGTTTAAGACTTCCTTATTAGCCCATCTTGTGGCCCATCATGTTAGGACCCATCTTGGGGGTATGGGCCACCACTTTCTCCTCAAAAAAAAAAATGATGTATGGCCGCTAGAATGGCAGCCCATAGTCGGACGTTCCAACAGGGCCTGCTGACGTCCAGCCATGGGCTAGTCGTCCACCCTCCTAAGGCCCACTATGATGTATGTTTTGTCCATGCTATCCTCCACATTGTGGACCACATGCATGTGGCCTATCTCCCATGCGGTACATCCACTTTGATGTGTTTAAGGGGGAGCCGTCCCAACCCCATGGACCATCCACCATAGGACACCCAGGTCCATTGGGCTGCTGCTGGACGTCCAATCCAGCAGCATGGCCCGCCTGATTTATATGTTTTATACACTCCATTTACCAAGTGGGGCCCACAGTGATGTGTGTGGGTCACCAGGGAATTATAATTTTATAAATTAATGTTTATTGTTGGACTCCAGCAGGCCCAGAAGTAGGTGGGCTGGAACTCCAGCAACAGGCCTACACTTGCTGCCTATAAATGTATGTTTGGGACAGCATGGCCCACCAGATTTGGGAATGCTTTAAACACATATCATGTCTTTTTCCTAATGTGCCTTTTGGCTTAATTAGTGCACATTTGAGGCCCACCCCAGTTGGGTTTTATTAGGTCCATATTTATAGCTAATTATTGGACTATTTAGCCCTTTTTAGGCTGGAACTTTTTAGATAGGCCCATTGGACCTTTGGGCCTATATTTATCACGCTATTGTGATGGGTTTTATGGGCCAAAATATTCAAGTATTTGGGCCCTTGGCTACCCAATAAATTAACCCCATACTAGGGCCAAGATGTGAGGCCCAACTCACTTGTTTCAAACATAAGAATTTGCTCATAAGGTTGGAATACCGGGCTGCCCATTAGTCCCACCACAATTTATGGGTTTGTGATCTTTATGGTTGGGCCCGACCCTTACTTGGGGCCCACTATGTTGCCTACTAAATTGGGCCATGTGTATTGCCCCCTAGGCCCATGGATTGTTTTAGGCCTTGGGCCTTGATTTGCTCGAGTAGTAGCAGGCTACCTTTTGGGACCCAGTTGAGGTTGGATGTCCTCCTTGGTGGCCCTAAGGTAGACCCATAGGGTTGTTAAAGGTGGTTGAAGGCCCACCTTGGACTCTTGTTAGGACCACTTCTTCTTTGGGCTTTTATGGCCATCTTAGCTTGTGGGCTACCCCAAAGTATTGAGCCCCCACTAGAGGTTTGCTCTTTAGAGTACATGTCTATGTATCTAGACCTAGTCCCTCCTTGGGAAGGAGAGTACATTTCATGTCATCATCGCCAAGTAGCGCACTTACACCCTTATGACCCATATGCATTATTTGCATGAATGGATTGCATTGTGTATGATCATTGTGTTGATATGATAGAGGGATGGAGTTTCTCCCCTTGTGCACATCGAATGCTTGGAGCTAGTGATTGATCTGTAAGCGTGACTTATGCATTGGCATCACATTTCATGATAATATTGCCCTTGCTTCATCAGGGCCCTGCCTCCACAGGGGTATTTGTGAATGGCCGTTTGTGGACACCAGAAATGTTACTTGAGCATATAGGGTGCATAGGATGCCCATGGGTGAAATTTTTAAAACTTACATGGTACCAAGGATCTGCCCCAATACCGTGACCAAGTGGAAACTATGAGTACACGAGGGCCTTACACCATTAGGCCGCGACTCCCACTGTCGTGTAGTCGATTGAGATGGGGTGTGGCCTTATCCGCCTGTGAGGGAGAGCATTGCTAGGCTGAGTCTGACCATCTTGTAAATGGGTCCGCTGCCGTCGAGCCTTGTTGGTAATTGGCTGTCCATAGGCGGGTAGTGAGGTCTCTTACGCTCGTTTGACTGTGTGGGTCTGGAGAGCGACAGTCATCTAGTAGTGTACTTGACCCGGATGATTTTCTTATGATAGAAATGTACTTGATATGTGGATTGGATATGAGCACTGGCATCAATTCACATCGCATTTGCATCGGCTACATAAGCCCTTTATGCATCGCCTTGGTATGGCGCTCAGTACTCATTGCATTGTATTCATGACAAGCCTTGGTAAAGCTAGTGATATTATCATTGATCATATTTCCTTCCTATATCCCTTATTATTCTTTTGCGCATCATTGTCACACACCTTCACCACCCTCTAAGCTTCTATGAGCTTATGCATGATTAATGCGTGTAGGAGATCCTAGGTCGGCGTCGTAGCAGCTGAGCTTGGATAGGAGTTGAGCTGAGGACTGTAGTGTTGCAGATTTCCTTCCTTATTTTGTTACTAGATGTATTTCCTTTCAGCCTTGTATCTAAAGTTCAAATTTATAGTGGATTTTGTGATGTGTGCCTTTGTTATTTCTGAGATTTACTTACTGTGATCTTGGGTATGCTCGCATTGAAATGAATATACGGTTATGGAAATTCTCCTTGTAGGATCACAGGATCGGAACCTACCTCAGGGGCCGAGAATGGGGTACTACGAAGGTTGTTGCAGCCAGAACTGGCTATTAGGTTCCCTGTGAGCCCGGTTACCAAGTCTGGGGCGTGACAGTAACCATATCATCTTCGTTTTCTTTAAAATCAGAATTTACATTAGATTCTTTTGAATTAGATTTAGAAGATTTAAGAGCAATGGACTTGATTTTAGGGGCTTTGAAATTCAGCTCATAAGTTTGAAGAAAACCAACAAAGTCCTCAACTTTCATAGTATATATATCTCTTAATTCCTATATAGCAGTAACCTTTAAATTAAACCTATTGGGAAGTGATCGCAATATTTTTTTGCAAACCTTACTTTCAGGGATTTTATCTCCAAAACCCCACATGGAATTTACTGTAATGCCCTCCATTTTTGTTAATAAAATTTAATTTAAAATTTTTAAATTTTAAATTTTGAGTGGAAAGAAATCCACCGATCTCGTCATCCTTCCTCTTATCTCTTTTTATTTAAAATGTTCCTTGTATCTCGTAGTTACCCAACGAACCCTATTTCTTAAAAAGGAAATGTAAGAGAGTCAGAGTCCTATCAAAACTAAAAGAACTAAAGAAAAACTCGTAGAAAAATAAAATAAAATAAAAAGATGAAAAGGAAAGCGGGAATGAGGATTTTGAAATTCATTATTCCGATTAGTATTTTATTTTTCTTTCTTTGTTTTATTTATACAATAGTTAATTTGGCATAATCAACACATTGGATGGATTAGATCAATCAAACACCTATTGTGTAGGTTTGATTCATTCATGTAAAAAGGTATGCACATGACTTTAAGGATAATGTGAAGAATGTGAGATTTTAAGGTATGAGCATGACTTTAAGGCCAATGTGTACAATATGAAAATTTTTCATGATGAACAGCGATCAGTATGATTTGTACTGTTCATGGGTGTTATAAGACTTAATTATGTAATATTTTTTAAGAATCAGACCAATTCGACCCCTCGATGGACCATACTGATCATAAATCTACCAATTTTCTTCTTTAATCTAACAAAATTGAATAAATACTTGAAGAATAATTCTATACGCAAGATACAACTTGGTATAGAGAATTATACAAAATAATCTGAAATGTGTGATTAAATCATCACCATTCATTAGTTCCTAAAGATTAAAATAAATTAAAATCTTAAATTTTAGACCGATCGGACCGTTGGATGGGCAACATTGATCTGAAGAAGATGATAGATAATGAATCATATGTTTTATTCATTATATGTAATCGTAAGATTAAAGATAATTCTTATTTTTATGGTTTTAGGAAGTCCTAATTCAATTCAAACCGTTGGTTCATGAAATCACCTCCACCGCATCAAGGTGAGTGATCCCAATGTGTTTCTCATCCATCAAGTTAAAATAGATGGATTGTTTAATATGTTGTATGCTCACCCTGATATAATTGACATGTACTCTTAATTAATTTAGATGAATGTGTAGTGATTTCTATATTAATAATGATATGATTTTATTAATGTTTTAGACCATGTTGATTCAAATGTGATAATTGAAATAATTTATGTAATACATGATTCATGATTACTTGGTGCATCTATCAATTACATGTACAACACATGCTGAATTTCTGGGAGACCTCCCTAAATGGTATATCCTGATAGAATCGTTACCAGAAACCCGCTATACTAGTGGAAGCCTACTAAGGAGTAGATGCGGGCCTTGCCTATGCCTATTAAATGGTAGAAGCCTGCCAAGGGGCAAATGCGGGTTGATGGGTTTCCAACTCAATCAAGTGGACGAATTCCCATTTGATGCGTTGATGCATTGCATTTGCATTTTGTTTAAAATTTTATTGTGTATAATTATTGGCATTCTATTATAATTTGATTTAAAAAATCATGTCAGGAATTCTCACTAGGCCTGTCCAGTTTACCCTTTTTATTGATGGAAAAACCGTACAAATGTGAATAAGGGTGAGCAGGTGGCTCAAGAACAGGAATACATACAGTCGAGCCGGAAAAGGACTTAAGGGATACGTGGGCCTACTTGATAAAGGAAGAAGTTGCTGCCTTAGACTAGTCATGATAGTTTTACTTTAATTATATTTGATTTTCTTATATTGTTAATCAATTCTTTTAAGTTGTTGGACATACTTATTTCATGCATTAGATCCTGAATGGGAGGATCCTTAACTATGTTCATAATTGATTATTGGAATGGATGGTGGTTTCTTAATTACGAGATATTGATGAGTATGGATGGAATTTAGATCTACGGTAGAGCCACTAGGTAGATGAATAATTGTATAATGGAATAAAATTAGTACCCTTTGTGTACGAATTACGACTTAAAACTTGGGTCTGAGGGTGCACACACTGTGCACGAATTTCGGGGCATGACACTTACTATGTCATTCAGTTTCCTATAAAAGTTCATAAAAGACTCATTTTCTTCCATCCGAATTTCCTCAAATTTGGTTGTGAGGATTTGAATTTTAGATTTTTTGACAATAGTTGTTCCTTCATGTGTCATTTTAAGAATATCTCATTCTTGTTTAGTTGTATCGTACAAAATGGTACTTTTGAATTCATCCGGTGATAGAGCACAAGTTATTTCATTTAAGGCTTTTGCATTTGCACTGCTTTCACATTTCTGAATAGTAGTCCAAAAATTGTATGTGGTTTCTTTCATTGATATGGTTTCATCATCGGCTACTATTTCCATCATAGGAGGGATCCATTTAGTTACAGTAGCTTGTCACACACTTTCATCAATGGATTTGAGGAAAATCCTCATTTTGGCTTTCCAATATGAATAATTAGATCCATCAAAGGGAGGTGGCCTGGTAATGGATAAGTTTTTAAAATTTGACATCTTGTAGCTCTAGATCTAACTCAAGGAGGTAAATCCAAAAAAAAAAAAAAAAGCAACCCGCTTTGATACCACTTGAAATGGAGAGCTGGCGATGTCCTAGAGAGGGGTTGAATAAGACAATGCCAAATAATCAAAATAAATGTGGTAAATGTAAATATTACTAAATTTTCAATCGCTTGAGTATTGAAACCTTGATTCTAAATAATTCACAGGATAACCTTCACTTAAAATTTTAGGTAAGATAATCTTATTTCATGAATGTCTTTAAAATTAATCTTTTAAACTAGCAAGAGAATGTAAAAAGATTACAACATTCACCACAAGAATAAAATAATAAATAACATCCAATCACTAAAAAAAATAAAGCATTCACCACATGGCTCAATGAGTTATAGTAGTTCAGTGCTTAAAACAACCACACCTTGTCCACTCCCAAAATTACTACCCTCGTAATTTTGGCTTTCACTATAAAAAGGTTTTCACAAGATCACATTAACAACCCGATACAATTCCTTGTGATTTTCACTGGCTATCACAATAAAAATCCTACTGAGATTTTCACAGGCTATCTCAGACAAAACCTTACTGAGATTTTCACAGGCTATCTCAAATAAAACCTTGCTGAGATTTTCACAGGCTATATCAAACAAAACCTTAAAAAGAATTTCAGAAAGTATATTTATCTTCAAATATAGAAGACGTAGCAGAAGCTTGTAGTAGAAGGACTTCTTTCTTGAACGTAGATGTTGTAGTGTTTAATTAGATAGAAAAAGTCTAAGGTTCTATAGATTTTAAAAATGGAAAACCCAAATGCTACTTAATTCAATTCTCTTAGATCTCAAAGAGGAGTGTAAATTACTCTCTTAGATTAAGACTAAAATGATCTTGAGAAAAAGAGAATTGAATAAGCTATAAAACAAAATGTATAAATACCAATAGATAGCTTTATCGAGGACTTGAGCTTCTCTCTCTCTCTCTCTCTCTTGTAGAAGGGTTACAATGATTTTTCGTTGTACTTTAGAATCAGTGAAAGACTCAATTTATAGGCAAAGAAGTTAGAACTTTGGTTAGCATAAGACTGGCTTCGGTTGGCCGAAGTTCACTAGATTTGGTTCAATGGCTATCGGATTACGCGAGATAAGATTTATCAAAAATTTGGCTGGCCCGAGTACAAATTCAGCTGGCCAAATTTTTCACTCAGCTAGTCGAATTCCTGCGAATTCCAAAAGATAGCATTGTTGGAATTTCACCTGAACTTTCTCGAACTAGCCGAATTTCAAGCTTAGGTTAGCCGAACCAAAACTTAGGCTAGCCGAATTTTCAACATAAGTTGTTATTTTGCTTGGGCTTGAAATTGGGCTGGCTGAGGAAGTTAGGTTGGCCAAATCCCAGGGTAAAAACACTTATAAAAATCCAATATAATGAATTTTTGAAAGCATCTATTTCTAAGGTCTTTCTAGGGTTATACCACCTGAGATATAACAAATGTCTAAGTCACCTTGTCTTGAACTTTGTCTTAAACTTTATCTTGAACTATGGGTAATGATTTCTTTGAGAAGATGTGTCGTTCTTGACTTGATCATAAGCCGATCTTGAGTTGATTTTCAAGTTCTACCTTGAAGCACTTTTGTCTTACGAAATTTGACGATTTATGTGTGCTTAACATAATAGCACTTACAGATAATATGCCTGTGGTTGTTTTAGATGTCTTTAGGAGTGCCCTGATAAGTCCTATTTTACTCCCGACACGTAGTAGACTCACGAGTTGTGGTTTGCTCATATAAATGATTTACACTTTTTCAAGATATGTTTAGTAGCATGGTGCATATAGGAGCTATAGGGGATTTGTTATCTCTTCTCCCTTATTGTTGAGCTGGTGCACCATCATATGTATGACATGTCGAAAAGGTTCGTTTCTTAGATATGGGTTGATACTATGTATAAAATGTGTAATCGCCTAATCAAATTAACCATTCTAAAAATAAAAACTCCCCCGCCATGAGCTGGGTTTGGCATTTGGGAAGTTCATTAACCGTTCACCAAGTTCGATGAGTGGTGAGGAAGCTATCGCGACTCAAGTTCGGGACTTGGGAAGTAGTAGGGCCTAGGTTCTGGATTTGGGGTGTGACACTTTGCCACTTCCAGTTTAGCACATAAATATTTGAAATAATCCATCTAAAACCTTCTCATGGAATCTCAGTCCTTAAATCACATATTCTCAAATTTGAATGGATGCATGCCCAATAAGACTCTCGCAATCCCTAACAAAATTCAACATGAAATGAGTATGATGCGAGATGGATGACTGAGAAGCTCCCATAAACTGAGAGTTCTACTCTTTGGAGACTATGAATATTTTAGGGCAGCACACAAATGGTTGCTCTAGATTATTGGATCATTGATGTAAAGCAGGTCACAGACAGTTTCATGGCAAAGATGGACAAGAGAAGGTCTGATTAGAGGCAAAATTGATCCGGATCGTCAGAACCTTAAAACATTCGTATCTTGCAAACTGGAAGTTCCCATAAACTGAGAGTTCTAAGAGTCATGCCCACTATAAAAAGGGCTTAGAAAAAAAAAAGAGAATAATATGTTTAGGCCAAATTAGACACTTACTATTTTTAGCCAAAAACCATGAAGTCTATTAGGAATGATGACCTTCTATAAACTAATTTTAATTTATTTGGTGAATAAATATTTATCTATAATGATTTAGATATGAGTTCTTTTTTAAGAATTTCTTAGAAACATACCATTAACTATGTAGAATCATTAGATTTCCTAAAACTCTCATATCAGCAATAATTATGAAAATGCCATTAACCTAAATGCTTAAATTCTAGATCACATGGTTTTTATGATCCGTTTAATGTGAAATTTTATAAAATACTTATTTAAAATAAATTAACCATATATGTTGAATTTCAGCCCTTAGATCATTATAAAAGTGGCTCCATTGATTAATTAGCCCATTAACCATTGATTTTGGTGTCCATCGAGTGAGGAAAACCTATGAATAGTTGTAGTAGGATATTTCCCTTTATATGAATGACTTGGATTGCCTATCATATGGACTGAGTGTGAAATGTGAGAGCTTTAAATTGGTAGGTTTTTCTTTAGGCGCAAAGTTAGTTGTTTTAGGCTTATCAAATCTTTCTAAATCTAAACCTTCTAATTGACTCACTTTACACTATCATTCACAACTCAAAATTGGACCACACTTTGTCCTCGTATAAATAAGAGATTATATAAAATTTAAACCCCGATTTATAATTCTATACCGTTGAATGTTAATCGCCTTAAAGCCAATTCCTTCATTTTGACACAGTAGGTGAAATTTCATATTTATGCATTTTTCACCATTGATCAACTACTGAATTTTGCCCAATCATTTTCCTATCCTGACTACACATTTCTTCCAAAATGAGGCCCAAATCATCAAGCTTGGACCATTAATTGAGTTCAAGCCCATTTTGGCACCCGTTAAGAGAATTTTCAAGATAGGTCAATCTAAATTTTGGATCACCAAAAAATCATGTGTCCAGAATCTATTAAAAAAATCTGACAACATGGATGAATTATATTTAAAGAAAGATTGCCATAAAAGATAAATTTAAGAAATCTAATTCAAGTGAGATGCAAAACACTCCATCACACGCCCACTCCTTCACAAAAGGGGGCGTGCATCCCTTCTCCACTCAGAAACCCATGCATGCCCACTTTCCTAAATGTCTAAGGAAGAGAGCGAAAGAGAGAGAGAGAGAGAGAGAGAGAGAGAGAGAGAGAGAGAGAGATGTCTAAGCCTAGATGCTCATCCCTTCTCTTTCTTCTCCACACGTGTGGTGTCTCCCTCTTGCTCGAGCGATATCATGGTTCATATAGAAGCCCTCATACATCGATATTTACCTAAAGTTTATATCTAAGGCTAAGATGAGGGATTCCTAAGTTTACACTAATTGAAGTTCAATTTATACATAGTTCTCTTATTTTCGCATTAAAATTGTTTATATTTTAATTTTTTTTCTATAATTTTCATGCTAATAAGTTACAAGAATATTATGAATTATTAATGTATGTTGGAATTATGTTTATTTTATGCTTTTAATATGGTGGAGATAATTTGTGGGTTGGATCACAAAACTATGCTTTAAATCGTGAAACAACACACGTTCAGGTTCCGAACAATGTATAATTTACTCATCCAATGGACTCACTTTTGGAGTAATTTGGACTTATCGGGTGACCCATCTAACCCGAAATCACATTGCTATGCATATGGATTCACTTTGAAGTGTATTGACTATTTTCTACCCTATTGGGGTTTATTTTATTGTAATTTTAGATTAGTTAGTTCATAAAAAGACACCTGGACTTTTTATGAATTCATGATGTGTGATGGATACAAGCCTTATCATTCGCCAACTTTGACAGCGAAGCATGTTTCCACGCTGTATTGAGTTGGCTTTTGCTCCTCTCTTTTATTTTGCTGAGTTAGCCTATTTGTTACTCTTCTTTTTTATGAAGTTGGCTTATTGCTACTTTGTTTCCTTTTATTGGGTTAGGCTTGTGCTACTTTTCTTATTTTATGGCTTGGGCATGTGTCTTGAAATTTCAAAACCCTCATGGTTTGACATATTTCTCATGGTTTGACTTATTTCTCTATTGATGCAAGTGATGTATTGAAAAACTCACAACTAGTGACTTCTATATATATCGTGGACATAATGCACTCTAGGTAGTGACCCTCTTGGTCGATGCATAAATCCTTGAATATAGGTAGTGGTGCACAAATCAATGTAAGTAATCCACAATGTGTATTATATAACCTTTCTGGGATTGGATGTCGTAATTAATCACTCCATGAACAAATTGTATTACGTAATTATTTAATCCATAAGTTGTGTCATCTCAAGGTGTTCATGTAAATCCAGGGTAGTATTGGACACGTCAACGAATCTCCGTAGTTATGGGATGCAGAGTAGCTGGATCGTTATGAATTATATTCCATAATATGATGGTCACTATGTCTGATGAGTTACACATACTATGGTAGGCATGCATTCATGTAGATTGATTACGCATATCAATACCATTCATAGTGGTAGAGTACGAGATGTATCGGATCATTTATGTTATCTTAATTTGAGAAATTACTTGAATTGTTCTAATCTTAAAGGATAACTATCACTATGAGTAGGGCATTGACCCTCTCCAACCATATAAATGATGTAGGTGATGCATAGGTTGGAGATATGGGTGATCCATAATCTCCCTATGAACAACTACGAGTGACATGAGATTATGTTATCAATGCTATCATTTTAGTTTAGTTTTATTTACATTTCATGCTGCGAATTTGGATCTTGGTATTAAGCTCTCACCTAAGTGAGCATTAAATGATTAGTTGAACTTTTATATTTAATTTAGAATAAGATTTATAATATGGTTGGTTTTATTCTTGTTATTGGGTAGCTTTGTGAATGTAAGTGAATGTGATCTAAAAAAAAAAATTTAAGTATTCAATTATTACATTATTAACACTCAGAATTCTCGGGCATGAGTGTAAACTCGGGGCCATGAAAATTAGGGGCATTACAGTTGGTATCAAAGTATGAGAATGAGATTAACTAGGCCTGAGGGCAGGGACCATCATAATATTTACATGACTAGGATATGATCACGAATTAGATACATGTACTTAGGTGAATTTTCAAAGGAAATAGGAAGTTAAAGGATTAGAAACCCACATTCAGGTCTCCCCTCGAAATTATTAAGATAGACATGGAATTTAGAGATCGTAGACCTAGGTAACTTGAGTTCGAATTCTCAAAACCCAAAAGAACTACCCTAGATTAAAATTTTTACTTAAAATGGATTTCTAAATAAGAAAAACAAGTTCCACAAATTAGAATTGGAGTTGGACATTTCGGTGAAAACTAACATGTTAGGAAACCTTCATTGGTTTCAATATGTGGACTTATTGGAAAATTTTAAAACTTTTCTAATATCTCGCTTAGGTCTCTAGAAACCTCCCTTTAAATTTTTATGTCAAATGAATCTACAAAAAATTCTAGAAAAATCCAGCAGTGGAAATATTTTGTAAAACTTATTGCTAGATAACAAGCTTTTTTGCATCTTACAGGGATAAAACACTCACCAAACTATGAAATCTTATTTAAAAAATTAAAAATTTAAAAAAAAATTGTAGTTTTAAGAAAGAGTTAGGAACTGAAATTTTAAATTTCATATCATTCTGATATATGGTTTAGAAATTAAAATTGTATGAGTAATAGGTTGTCAATATAAAATGATTTTGGAAATTTACAGCTTTTCATATAAATGATAACATTAAAGCTTAGGTTCAGTAAGGGATGGACCATTTGGGCATATTCTTTATAAAACCTAAGGTACTTTTATGGTGGAATGAAAAAGTTCATGATATTCCCCAAGGAAATAAAATGATCGGGATCACGAACTTACGGAACCATATTTAATTAGAGTATAAGCGGTTTAATCCAAATACCGAATCATGGACGCTTGCCAACGAACTCAATGCCTTCATCAAGCAGAAGTTCAAAACTCACCCAGAATAGATGATGATACCAAAGAACTCATCGCCCTAGCTAGGCAAGAGTTCAATGTATTAGCCATACTATAATCATTTTCCCCTGTTACTCCGAACAAATTAAATATATAAATAAATAAAATAAATATACACATAAAAGCCATAGCACTAACATTAGAATCCTCCCTTATATGTTAATCATCACCTGAACAAATTTTCACTATTTTGAATTGTAGACTAAACTGAAACATCTCGTAGAACTTATTCATGGAAAAATTATGAGGAATTAAAAGCTTAAGCCTTTAAGATCCTTCCTAAGCATGGAAAGACGTTTTCACCAAGCACCTGCATGTGGAATGGTTGAAAATAAAACTACCCAATTTATCCATGAGTTTTCACTAGTAGGGCTGAACATCAAAGATAGATTAGTGTTCATGATTTAAACCAACAAAATAAAAGTTCAAATAGTTTTTAAATTTTTCTGGAGGTTACATACATACCCTTGGACAACTCCACAAAATTTAAGAGAAATATGATGTTGAATGGATATCGAAATAGAATTTTCAAACTAGCAAGTATTCACAGATATAAACTTAGAATTATGAAAATATATGAGAACTATTAATGATTTTTGGTGGGCTTCCAATTTTATTGGATTATGTTGAGTGTCAAATATTGCATATTTTCCCCTAATTATATCTTGGTTTTATGACATGATACTGCTTAAAGGTATATTCTATACATGTTTGTGTTGCAAGGTGAATCTGAGAGCTTGAAATGTAAAGAATGTTAAAAGCATAAATTTGATGCTCAAGAATCACCAAGGCAAAAGATGGATCTTAGAATGCTAAGATTGAAGAATTCACATGCCAAAGATCTAAGGAAATCAAGTGAAGAATGAAGAGAATTGAAGATTTGAAGTGAAGAAAAGGAAGACGCGTGAAGTTCGACTAGCCCAAGCTCTGCTTCGACTAGCCCAAGTTCTACTTTGACCAGCCCAAGAAACTTCGGCTCGAACTCCAGCAACATTATCTGTCGAATTCATGTGACCTTCGATTAGTCGAAGATTTCACTCGACTAGTCGAAGGTTACACAGATTTTGCGCGGACTGCGTAAATATAAGGTGGTTTCCGGACTTTTCCAACTCGGTACGAAAGTTGAAGTTCCCTAACTATAAATAGGAGTTCTTAAGATGCTCCAAATCATCTTTTAAGGTTTAAGGAGTGGAGCAAAAGGGTGGAGCTACCGCTTTGGAGTTTTTCTTCTTCTACCTTAGTTGGTCTTTATGTTTTGTTTGAGAGTTTTTAGTTCAATCATGTCTATGGTTAGCTAAACCTCTTAGCTAGGGCTAAGAGGTGCCACTTGGGAGTTTGATTGGGATGTTTACTTTATTTTGATTCATGTTTATGTTGAGCTTTATTGAATTCTAGTTGATTTTAAGGAATATTTTCAGTTTTCAATGGCTTATTGTGACTCAAATTACAGTAGACCCTGCGATAGCTTTAAATTTCTTCTTTTCTTATTTGAGATTGTGGGATTGGTAAATCCTATTATTTGCTATCATTTCCTAGGCATGGTTTAGTGATGGAATCCCTTCCAAATCTTCACAATCCTCTTTCATTGAGGCTAGATCAATGAGAAGTTCAAAGATATGAACATCTCTCTTTCCAATTGGATCTCTTGAATCAAGTAAGGTAGCATCTTAATAGCTACAAGTGGATCCTTGTCACCCTAGTTCCCACATTTAAATTCACAAGTTTTAATTTCTTTATTCAAAATCACTCTCTCAAATATTTCAGATTTAGATTTACATCTTTTTCTAGTTCTATTTCTAGTTACTTTAAAAAAACGTATGAGTTTAGTCCTTATGGATTCGACCCTGGTCTTACCGAGTTATTACTATATCGCAACCCTACACTTGGGGTTGTGAACAAGTTTTTGGCTTTGTTGCCGAGCACTATAGCTACGTTTTTCTGAATTTAATTATTATTAGAATTAGGTTAAGATTAGGGTTTTTAGGATTCTTTAGTTTTTAGATTTTGTTTATCGGATTCATCTTATTTTTTTCTTTTCTCTTTCTTCTTCTAACATTGCTAAAATTATTTTCTATTTTGTAGGGTCCTAACATAGAACTCCGATCCAGTAACTTCCTTCTAACTTCTTCCCTCAACTTATTTTCCATATTGTTGTAAGATCTTCTTTTATTTTAGGAATAAAATTAGGATTAAGGTTTCACCATGAGCGAACAAGAGTGGCTAGAGTGGGCACATGAGTATGATAATCTATTTCTAGAAAACGAGAGATTCCGTGAAGAAGTGTTAGATGCTTATGCTTGGAAACAACCTATGTTTCAAAAAAATTCTGAAACCATGATTGAGAATTGACCAGAATATAATGCTTCACCGATTAAGAAGTCTATATGCGATCATATGAGGGAGAATAATTACACCCCACCGATTATGAGAACAATACGTGATTATTGGGGTCATCGTGATTATTGGGGTGATAATGTGTACCAACAACCATCAAACTCTCCCACCTATGACCCGTATGACTATGATCAGTGGAAACATCGAAATTGGAGGGATGAACCAATAATGGATTATAGTAACTATTCTCTTAGATCCCCTATCTTTGAAATCAAAACAGAAACAATTCAAGAGAATTCACTTCAGAATTCCACATGAACTCTAGAGCTCATCCAAGCATTCTAAGAAGTTTCAAAAGCTATGCAAGAGATAAGTGCACGCTCTGTGAGTAGGGAGAATACTGAAATTGAGAATGATAAGTTGGATCTTGTTAATGAGCATACGGTTCAATTTTTCGATGAGTCAATCTCAATGATTGTCCAAAGGAATGATCAAGAGACATGGGTATCTTTCAAATATAATGATGCTGACACACTCCATTCACATGACACATTTGATCTCAATGAGGAAGAGGCTAGTTTATTCGAGCCTCAACCCAATATAGAAACACAATGTGAGGAAAGTGATCCCAACTCACTTGTAAACTGTACTGAATTAGACAATGATGAGAGTGGGATGACAACCATGAGTTTACAGCACAAATTTTTCAAGAATCAATCTCAACTATGGTCCAGGTAAATGATTAAGAAGTACAAGGAATTGTTGACCATAATGATCTACTCCACCTATCTAACATCTTTAATTTAAATGTAGAGGGCAAGTTCCTTCCTAATGAACTGCATGACCCTTTTGAGGTGTGCTCGGCCCACTCCCTGATTTAAATGATGATTTCATTAGGGAGATGAACGACTTGCTAGACATGACTCTGGTATTTGAAACTACCCAATGGAGGCTATCATTGGAACAATCATCCCTTGATGATACAATGCCTCTACTGACCAGTATTAATGAACCAAGTCTTCACATTAAATCTTCACATTCTGATTCTCAATCTGTCGGTGCAGGGCAAGGCGAGATGTATCCGGTGATGATCGACTCTCACCAGATGAAGAGCAAGAGAGCATACTTCACTCTATTTTCAAAGACGATGAAGGAATTCTTGGGCATATCATCACAAACCTCAATGTGGAAAACAGGCCCCTCTCAACTGAATCTCTCAAATCTCTGGATGAATGCTTGACACACTTTGCAGATCCTAATGATAATATAGTGGACACCTTGCACGACAAGACCTCGGTTATTGATATTAACCGAGGGAATCAATTTTTTGAAGAGCTTCCTTCCACAAATCTTGAATGTTTACCATTAGAAGTGGAGGAGCTAGAAATTGAACCGAAGTCTGAAACTTTGGAATGTGTTGAGACTACACCATATACTAAGAGTTTTTTTGAATTTCATCTACTTGTAGTCTTTGATTCACCATGTTATGCTAACATTGAACTTTTTCTATCACATGTGAATCATATATACTTTGTACATCTCATAATATTTAAAAAAATAAAAATCTTTATGCTGAGGTCCATAAATTTCTTTAGACATTCATGTTCCAGGGCATCCAAGCCTATTGCAAAAATGGTATTTAGATGATCTTGTTGAGAAACCTATTGAGAAATTTATCAAGATACTGGCCAAAGGAAGAATCTTGTTGCATGATTGAGTAGATTTCCCTTGCTTTCCTAATTTAAGATTAGAATTTATTACTTTTATACGATTAGGGTAGTTTGCTTCAATTTGTCTACTCTTTATGTTAACCCATCTTCACACTGAGATCCTTAGAATAGTGTAGATTCCAGTTCTTCAAGTACTATCTTTCCATCACTACTCCATTTCTTTTTGTTGCCTCATGTATTGCATGCTTACTTCTTTTATATTGAGGACAATGTAGATTTTAGGTTGGGGGTGTGGATTAGGTAAACTAATCAGTGTTTTCTTAGTCGTTGAGCAAAAAAGTCTGAAAATTTTCAATTTTTCAAAGTAAAAGCCTATTTGGAGATCGATAGTTTGTGCTCTTAAGAATGTTTTGAGTATAATAATAAGATAAAGATTAAATTTTAAATTGTTGGAGTTTGATCAACTAAGTAGTCTATCACTTATAGTTCTTGCACTCAATTGATTTAAAGGAAATTTGAATATCATGTTGATCTAAATCACAAGACACATCCAATTTGCCTTCCGTGATTACGCTAGAATTTCTAATGGTTAGTACATAAATCATTGATAGATGTTGAGAATTGAGTCTGGAGAATTTTATCCACCTTAAAAGATGAAAAAAAACCAGTTAAAAAATAGTGAGATCGACAAAAAAAAGTCATGAATGAGGAAAAGACTGGAAAAAGTTTGAAAAAGAATGAAAATTTATGAAAAGAATGAATAATAATAATATAAAAAAATTGTTGATATAAAATATAAAACTGAAAAAAGAAGGACAAAGGGATAAGTTCAGAATCAATACTTGAGTTTTCAACTAATCTTGATTGGTGAGCATGGTTAACATTGTGAAATGATAATATTCTTATGAGAAGTAAATTGATTTTCACGGAGCACATTGAAAAACTTGATATATGAATTAATGCTCTGATTTAATTGATAAAGAACCTATTTGGTGGATTGCTTATATGATTCAGCTCTAGGTTTTCAAAATCTCACTTTCTCGTCTTAATTCTACTCGTTCATACTTGATTGCACAAAAGATAGTTTTCTGAAAAAGGCTTGAACATTGAAAATTAAGGTTTACTTCATGCATGTTTTGCTTGGGACTAGCAAAATGTTGGTTGTAGAGTGTGTTGAGTGTCAAATATTGCATATTCTCCCCTATTTATATCTTGCTTTTATGAACATGATACTGCTTAAAGGTATATTTTATACATATTTGTGTTGCAAGGTGAATTTGAGAGCTTGGAATGTAAAGAATGCTAAAAGCATGGATTTGATGCTCAAGAATCACCAAGGCAAAAGATGGATCTCAGAAGGCCAATATTGAAGAATTCATATGCCAAAGATCCAAGGAAATCAAGTGAGGAATGAAGAGAATTGAATATTTGAAGTGAAGAAAAGGAATACGTGTGAAGTTCGACTAGCCTAAGCTCTGCCTCGACTAGCCTAAGTTCTGCTTCGACCAACCCAAGAAACTTCAGCTCGAACTCCAGCAACATTATCTATCGAATTCATGTGACCTTCGACCAGTCGAAGGTTATGTAGATTTTGTGCGGGCCGCGTAAATTTAAGGCAGCTTTTGGACTTTTCCAACTCCGTGCAAAAGTTGGAGTTCCTTAACTATAAATAGGAGTTCCTAGGATGCTCTAAAGCATCTTATTGGGTTTAAGGAGTGGAGCAAGAGGATGGAGCCGTTGCTTGAGAGTTTTTCTTCTTCTTCCTTAGTTGGTCTTTATGTTTTGTTTGAGAGTTTTTAGTTCAATCATGTCTATAGTTGGATAAACCTTTTAACTAGGGCTAAGAGGTAAAGCTTGTAGCGTAATTAGGATGTTTACTTTATTTTGATTCATGTTTATGTTGAACTTCATTGAATTCTAGTTGATTTTAAGGAATATTTTTAGTTTTCAATGGCTTATTGCGACTCAAATTATAGTAGACACTGTGATAGCTTTAATATCTTCTTTTCTTATTTGAGATTTTGGGATTGGTAAATCATGTTGTTTGTCATTGTCTCCTGGGCATGGTTTGGTGACAGAATCCTTTCCAAATCTTCACAATCTTCTTCTATTGAGGCTAGATCGATGAGAAGTTTAAAAATTTGATCATCTCTCTTTCCAATTGGATAAGATGGGACTCTAATTCCAATTGGATCTCTTGAATCAAGTAAGGTAGCATCTTAATAGCTACAAGTGCATCCTTCGCACCCTAGTTCCCACCTTTAAATTCACAAGTTTCAATTACCTTATTCAAAATCACTCTCTCAAATATTTTAGATTTAAATTTACATCTTCTTCTAGTTCTATTTCTAGTTACTTTAAAAAATGTACGAGTTTAGTCCCTGTGGATTCGATCTCGGTCTTACCGAGTTATTACTACATTGCAACCCTACACTTGGGGTTGTGAACTGATTACTAAAATAAACTAGAACTAGAATTAGGATTTATTAATTAAAATCTAGAATAGAAGATATCAATGGTGAATAACCATCAATGATAAAGGGAAACTAGAGCACTAAGGATCCACTTGCAGGCATCTTAATGTCATCTTACTTGATTCAATATGGATTACTTAACTGGAATAGAAGTCATAATCTACCAAGTCGGAAGATTTAGCAATTAAATTATAATAAGCATTTAAACTGAATTTAAACATTTATGATATCGGTTACCACATAATCGTCTAATTAAATTGATTGTAGGGAATTCAAAGAATCTACCATGCCCTTAGTCAATGGTAGATTAGAGAATTTTACAGATTAACCAATCACAAAATAGATAAGAACACATTCAAGAAGTTCCCAAGCATCCACCATGCCCGGAGTCAATGATAGATCAAAATAAATTCAAAAATACATATATATTAAAACCATAAAATATGAATTGTTTAACATGAAAATCATAAACTTAAATCAAAGTAAGAAAGACATTAAAATAAACTATAAACTTCACCTCTTAGCTCTAACTAAGAGATTAGCTGTCACGCCCCAAACTCGGAAACCGGGCTCACAAAATTCTCAATCGCCGAATCTGGTGCTGACAACCTCTATAGTACCCCATTCTCGGCTCCTAGCGTGCATGCACCAGATTCTGATCCTGGGATCCTACAAGGAGGATTTTCTAACTTATATTTATCTCATAAGAAGCATAACCACAAGTATACCCAAATCACAAGAACAACATCATCATCACATATCCACTAATATAAAATTTTGAATACAGTGCTGAAAGGTAAATACATATATCAAAAATCACAGCTCCAAAAGTCCACTGCACGCTCCAAGCTCAACGTTGTTGTGACCTAACGCCACCTGCACGCATCTATCGTGCACAAGCTTATAGAAAGCTTAGAGGATGGTGAAAGTGTGTGCACAAGGCAAGTGCCAAGTATGCAACACAGTGCTATAAATCATACAATATCGGAACAAGCAGAAATACTGACAAGTCCATAAAAAAATCATCAACCTCATCCAAGATGTACAATGAAAAGATATAGCAAGCCAATGTCATATACTGAGAAAGTAATGTAAATCGGCTGTGTAATGTGTGAACATAATGAACCAGATATCATATATCGAGGATGCAATGTAATATGCAATTCGAAAAAGCTACGAATACCATTAACCTCATCTAGGTCATATAAATGCAGAAACATAGCAACCCAGAATGTTATATGCCGAGGATATAATGCAATATGCAATATGTGGTGCGAATGAAATGACTAAGCTGTAGTGTGAATTCGGGATGATAGTACATAGTATCACTGGCTATGGGGTCTATCACAAGAGACTTCTATCCAAACTAGTCTCATCTTAATTTGGACAGTCAGACTCAATGTGATAAACTCCTGATCTCAGGTTAGTAGCGCGCCCCAACCGAAATCCTGGCCATTGCGAATGTACACGTAACAAATAGTTGCGCACCACCAGCCCGAGTGGATAGTGAATGAATGAATGAATGAGTATACAACTCCTGCTCCACAAATCAGTACTGTACATCTCTGGAATCATCACCAGGGTCTAGTATACTCCACACCAGCTTGCTGCCCCATCAAGCACACAACTGGGTAAGTGGAAGAGACCTCACTATCGCATACCAATACTGGCTCGGCTCATCGATAGCGAACCCATTCACGAGCTGGTCCGACTCAGCCTAGTTATGCCTACTCCCTCATACGGGTAAGGCCACACCCCTTTCCAACTGACCACGACACAGTGAGAGACATGACCTACTAGTATACGGCCCTCATGCGCTCATATATATTCACTCAATCTCGGCGTTTAGGCGTCCTCTGGTACCAAGAGGGTTTAGGGATTTTCACCCGGGGCCATCTATGGCAACCCGATGCTTAAACCAAATACTTTCGGTGTCCCATCTGGCCATCCATGATATGCCTATGGAGGCTACGGTCCTGATGTCGCTAGGGCGTACAGTAATCATAAAACACAATGTAAGATGCATGAGTCATACAATCCAATCATGCATCAATCCTGCGCATACCGTGCACTCATTTGAGATAACCTCCGCCTATCAAGGAGTCTCATAACAACCTGCCCAATAACATATGCAATGGTCAACCACATCTCATAACAAACATGCAGATGATGTGCATGGGCGTATCATGATGCTATGTTGTTACATGCTCATAATCGGTATGAATAATCGACATCAACATCGGCCTTGACAATGTGGACATTTAACCAACATTGCCCCAAGGAATGGCCCACATAAAGCCTAACATATAGTGGACCCCTCGTTTCGCACAAGGGCTTAATATACAACACCATGGGCCTTACTCAAGAGCTCAATGCACATGATGATGGGCCTCTCACATGGGTCTAAGATACATCACAATGGGCTCCATCGCCTGGCCCTCAAATGCACCACAATGGGCCTCATCACATAGGCTTAATATACATCACATTAGGCCTCAAACAGGGGCTAAATACACATTACAATGGGCCTCAAATACGGACCGCATATACATCGCATTAAGCTTTAACAATCGAAATCGGCCTCAATAATCAGCCTATACAATCGGCCTCGACAATCGGCCTCAACAATCGGAATCGACCTGGATAATCGGCCTCGACTAAAAGAATCGGCCTCGTCAATCGGACTCGGCCTTAAGAATCGAAATTGGCCTTGATAATCGACCTCAATAAACGGAATTGACCTTGTCAATCGAACTCAGTCTCGATAATCGGAATCGGCCTCAACATACGGAATTGGCCTCATCAATCGGACTCGGCCTCGACAATTGGAATCGGCCTCGTCAATCGAATTCAGCCTCAACAACAGGAATCGGCCTCAACATACGGAATCGGCCTTGACATACGGAATTGGCCTCGTCGATCGGACTTGGCCTCAACAATCGCAATCGACGATCGGAATCGACAATCGGAATCAGCCTCGACAAACGGAATCGGCCTCATCGACGAACTCGGCCTCGACAATCGGCCTCAACATATGGAATCAGCCTCGTCAATCAAACTTGACCTTGACAATCAGAATCGATGATCGGAATCGACAATTGGAATCGGCCTCGACATACGGAATCGGTCTCGTCGATCGAACTCAGCCTCGACAATCAGAATTGGCCTCGATATATGAAATCGGTCTTGTCGATTGAACTCAGCCTTGACATTTGGAATCAGCCTCGACAATCAGAATCAGCCTCGTCAATCGGACTCGGCCTTGACAATCGGAATCGACGATCGAAATCCACAATCAAAATTAACCTCGACATACGAAATTGTCTCATCGATCGGACTCGGCCTCGACAATCGGAATCGGCCTCGACGCAAGGCAGGATCCCTGGATGGACAGCCAATGATGGACCAAGTAATATCAATGGGGCCCAATCGTTTGGGGTAACCCACTAGAGAATGACGAGAATGGGCCTAACTAGGCCTAATGAAAGGTCACAATGTGTACATTCAACCATCATTGCCCATCAATGTGGACCTTTAACCAACATTGCTCCCAAGTAGTGGCCCATATAGAGCCAAAAATAAAGTGGGCCCATGGCCTCCCACAAGGGCTGTTATACATCATTATGAGTGTAACGTCTTGAAAAAAATCCATATAAAGACCCGAGTACCACCTCAGGTAGAAATCACACAGGACCAAAACCTTTAGAAATTAGGCGAGAAATAACTAGTGTTAAACTAGATTATCTGTGAAATTAGTACTAATCACTTTTAATACAATCTGCAAGACCTAAAACTCATAGAATCATTGACGCTACCTTACTCTGAAATCTAAAATCAATCTCTAAACCCGGGTGCTCTCGGGAGCACATTAAAAATTTCGTATCGGACCTAGACCGCACGTCGAAAGTCCAATTACCCTGAAACCATACCGAATATTGCCGCCTCATTGGACTCGACAACCATCCCGAAAATCAAGTCCTAATTGTATCTAGAAACGTACAAATTGAGCCCAGAGCGAAGTATGTAAGAAACGTGAATACCTTTAAGAGATAAATCCAAACTTAAGTAAACTGAGTCGTTCACTTGCAGGTCCAAATATAAGGATTCAGACCGTTAGAATCTGACCCAATTACACCCTCGAATCAGGAGAAATGTCCAACACATATCAGTACACTAGTGACTCGATCGAGTACCGGTGACCGTCGAACTAAAACTGGACTGCCACGATCGATCTGTAAATCCGATCAGACCGAAAACTCAGCTTGACCTATATCCAATGTCAGGGAGCTTAGGTCTGACCACACGTAGAAAAGGGGCCTCCAAAAGTACTCCGTTGGACTAAAACAGACGCCCTTTGGATATAACCTAAGTATACCTTGGCCCTAGGGCCATTTCCATCAGACCTGGGCCTATATAAAGGCCTAAACCCACTTCTCTCTCACCACATACGAATTTCCAAACCTTAGGAAGAAAAGAGAGAGAAAAGAGAAGGAGAAAGTGAGGAGAAATGAGTGAGAGTGGGAATTAGTTGTCAGGATCTTTCCCTAACGCTCCACGTGCTTAACCACGATTTCCGTATCGCTATTCCAGCGATTCCGATGCCGTTCTTAGGTAAGAAAAACCTAACCCTAACCTGTTTTAGGGTTTCAAATCGTGTTAGTGATGAAATAGCTAACCTATTTCGTACTGTGGGTTGTCATTGTGCCGTAGACAAAGACTCGGTATACAAACTGAGTTCGATACTTGTTTACCGGCGTAAGGTGCGGACTATAAATGTTTAGGTTATGGTTTTCAAGGCTTTCAATGTCAGTAATGATTTATGACTGGCTTAATTGCTATCACATGTGCTTAGATATAAGGGTTTCCATATAATACACATATATGTGAACTATGTTGATTTTAAATGCATCACATGTGTTTGTTGAAATGTCTGAATAAGTATGGAATTATGATTTATGCTTGCCATGATTTCTGGTTGGGAATACTTGATTGTTGTACGTATGGCAACCCCTATATGAAAGGATTTGCTATAATATGTGTTATAACTAATATATTACATATATGTAATATGTGTAGTTTAAGTGTTTGATAAAATGCCTGAATGAGAAAATGCTTGATGTAATGTATCTAATGAGGGTGTTGAGATAGGATTTTTGATCCCCTTATATGTAGTTATAGTTTCCTGTGTGAAGCATATCTTACTACTATATGATTATAGATGAAATAGTTATGCGTGATAACATGTGTATGATGTGGTTGTTTAAATGCTTAAGTAAGATTTATATTTACACTGGTTTTCACATACTGTTTTAGATTATTATATGTCCGTGTGATTGTTTGGAATGTGAGTGGGGCTACGATGTAGTCCAGGCAATCGGTAACAGATCCTGGGTTGGTGGCTAAGGTTGTTTCACCACACCGGATGTGTTCGACGAATCCGAGTCGTACATCGTTTGATGACAGTAGTTAGGCCACGGGGAATGCTTATGCACTCCATGTTGATCAACTCAACGTGCGCTTGTACCGGTCGAGCTCATCAAGTAACCCGATTGACCCAATGTATGTTCACCATGTATGGACGCTACTGCTTGAATCTAAGGTACCAAACTCACCAGTGAAAACTCATTAAACCGTGGTACCTCGATCCGCTAAGACTCATGAGCCGGGCATGGTGTTATGGGACACCGTAGTCGATTTGTCGGCCTATGCTGGGGTGACGAGCCTCCCCATAGTGACCAGTGAGCAACCCAAACTCGTGAACTGAATACGGTGGTATGGGATACTATATTCGAGCTATTGGCCTACGTCTAGGTGACGAGTCATTCGTAGTGACCTTGAGCATACTCTAAGACTGCGCAGAGACGACGAGTCTTTCCGTAGCAACTAGAGTATAAACTAGGCTTACACTGATCAGGTGACGAGCCTTTTATAGTGACCTAGAACCGAAACATCGTATGAGATTTGTTAGGATTGATGACCCTAGAATGGATCATCATTTGGAAAATAATATAAGGGAGGTACCTTAGCTTCCCAATCCTGCTGTATGAATAAACCTAAGTAAGTAACTTGGCTAATCACGCTCATGCACCGCATTACGTGTGCGTTTGGCGTAGCAAGTCAAGCACTGAGGAAGTGTTTCATGTCACGATCGTGAGATGAAGTCACTGAGGGAGCACAGGCGAGGGCATACATCATTATTTCATATCATTCTTACATTAATAAGAGTACTTAGGACCTGATTGTTGTATTGCGTTATCATTGCTGCTTGACTGAATTAATAACATGTTAACCTTTGCTTTATTATTCCACTGAGTTGATCACTCACTCCCACGTTACGGGACGGTGTTTTAAACACCAAACAGACCCTGTTTAGTTTCAGATGATGGCATAGCCTGCGAGACAGAGCCGGACTTTGAGGATGATGAGGAGGCATTCTCATATATGCAGTATTCAGGCGGGTTTCTATAGACCGTTCTGGTCGACGGGGCTTCAGGGCTTATACTTGTAGTGGACCATCACTTTTAATATTTTGTATTTTGAAACAATACTTGTAACTATTTGACCTGGCAATGCGCTCATACTTTGGGGACCTACAATGATTTATATATTTTATACACTAATCACAGTCTTCCGCTTGCATAAGTTCAACTATCCCTGGAGTATGATTTGTTGATTTAGCTTAATCTCATTCATGTTTTATGTACTTACATGGACAACATCAAATCATCATTATTTATATTGCATAAGTGATGCGTTGGAACTCGGGAGTTGGGTACCTATTCGACCACTGATTTTCAGGGTGTTACAATGAGCCTCACTCAAAGGCTTAATATACATCACAATGGGCCTAATACAAGGGCTACATACATAGCAGGTGGGCCCTACACATGGGCCTCAAATACACAGCAGCGAGCCCTACACATGGGTCTCATATACATCGAATGGGTCACGTATCTGGGCCTCGAATACATCAAGTGGGCCACACATCATGGGCCCAATACATATCACAATGGGCCTTGCCCATAGGCTAGGCGACGAATACATCACAATGGGCCTAATATACATAACAGGTGGGCCGCATCCATGGGCCACATCAATGGACCGCACCAATGGGCCACCATATACATCAAGTGGGCGGCATCAATGGGCCGCACCAATGGTCCATCGTATACATCAAGTGAGCCACATCAATGGGCCGCACCAATGGATCTCATATACAACGCATCGAGCCTCACTCATGGGCCACATATAGATCACATTGGCAAGACCGTGAAGGTGCATGCAATACACTCACATGAATGGCTAAGCTCCTGTGCAGGCATTCAAATAATATTACCAAACCTCAAGCCTCAAATGTGCCTCCCCACCATGGTTTAGCTCATGCGTGGATCAGGTGTGCATCCCATATATGTCACATATGCATTCAATGTAACCCATCACTCATGCATGTATTACTTGCATCCATGCATGTATCACACATAACGTGGTGTCATGCACCTTACTACACACTCATCATACATGTACGCATGCATATAATTATTACAGGTACTAAATAGACATGCATCACATGCGTGCATATACACATGTCATGGATTCAAGTCATACAATGTGCCATGCATGCATGCAATCTTTCACCCATAAATAGCATGGGCCCACTCCACTAATAGATGGGTGCTCTATGGACCCACGCATGTATCTCATCTAAGCGGACGGTGTGGATATAATACATATTTCACAGTAGGTCCCACCTTCTGATGGAAGGCGCACCAAATGATCAGGCCCAACAGCTACTACTACTGGTGGGATGCAAATGTGGATGGTCTGGATGCGACACAGATGGACGGTGGAGAACACATACGTCATGCTGGTCCACAGAACTTGCTAATGTTAAAAGACAGCAGCTATATTGCCCGTGTGGGGTCCACACGTGGGACGATGTAGATACAGCACCTCCATCAAGGTGCGTCCCACGTGTGTGGATGGCACGTACATCACAGTAATCCCCACCGTCCCAAGCATCTGGACGGTGGAGGATATACAATGCATACGACATGGTGCATCCCACGCTGCACCGTCCAGCGATGGACGGTGTGGATACAAAATTCATACATCAAGGTGGGCCCCATCCCACACGTGCTGCACATGTGGGGTGGGTCCCACACCCCAAAAAAATGGACGGTACTGGATATAACTCACATACTGCATGATCAGACCCCTGACGTCAGTACAGCTATATAGCTGGTGAATGTACTCCAGCCAATCGACTTCTATGGCAGTTGGGTCCCACGTGGGTGGAGGCAGCACTTGGACCAGGTGTAGATGGTGGGACCCACCACCACTTGCTGACGTCAGTGGGACCCACAGAGCTTGCTGGCGTCAATACCCAGCTATATAACTAGTGTGAAGTACCCAACCAATCCGTTTCAAGGTGGGGTCCATCTCATGGACGGCATAGATTAAGTGGGCCATACAATCATGATCATCATAAAGAGCGAGAGAGAGAGAGAGAGAGACGGTGAGGAGGGGAGGGACCCCGCCACTATGGGCCCTCCCTATATAATGCATACATCAAGATGGGTCCCACATATGTGGGCCCTAAATCAAAGACCAAAGTGATGAACAACCACCGTTAGATCTCATCTTCCTTCTTCCGCTTATAGGTTCTGGAGCTCCAAGGAAACAATTCTAACGGTTGAGATGGTCTTTGGATGGTGGAGATGGGAGGTAAGAAGGTGGGCCACACTAGCTTCTCCATGAAAGCCATGGACGTTGGGTGCTTGGGTTGTTTGGGATAATGAGAGAGAAATGAGAGAAAGAGGGGTGATGTATGGAGAGAGGGATGGGTGTGTAAGAAGAGGGATGGGTTAAGTTGAATTTTGGGTGAGAGAGGGATGGGTGAAGAGAGAGAGAGAGAGAGAGAGAGTTCACTTTAGGTAAGGGTGGTGTAAGAGGGGGATGGTTGCTTGTACTTGATTTGATTGATGGATTGATGTGACATGTTATAAAGATTCTCTCAAAATTCGCAACGCACAGCGTTTTTCTCGAACTGAACGCGGGCCCAAATCTCCTGGCCTGGGTATCGCCTCAGCGCACAAGGCGAGGCGACGGCGCGGTCGCACTAGTACAAGTCTCGGGCCGAGCCGACTCAGATCGACAGGATGCGACTTAGGGTCACGCGCAAACGCCGATTACAGATCGCGGGTTGCCAGAATTTGACCGGGAGGACTGCGGAGGCATATGGAATGGTACAGGCTAGGATACGGGTCTCACAACTCTCTCCTCCTAATAAAAATTTCATCCTTGAAATTTATAGAACAGACATGGGAAGAGGAAACATCATCAAGTATATAAGTCAAGGTACAATCAATCTACCAAAGGATTAAGATAACGTTATCTAATCTCAACCTTGCCTTCCCAAGACGCATCATCAATACTATAGTGACCCTACTAATCTTCGGATCCCGGATCAGAAATGATCGTAAATGGAATACTATGCAGCCTCACAATTTCAACGGTCGGGAGCTATATCAGAAAATCTCTAAGTTATTCGAACTCAGGGACCTAATCATTATAAGTTCTCAACAATCATAGAGTGAAGGGTAATTATCAGCAGATATGTGATGTTATCCTCAGGTATTCCCAAATTATGCTCTAATACTAACTTTTATCACGCCCTAAACTCGAAAACCGGGCTCACAAAATTCCCGATCGCCGAATCTGGTGCCGACAACCTCTGTAGTACCCCATTCTCGACTCCCAGCGCGCATGCACCAGATTCTGATCCTGAGATCCTACAAGGAGGATTTTCCAATGTATATTTATCTCATAAGAAGTATAACCACAAGTATACCCAAATCACAAGAACAACATCATCATCACATATCCACTAATATAAAATTTTGAATACAGTGCTAAAAGGAAAATACATATATCAAAAATCAAAGCTCCAAAAGTCCGTTACACGCTCCAAGCTCAACGCTATTGCTACCTAACGCCACTTGCACGCATCTATCATGCATAAGCTTATAGAAAGCTTAGAGGGTGGTGAAAGTGTGTGCACAAGGTAAGTGCCAAGTATGTAACACAGTGCTATAAATCATACAATATCGGAATAAGCAAAAATACTGACAAGTCCATAAAAATATCATTAACCTCATCCAGTATGTATGATGAAAAGATATAGCAAGCTAATGTCATATACTGAGAAAGTAATGTAAATCGGTTGTGTAATGCGGAAACATAATGAACCAGATATCAAAAATCGAGGATGCAATGCAATATGCAATTCAAAAAAGCTACGAACACCATCAACCTCATCTGCGATTATGTTTTTGAAATTCGTGGATGCATCAACCAATTTCCACACATTGATTATTTGTTTAAATTGTTTAATAGTGTAGTTGAGAAAATAAGAGAATATTATGTTATCCAAGTTATCATGAACAACACGGCTTCTTATATAACTGTTAATCACCTTCTTATAGAGAAGGGGAATCATTTATTTTAGACCACATGTACAACAAATTGTATATATATAATGTTAGAAGATATATGTAGATTATATCTTAAATTAATTGTTAGGGGTAGATGAATCAATATCTTTATGTACAAACATGTCATTCTTCTCCAACACATGAGAATGCACATTGGGTATAATTTACTTCATCCTGTTATTACCCAATTTACAATAGCTTTTTTAACACTCAAAATGTTGCATTCAAAGAAATCTAAGCTTAGAATCTTTAAAATATTAGACAATTAGAATAATGGGCTTTAATTAAAGAAGTCTTAAAAGGAAGTTAGTCTAGCAAATCATCATTCACAATGATTTGGACAGAAGTGCTAAAGGCACTAAAATCATTGGAGCCCTTAGTAACTGTGTTGCGATTGGTGGATGGTGATGAGAGGCCACCCATGGGCTATATTTACAGTTTGATAAAGAGAGTTAGAACAAAATCATGAACCACTACAGATAGTTGAGCGAGCTTAACATACAACTACGGATAATTGAGCAAAAAGTACATACAACTATGGATAATTGAGCCCTTAGTAACTATGTTGTCATTGCTTATGTAGTGAAAAGTACATACAATTACGGATAATTGAGAGAGGCAAACATGAAATTCAATGAACCTCAAAGGAAATTGAGCGAGGCTAACATGAAATTCAATGAGCCTCAAGGGAAATTGAGCGAGGCAAACATGAAATTCAATGAGCCTCAAAGGAAACTGAGCGAGGCTAACATGAAATTCAACGAGCCTCAAGGAAAATTGAGCAAGGCAAACATAAGATTGATCAAGGCTAACATAAAATTCAACAACCCTTAAAGAAAATTGAGTGAGGCTAACATGAAATTTAACCAGCCTCAAGGGAAATTGAGCAAGGGAAACATGAAATTCAACTAGGCAAACATGAAATTGAGCGAGGCAAACATGAAATTCACCGAGCTTCAAAGGAAATTGAGTGAGGCAAACATGAAATTCAACGAACCTCAAAGGAAACTGAGCAAGGCTAACATGAAATTCAACGAGCCTTAAAGGAAATTGAGCAAGGCTAACATGAAATTCAACGAGCCTAAAAGGAAATTGAACAAGGCTAACATGAAATTCAACAAGCCTCAAGGGAAATTGAGTGAGGAAAACATGAAATTGAGCGAGGCTAACATGAAATTGTGTGGGATCCCAGTCTTTTGCAACACTTCTCGTATGCACATGTGTCCCAATTCACACCGTTAATAGATCATACACTGCACCCTAGTGCACCTAGAAAACTCACCAAAGTGATTTGTTCTGGATGATCTTGAGACTTATATCATGTGGACCATGTCGTCGTTGCGGTCGCAATGGTGAAAACCACACATCAATTTGACGTTCCATTAGTGAGATATGACCCATCGAATGTAAGGCCCAAATTATGTATCTAGTAACACAGGCAACCTTTATTAGGCTAGGCCCATTGGGCTTGAGCCCATGTGGGCCTAAAGCCCACTTTTAGAACATGAAAATTACCAACAAATAGAATAATTACTACATGACAAAATAAGAAGCTAGCAAATATAAGACAAGCACTATAAGATAAAATTAGATTCTCTCCCAAAACCCATCATTAGCTCTCTCCCCTTGCCTTAGAAGCTAACCATGACCCATGTCTACGTCATCTTATACATGCATCCAATGCATGTCTTGATTTGTGTCACATCATTTCAAATAACCAATTGCAACACTCCACTTTATCATCCACTATGCATCACCTACAACCCATAATCCTTATCCATCCATTAGCCAATACATGTCTAGATCTCTTCCACCTTTGCCAATGCATGCTTAGCACCATCCACCTCATCCATCCACTACCCATACCATACATGACATTCCACCTCACTTTTAGCACTAATAAGATCCCATAAACTTGTCATATCATCTTGCCACCTCAACCCCCAATTCCTTATATAAGAGTAGGATCTCTCTTGCACTTACTCTTTTCCTATACTTAGAAAAATTCTGAGATTCCTAAAGAGAGTGAGAGAGAGTGCCAAGGTATGGCCCACCATTGATCAAGAGGGAGTGAACCACACATCATCATCCAACCATCCATCCATTGAGGTGAGTCTACACCTGCCCTTCCATCTTCCTTATCCTCCTCTTTGTTCCTCTTTTTATTTTATTGATATGTGTGGGCCCCACTAGTGTGGAGCATGTCTTTATATTTATCGTGGTTAGCAAAGTGGCCCATGTCAATATGGTCCACCATGATGAGCATCATATCCACACCCTTCATATGTAATCCTGTTTTTTTTCTTGACAGCAAGTTCTAAAAATTATATAAAATCAATCATGCTAAGATCGGAGTTGAAACTTAGGAATTATATGAACCACAATATGATTAACTCTGGGCCAAATTTTGTATCCATCCAACAGTCCAATCATCCGCAACATCAAGTTTACTTGGCTGCTATCCAACAGCGCATATAGGATTTCGATTTGCCTAAAGTAGACCCATTTGAACTCTTTTAATGAATGAATTAAAAATATATTTTTCATTGGATTCGTAGAAAATTGAACTAGCTTTCCGACGGTATACAATAAGCCCCAATCGAAGTTTGGACGGCTGAGATCTTGGCCTTATACGATAGATGTATTTTGGGAGCTTGTTATGACTATTCTTGTTTGGGCCATATCCGTGATTCCAATGGTTAGATGTATTTGATATTTTCTCTTAACTTACTTGAGATAGTTAATAATTATATGTATAATCCCTATGGTTAGATTCTTTCATGATAAGATTTAGAAAATTTTGGACTGATAGATACCTCTGTAAGGACAAATCTTGAATTTCTATGTATGGTCCAGATGGATCCAAGACTCTGTATGGTTGTAAACTTATAAACGGCCTGAATGACTTGTTCTCAAACCATCCATTAGATCAGATCTTCCAACAAAGAATCTAATCATAGAGATTTCATCTATACATATTTCATGTGTTACTAGATGAATATGTTGGATCTATGTTATACATAACAATTATCCTCTCATTGACCCACTTGGGTGTGGGATCACTTGTGATTTATGCATTTTATTAGTTCATCCAATCTGGAAACCCATATATATTTTTGTCTGTCTCTTATCTATGGTTTGCTAGCATGTGGGCCCCACTTGCCATTGGATCTATTTCATTCCCTTTATACTTTCTGTTTGCTAAAAATTTTTCAAGTACTTGACTATATTGTATGTAGGCCTCTTTGACGCCTTGTAGTGGACCCCACACTCTGTAGTTAAGGGTCCCACTTTGGGGGATGTTTAATCTTTATATAAGTTAACTGGGATGTCTCACCTTTTCGTCAGGAATGATCCCTAAGTGTTTGGAAATTTGGCCCTAAGTTGTGACAGACCCCATTTCTGAAAACTGTCTGATTATTTGTGTTTTTGTACCAACTTTGGGCCTTTGTAGTGAACCACATGCTGAAGGTTTGAGTAGGCCACTACTTGGAACCTCTAACCTATACTAATGAATAGATACATAATATTTTAATTGGGCCAAATCAGACCTCACATGATTAGGGAGTGGATCCCAAAATGGGGCCAGGTATGGTTGTGCAGAAAATTAAAGTGCCTATGTTTGGCCCTATACTAAATATTTTGTGTGCACAACCAGTTGGTCCCAACTTATAATTTTTGAAGTGCATTTATAGTACAACCAAGGGCACTTGATGGCACACTGAAAAGTGGTCCCCTGTGATCATGGGACGTACTCAAGATTGAGACAAAACTAATTTTGTACTATGTTTCCTACACAGTTTCTCCAAGTACCAATGAGGCCTGTTTTATAAATTGTAAAGCCCATATATAGAACTACTACGTAGTTATTTTCTTTCACCATATGTAGGCCCCACATGATCATGAATCTGACTCTCAAATGACCCAGAACCAACATTGCACCAAAAATCTGTTTGATGTAAAATTTATGTGGGGCCACGTCGATGGGGTCCACCACCATCCCAAAACATTTAATGTAGCATCTAAACTCTTAAAAATAACTCTCAGATATTGTTGGGCTTGAAAACCTTCTGTACGTCATCTAGTATGGGCTATCTTGTATGGGCCTTACCTTTCATGTAATGAGGTTCACCTGGCATGTTTTGTAAATGGGTGTTGTATAACTTGTAAAATATTTAGTGGACAGATCTTACTGTCCAAATATTCTATTAAGAGATAGGTGGCCTTGGGCCCATCTAAATGATGTAACCCTAAGGCCCAAGTAGGCCCAACACTAGGAGAAATCGTTGGGGAATAAGAAACCCACAAATGTAACCTTCCTTGAGCCCGTTGGGCAGGTCCATTGCTTACTGGGCAACATGTCTTATATACTACCTCTAGTCAAGTAGACCATGCTTAGAGAGACCTATCTTATAATGCATAAACTGGATAATTGGGCTTTTTCTTAGTTTATTATGTATGTGGCTAGTAGGCCCAATATGATATATGACATGAGAGATGTTAGCATGTTATCCTTTGTGTTTGAGATTGTGCATTGTTTCTAGTTGGTGGAATGTGTGGAGCCCACTTACTTATGGAATTAGATCCACACCATTGAAAGCGTTGTGGTTGGACATTTATGCCCTTGGGTTATTGATTTACCAGGTGGGACTTACACTTGACCTATTCGACTTCATGTCTTGCATGTAGTTCAAGTCCAGTGTGGAAGTCACACTAGGTAGGACGCACCTAGTGATGGGTGAGATGATGATACATATATGGTAACATGATAATGATGATTGTGAGTTGTTGGTTGAAATGATAGATATGATTTAATGGATAGTGAATTATAGCATATGCATTGATGATGATGAGTAATTATTTATAATGCTTATGACATTGTTTATGTTAATCGTGAAGTGAAAATGATCCTCATGGTAATGATAATGATATTTTATATATATACCAGGGTAAAAGTCCCCAAACCCTTATGGTACCATGGAAGATGCTCTAATGCCTAAACCGAGTGGATGTATGAGCGCATGAGGGCTGAATACTAAGAGGCCGCGTCTCCCACTGTGTCGTGGTCGGTTAGAAGGGGGTGTGGCCTTACCCGCCTGAGGGTAGGGGTAATTGCTAGGCTGAGTCTGACTAGCACGTAAATGGGTCTACTATCGACGTACCATGTAGATATTGGCAGACTACTAGTCAGGTGAGTAGTGAGGTCTTTTCCACTTGTATGGTTGTACATCCAGTGTAGGGCGGCAATGTGGTGTATAGTGTATTAGACCCCGGTGATTATCCAGAGAGAACTGTACTGATATATGATGCTCCAGAGATGAGCTGGATTGGTATGTTTGAGTTGCATCTTGCATATGACATTGGCTATGTAGGCCTTGCATCGCATCGTATGACCTTGGTGTGACCGATAGTATTCATGCCTTGCATCGCATAGCCTTGGCACGGCAGGTAACATTCATATCTTGCATCGCATAGCCTTGATACGACAGATAACATTCATGTCTAGCATCGCATAGCCTTGGTATAGTTAACAACATTGTACTAGACCCCGGTGATGATCCCGGTGATGTACAGTATTGATATGATGACATCCCGTCACTGTTGCTCACGTGGGCGGGCACACATGGGCGGACACTGATGTGGGCGGGGCCTAAGGGCCTGGGTGAGCTACCAGTGGTTAGCAGATAACTATGCTGATAAGCTACTGTGCAGCAGTTGCATACTCAGTACTTGACTCATTCATTCACTCATCCACTATCCACTCGGGCTGGTGGTGCACAACAAAATCATTGTGTATATTCGTAATGGTCAGAATTTTGGTTGGGGCGTGCGACTAACCTGAGATCAAGAGTTTGCCACATTGAGTCTAGTTATCTAAATTTAGGTATGAGACTGGTTTGGATAGAAGTCCCTTGTGATGAACCCCACATCTTACGATACCACGTACTATCATCCTGACTACATACTACAGCTTGTTAGTTCTTTTGAATTGCATATTGCATTGCATCCTCAGCATATGACATTTGGCTTACCATGACTCCACATGCCAGCTCTGCCATTGCCTTTCCATCGTACGTCATAGAGTAGAAAATGGAATTTGATTATCTTGTTCATAATGATTGGCTATTTTAATGATTCATGGTCTCTTGTTGAGTGACATGTATATTATTGATGTCATGTTCATGATAAATTGTGTAGTTATACGACATGCTTAATTGATAACTTGCTCACATATGATAATATGCTCGGTTGATAACATGCCTATGGTTGTTTTGGATGTCTTTACGGGAGAGCCCTGATAAGACGTGTTTTACTTCCAGCACACAGTAGCCTCACGAGTTGTGGTTTGCTCATACGTATAACTTACTTTTTTAGGATGCATATAAGAGTTGTTGGAGTTTGCTATTGTTTCCTTCGTTACTGTTGAGTTGGTGCACCATATTATGTGTAACATGTTGAACAGGTTCGTCTCTTCGATATGCATTGATACCATGTACAAAATGTGTAATCGCCTAAATAGATTAATCATTAAAAAAATCATAATAAAAATCCTCCTTGTACGATCTCAGGATCGGAATCTAGCATATGGGTGTCGGGAGCCAAGAATGGGATAATACGGAGGCTGTTAACGCTGGATTCGGTGATCGAAAATTCTGTGAGTCTGGTTTCCGAGTTTGGGGCGTGACAAATTGAGTGATGCTAATTTGAAATTGAGCGAGACAAACATGAAATTCAATGAGCCTCAAAGGAAATCGAGCGAGGCTAAAATGAAATTCAACGAACCTCAAGGGAAATTGAGGGAGCCTCAAAGGAAATTGAGTGAGGCTAGCATGAAATTTAATGACCCTCAATGAAAATTGAGCAAGAGAAACATGAAATTCAACTGGCAAACGTGAAATTGAGTGAGGCAAACTTGAAATTCAATAAGCCTCAAAGGAAATTGAGCAAGGCTAGCATGAAATTCAACGAGCCTCAAAGGAAATTGAGCGAGCCAAACATGAAATTGAGCGAGCTTCAAATGAAATTTCATGTTTGCCTCACTGAATTTCTCTTGAGGCTCGTTAAATTTCATGTTAGCCTCGCTCAATTTCCTTTGAGGCTCGTTGAATTTCATGTTAGCCACGCTCAATTTCCTTTAATGCTCATTGAATCTCATGTTTGCCTTGCTTAATTTCCCTTGAGGCTCGTTGAATTTCATGTTAGCCTCACTCATTTTCCGTTGAGGCTCGTTGAATTTCATGTTTGCCTCGCTCAATTTCCCTTGAGGCCCATTGAATTTCATGTTAGCTTCGCTCAATTTCCTTTGAGGCTCGTTAAATTTCATGTTTGCCTTGCTCAATTTTCATTGAGGCTCGTTAAATTTCATGTTTGCCTTACTCAATTTCCCTCGAGGCTCGTTGAATTTCATGTTAGTCTCATTTCCTTTGAGTCTTGTAGAATTTCATGCTTGCCTTGCTCAATTTATCTGTAGTTGTATGTACTTTTCGCTATAGAAGCAATGGCTACGGTTTAGATTTGTAGCCATAGAAATAATGGCTACAATCTACTATGGTACCAATGGCTGCGGTTATAATCCATAGCCATATCTCTTTAACTATGGCCATTGACTCCTTTTCTGGTATTGGACAGTGACACAGTGACATTGTGAACGCAAGGGTATTTTCATTTGCAAATAGTGTGTCCATGCAGAATGGTTTAGCTTTGGAAAGTAAAGTTTGGGAGCGTTCAGAAAAGACGGTGGGTAAAAGGTGGGATTTACGGTCAGAAAAAACTCTCTCTCTTTAATATAGCCCACTAGAGTTTTGGATCCATCTGAAAATTGGGTCATAGAGAGGGGTGCCGCATCACATGGACTGTTCAAATTATATGCCCATGACACATGTGAAAAGGCACTGATGCTCACGTGGCAATGTGGGCAGGTGAGTATTCCTAGATTTATTAGATTACAAAATTAAGTCTCCAACTTAACTATAGTAGAAATATTCCACAGTAGAGATGGTTGATGAACAGGTGCTAAGAACCTGCCATGGGGGGCATAAGTGTAACTAAAATCAAACTGTCCAAATCAGATAGATGGAAGCCTAACTTACATCAAACTATCCAATTTAGATAGATAGGAGTCAACAAACAGATTCCGATTAATCGGATGCGAGGATAGTTTGATGAATCTGATTTCTTGGCTACAATATATCCATTGCGGGTCCTTCAATATGGTCGGTTTAATATGAGTTATATACAGTTTTGGAAAGCCCGAGTATTGACCATCACACTCAGCCAGAGCATTAAATACCTCCCCCTCCTCTCTCTCATGTATAAATCAAAATCATATTTTCAACCCGCAGACGGGAATCAGTTTAAGCTCTCTCACTCTCTCTCATGGCGGCATTTAAAGCAATCTCTCGTCTCGTGTTGGGATGCCGCAACGAAAGCCGTAGCCCTAAAATCCAATCCCTTTCTCACCATCTCATCTTTTCAAGAGGAATCGCTTCCAAGCTCTTCGTTGGAGGTAAAACCCAAAAAAATAAAAATAATCCTTGTGCATTTCTGTCCATAGAAGTTCTATGCAGTTCCCTCCTCGTGGCACGCTTGGCAAACATGGCTCGTGATCGGGTCTGTTGGTCCGGTGGGCCGCTGTGTCGATTGAGTATAGGCTGAAAATTTCAGTGATCGGAAACTCTGACCATCCGGTTTCTGTGATTTTTTGCTGGTTGAATGCGGAAAACTGCAGTAGCCACGCCTTTCGCGGGCTGCTGTTCAGACGGTTGATGCCCCTTGGGTTTTTGGGGTATATGACCTATCCATGTGGGGGCCGGCTGGAAGATCACCAGGCCTGTTTGCTATGCTTACGTGCATATTTTCATGCTTCAATGTTGTAGTTTCTAGAATTTTGGTAACAAGAACAGAACTTGTTGTTGACATTAGGCATATAGTTTGCACAAGCGGGACCCACAATTCAGTGATCCGGACCATTGATATGATGGGCCTTAGTATAGATTGCTCGCTTATGAAAAATCTTCCATGTTGGAAAATCTAACCCGTCAATTCATTGTCAGCAAACAGATGGTTAAGTAACTAGAACAATGGTTTATATTCAATAGAAGAAAAGGCCTAAGATTCCGTTGCTGAAGTTTTCCAATCTTGGAGTTTGTTGGTGCATGGACCATCCATATGCCCATAGTATCAATCATTTGGATCATTGAACCATGGGTGCTGCTTTTATAAACTGAAAATCTGATGATAAATGTCCAATCGATTTGGGTAGGCTACTATAGTAAGTAGGCGGACAGCTATTTGTAGTGACTTCTTCAGTTTTAGGAGAATGGATAGCACCTTTGTTCTATTAGCAGATGAATTCGTTATGGGGAGTCTTCTGGTCTGCAGAAGCGAGGAGTAAAAAACAGGGCCTTGATATGTGTCACGGCCCACGATCCTTCTATCAAGGTGCCACTCCTTCATTGCATCGCTCTTCATACTCCCACCCCCACTCCCACTCCCACTTCCTAGCTTATTTAATACTTGCTAACATTTTAAAACAGTCGATCTCGCACCAGAATTTGTTGTTGCTTCGCTTCATGCTTTGTGCAACCACAGGCTGGATGAAGGCCTAGAAGAAGACGACGAAAAAAAAAAGAAGAAAAAAGAAAGATGAAAACAAGCTTAAACTTTACAATTCTAAACAACAGATCCGCAGATAGACATATGAAGTAGATGTTGTGTGCATATACATCAATTGAGACCTGATAGGTACGTTGAGACAAGGTATTCAATAATGGTAATGGTGGTTGTAGGTACTTGGAGACAAGGTATTCAATAGTGGTAATGTTGGTCGTAACAGCCACCCTTATGAACGTTACGATATGGGCCTTAACGGCCGTTATAGGGGCTGTAACAACCGTTACTGCCCTGTAACAGTCAATTTTTTATTTTATTTTATTTTTTTAAAAGGAAGAAAATGTATTGGCCCCGTATTGGCCTATTATGGACCCTTTTAGAACGGGCGTTACAGCTGTGTTTTTTTTTTTTTTTTTAAAATAAATTGAGAATTAACTGTGATTTTCATTAAAGAACAAAAGAAAACAAGAAGGGGGAAAACCCGCTTAGATAGCAGGCCCACACCTATCAAAAAAGAGAAAAATTACAAGAAGACAGATTAATGACATTCGAGTAGGAGTGTACATGGGTCGGGCCGAGTCGAATTGGGCGCAACCCGACCAGGCCCGTTCAACAGCCGCACCAAGCCCGAACCCGGCCCGGCCCGGTCACCGGGCCAACATCTCCAGCCCGAACCCGGCCCGGCAGCAATCGAGCGAGTTCGGGCCAGTTTTGAACCTTCGAGTTTGGGCCAGTTTCGAAGTTAAGGGTCATGTTTATGTTCTATTTGTAGGGTCAGGTTGTATTTGTTTTTTAGAGTTGTAGAAATCATGCTTATTTGATCAGCTGACATCAGATGGTAGACATCCATTGAGATTTCAAAGAAAACTAACACAAAAGTGAATGTATTATGTTGAAAGAAGATGTAGGTCAAGTGTAATTTCATCTAATGAGATTTCAAAGAAAACTAACACAAAACTCCTAACATCCACTAGTCACAAGATTCATAAACAAAACTAACTATAATGTGATGGCCCTTGCACAAAAAATCTAATAAATGAAAATTTTTAATCATTCATTTATTTGGCTAGCGGATGGACAAGCCTGGTTTTATCTTCATAGTTAAAGCCTATTGTCTAAAGACTTGATGACCTATGGTCTAATTGAAGTTATGGCCTTTGATAGAGTGGAGTGGCAAGAAAGGATTCATGTACCCAAACCCAAGTCGTTGGGATAAGGCTTAGATGATGATGAGTTCAGCCCATTGTCTTCCTGTTTAGGAGAGTTTGATCTGAATTTTGAAATGGTCTGAATTTTGGGGTTCCATTTTCTTGATGGGTACATCTTCTAATAGATTGGATGGTAGATACAAAACATGGTGGTCCCCACACGCAATCAGAAAGGTTTTAGTGATGGTCCTCCCCATCCCAAATGCTCCTATGTTTGGCCCGTTAGATTTTAGATTCACAAAAAAATAGAAATAAAAATAAAAATCTTAATTTCTAGTTGGGACTGTTATATGCAGGATGAAGAATGCTAATACACAGGTTGCACCATAGAAGTGTTAGGCAGCTTCCCCTCCAAATGATACACATTGCAAAACATGTAGTGAATGGGAGTGTTGATCTGGTGGGCCTACATCTGTACATGCTATATCACAAAAATGGAGATCAGACCATGTTAGCCATCCAATCAGTGGCCTGCAAAGGAATGGTCAGAGCAACAATCCACCTTCAACCAACAAAACTAAACAATTTGTTGGCCTAAAGACATCTAAGTGGTGGCCCACCTCATCAACGGTCCTTATCATGATTCATGACTCATGATTGCCACATTTACTGTGAGGAGGGAGCTGTATAGAAGTTCCATGATGCAAGCTGCAATGCATAAAACATTTCTCATGCTGGATTTCTATGTGCACCATGTCATGGAACTGTGTAAGAGAAAACCACGTGCATACAGTTAAAACCATGCCATCTCATGGATTTGTTCTTTTAATAGATGAAAATCAAATAAATGGTCATGATTTTGTCAAGTCTATTGTGAGGAGGGATTTGCATAGATCTCTGAGGACGAGATCTGCATGTTAGCATTTGTGATGACCTCTGGATAATCTCTATGGCAGATAAATAAAAAGATTTAAGAAAAAAAGGAAAAAGATAAATCATTCATTAATTAGGCTTCACCTTGGATTGGTACTCCGGTGGTTGCACGGACGGACGAGCAGAGAGAGGCGGACGGCCTCTGGTGGTTGCACGGACAGACAAGCAGAGAGAGGCGGATGACCTCTGGTGGTTGCACGGACGGACGAGCAGAGAGAGGCGGACGGCCTCTGGTGGTCGCACGGACAGACGAGCAGAGAGAGGCGGACGACCTCTGCTGGTCGGACAAGAGAGAGAGGGTTGTTGGTCGTATGAGAGAGAGACAGATTAGAGAGAGAGAGAGAGAGAGAGAGAGAGAGAGAGAGAGATTTGATGGGGTCGGGTAGGGAGGGAGCGAGTAGGGGAGGAGAGGGTTTGGTGGGGACGGTGGGGTCGGGCGTTTTCAGCAAAAGGGGAAAGTGGAAAGGGACATGGTTTTTTTTTTTAACAGGTTTATATACCTAAAGGCGGGTTGGGCCAAGTCGGGTCGGGTCGAGTCGGGTTTCGGACCGAGTCGGGCCGAACTGGGGCATATCCGAACTCGGCCTGAACTCAGTTTCGGGCTGAGAAAATTGGCCCATCCTGACCCGAACTCAGTTCCGGGTCAGGCCGAGTCGAGCTTTTTCGGGTTGAGTCGAGCGAGCTAACCGGGCTAGCCCGGTTTGTGTACACCCCTACATTTGAGGCCCATTCGAATATAAATTGGTGAACCCTTTTAACTATGACCTCCACCGAATTTGAAACATCTCTAAAACATCTGTTGTTTCTTTCTTCCCAGACTACCCACCAAACGACTAAAAGGGACATTCTCCAAACCACCATAATATCTTTATCTAGGGACACGCCATGCCAGGCTGTGAGCAGACGATCCGTAGAATGCGGAAAGGACCAAGAGACCGCAAACGAAGATAACAGGACTGACCAAACCTGATGGAAGAACGGACGGTGAATGAATAGGTGGTCTGTCGTTTCTTCATTTGTCATGCAACAAAGACAAATGTTTGATATTATCATTCCTCTTTTCCTTAGATTGTCAACAGTAAGGACTTTCCTTCTCCTCACTAACCAACCAAAAATTGAAATCTTGGGAGGCACTTTGTATTTCCACACTTTAGCTGTAATAACCTCATCAGATAACACTGATTTTCTGCCTATGCAAAGATATAGGGATTTCACTGAAAATAGGCCCTTCTTATCCGGGCACCAAACCAACCTATCATTTTAAAGAATATTAGGATGCCAATTGCTGATGCGTTGGAGAAGAGCCGCAAATTCTTCAACTTCCCAATCATGGAAATTCCTTCTACATGGGGGATGCCAAACCACTTCATTGCCATGAAATGAGTCGCAATCAGCAATCGTGATGGAGCAGTTGGGAGCCAAACGATATCTGGAGGGAAAGTCCTCCTTCAGGGCCGAAGCACCAACCCAAATATCTTCCCAAAATCTGGTCTTGTCTCCTTTGCCTATAGAGTGCCCGATCCTATTGCGAACTTCCTTACTAGAGCTTAGCACCCCTCTCCATAGAGAAGAAGCTCTATAGGAGGACTCCTTGGACCACCAGCCATCGGGTGAGCGCCCATATTTACATTTGATTAGCTTGTTCCAAAGTGCCCCTTCTTCAGTCCCAAGTCTCGACCACCACTTGCCTAATAAGGCCCGATTCATATCTTTAAGATTTCTAACACCAGCCCCACCTTCCTGATATTGCTGACACACCTCCTTCCAATCAAGTAAATGAAATTTCTTCTTATCCTCCATCCCGTGCCAAAGAAAGTCCTGTCGTAATCTTTCCAAGGTCACAAGAATCTTAGCCGGACACTTGAAGAGAGACATGAAATATAGGGAAAGGTTAGAAAGAGCCGCTTTTATCAAAGTAAGACGCCTGCCTAAAGATAAGTATCTGCACTTCCACCTACGCCTGCCTAAAGATAAGTATCTGCACTTCCACCTTGCTAAGTAAGATTCAAACCTATCAATAACTTTGTCCCATAAAGCCAACGGGGGTTTACCTACGCATAACAGAAGACCAACGAAGGTTGTCGGAAGCGATCCTATAGCACAACCGAAAAAATTAGCAAACACTTTAGATTCAGCAACATCCAAGTTGACACCAATCATCCTAGACTTTGTCAGATTCACTTTAAGGCCCGAAACCGCTTCGAAACAACGGATAGAGGTGCGAAGATTACTGACTTTATTGAGATCTACCTCACAAAATAAAAGGGTGTCGTCTGCAAATTGGATATGGGAAATGGGGGAATCCATGCCTTTCACCTTGAACCCACCAATAATACCTTCTACCTGACCTTTGCCTAACATGCTTGAGAGGGCCTCACCCACCATAAGGAATAAGAAGGGAGTGAGAGGATCTCCTTGCCGCAAGCACCTTGAACTCTTAAAAAAACCTTTAGGAGACCCGTTTAGAATTATTGAGAAAAAAGCTGACCCAATGCATTCCTTCATCCAAGATATCCACTTGGTCTCGAACCCCAACCTACGAAGCATATATAGGAGAAACTGCCAATCAACGTGATCATAGGCCTTCTCTAAATCAAGTTTGCATAAGAGGCCCTTAGCTCCAGATATATGACTTTAGTGCAGACATTCGGCAGCAATGAGGGCGCTGTCAATGATTTGCCTTCCAGGAATAAACGCACTCTGATTATGGGAGATAATCTTGTCTAACACCCCCTTCAATCGAGAAGCCAAGACTTTGGCCAGAATTTTATAGGGCCCTCCAAGGAGACTAATCGGCTTATAGTCTTACAACGATTCCGCTCCACGAATCTTAGGAATAAGCACAATAAAAGAAGCCCCCATCGATCGGGATAGCCTACCGTTGATGAAGAACTCCTTGAAGAAAGCCATAAGGTCATCCTTTAAAACATCCCAAAAATACTGATAAAATGTAATCGGGAAACCATCAGGCCCGGGAGCCTTATCGCCTCCCAGCGCTTGGACCGCCACCTTAACCTCCTCTATTGTAAAGTCCGATTCAAGAAATGACGCTTCCAACTTAGAGATACGCTGGAACGAAAGAAAATCCAGTGTCAGTCTACACTAACCTTCTGCCTGAAGAAGGTTTCTGAAGAAAGGAATGGCCTTCTCTATAATACGGTTTTTCTCTTCAATCCGCTCACCATTCACCAGCAGACTACTGATCTTATTCTTTCTTGCTCGCGCACTGGCCAAAGAATGAACATATTTAGTATTTTTGTCTCCTTCCTTGATCCACTTACTCCTGGATTTTTGCCTCCACGACATCTCGTCTTCGGACACCCTAGCTGAGAAATCTTGAATTAGCTTGGCTCGTCTAGCCCAAATTGTACTGTCGGTAGGCCTGTCTTCGATCGCAACATCTATGGACTGAATCTCGAGCAGAATGGCCTCAGTTTCTTCCTGCCTTCTACGCAGATCCACCTTCCAAGCTTTTATCTTCTCCTTCAACATATTCAATTTTTTGGTAAATCTGTACCTTGCAAAGCCATCTATCTTGAACCCTTTCCACCACTCCGAGATAATCTACGTGAAGCCCTCAATCTGCAACCAAGAAACATCAAACCTAAATGGTTTCGGACCCCAGTTGTCTTCCTCCATAGAGAGGATAATTGGACTGTTATCTGAAGTCGGACGAGGCAGCGTGGATTGCGAAAACAGAGGGAACTCTTCAATCCATTCCCCTGACAGAAGAAATCTATCCAGGCGCGCCAGAGTTGGGACCGATCTCTGATTAGACCAAGTGAATCTCGAGCAGATCAGAGGAGGATCCACCAAAGCATGAAGCTCGATCCACCGGGAAAAAGCACGCATGGCAGAAGAGACTCTTCCATCCTTTGATTTCTCTTCTGCATATCGCGTGATATTGAAGTCTCCTCCAATGCAACAGGGACCATCAAAGCTTTGCCTAAAAACATTCAATTCATCCCAAAAGGCAGCTCTATGATCTTCTTGGTTAGGGCCATACACCGAGCAAATTAGACAGGAGAGGTCAGAACTGACCTGTTTGAGGATAACCGAAACCGAGACAGAGCCAACCCAACTACGCTCCAAGGACCACTGGGACGACTTCCAAGCTACTAGGACACCACCCGAGCTTCCTATCGCATTTAACGGCACCCACTTCGCATCTGATTCCTTCCATAGAGAACCCATTAGATAACTGTTGAAGGCCTGGACTTTGGTTTCCTGAAGGTAGGTAATTTCTACTCTACTCCTGCCAATGATGTCTTTTATCAGACTTCGCTTCTTCTTTGAACCCACCCCCCTCTAACATTCCAAGAGAGAATTATCATCTAGGAAATAGATCTTCCCCGTCGCCATCCTCCAGACCTGCCCAACGTAATCTCGTTACAGCTAAAAGAGCTGGATAGGAGACTCTATAGTTCTCTATTTCTTCCTGATTTGGGGAATTGAATTCTTGGAGATTTAGAACCTTGAATGGGACGCCCGCAAGTCTCAATACAATGGAACAGGGCAACAAAGTCTTCAGGGTGGTCTCCAAATGAGAGCCCTAAAGATCTCCCAACATGGCCCAAAGCTTCCCTTATCCACCTTTTGTCCTGAATTGATTCAGTGAGCTTCGCCCTCTGCGCTTCCGAAAGAATATCTTCCCCAGAGACTTGTATCGGGGTCCCCATCCTGATCTGAAGTGGCTCTGCTTCGATGATACCTTCCCCATCATGTTCCTGAAAAAGAGCTAGCAGGGCTGAGTTGGATAATATCTCTGATTGGGAGTCCGAGCAGGGCGAAGAGCTGCTCAGCATCTCGACCTACTCTTGGAAGGAAGATTCGGTGTTGTTAGTAGTACTATTTCCGCCCTCCAGCGCTACCAGATGAGAAGAGGAGAAGTCGGGAACGTTGGAGACGTTCGCAATTAGATCTTCATCTCCGTGACGATTAGAAAGAAGTTGCAGCGGGAGCTTACTAAGGAGAAGATTAGCTGCCGAAGGGATGAAGTCCGGACGCGTAGGATCAGATTTGAATTGACGGTCGGCTTTAGGATCTAGCCTTAAGGATAGGTTTAGATTCAAGGAGAGCTGGTTCGAGATTTCCGGAGCCTTGGATTGATGGCAAGCTATGGACTCGAGCCTACGGATGGACAGCCGAGCCTCCCACTGGGTTCCATTTGTCTGAGCATGGCAAGCGATTTCGACGCGTGTCTGTACGGGGCTGCTATGATGAGATAAAGAAGGGGTCGAAATGTGCGAAATTAGAGTCACTTCCCGCCATCCATCTATGCAAGAGAGAGGGATCTCTCCCCTGAAGAACTTGACGCGTGTCTGTAAAAGAGGGAACTATGTCGACATCCTTGCATGTGTCGACATCCTGCTTGCTCAGACCGACTTCCACGTGTCACTCTTCTTCACTGCGATTATGACAAGTGTCCTAAGAAAAATCAGGTGTTCCTACGGCGTAGACTACCTCCCTGTCTCGATGTAACAATGGAACTGCGGAGTACCGGAGGCGTACTCCATCTTCTACTTCCCCGACTGTTACAGCTGCTGACGGCTACTGCAAGCGCTCTTTTGACCTTGAAAGGTCGCCCCATCTCGGAATGGGAGCATCTTTAGCCTCCTGTTGAACTGGAAGGGTTACTACTCTCTGATCGGCTGTAGCTTGGATGAAGAGTGGTAATGGCTTCCCCTTCCTCCTACGAATCCTTGCTCGAATCACACCCACCTCCTCGCCCTTCAGCGTTTTGGGATCCAGCTCGATGAGTCGGCCCAAACTCGCGGCGGCAGACTGAAAGAATTCTTCATACCATAATTCTAGAGGGACCGACCATATCAAGATCCAAACCTCTTCAAACCCAAACATCGAAAATTCTTCCCATCTTTGAACAGCAACAATCGGACCTTCTTTGTGAAGAACTCTTGCCATAATTAGAAGATCCAGGTTGTATTCTGGACTCATCCTAATCCACAGCTCGTTGAATCCGATGGGTTTGATTGTATAGCAGGAAGCCGAAGCTCTACAACAATCATCCAGCCACTGTCGAACTTGAGATAAGGAGGCACCCTCCTTGGTGATGGCTACCACTGAATCCTGAAGTCCTTTTGATTTAGCAAAGGCTGACGGATTGACGGAAATTCCTGTGTTTTCGTTTAAACCCGATTCGTCACTATCCCTGTCCTTCGTCTTTCGAGCTCCATCTGCAGTATTTGGATCTGCCTTGCGAGATGAGGAACTACCTCCATTGTTGAGCAGGATCTCTTTGAAGGAGATAGAACCATGCTAGAACGTTGTACTGTTGTAGCTTTTCCTATTCAAGGTCTAAGGTGAAATAGGCCTCTGGGGCCTTCTTCCTGGTTTAAACCTAAGTTTTGGGCCGAATCTCGCCCTCTAAACTCGCATTTTGTCCCCCCCAAAACTCTCACCATCTAAAGATTGAATCACCTTCCGTAGTTCTGCCTCCGAACTCATTCTAACCAAAATGAAACCCCTATATGATCCATTAGCCTTGTTCCTCGACATTACAACATCCATCACAATACACGCTCTTCCAAATACCCTAGATTAATGGGAAGCCATCTAGCTGGGTAGCCTTTAACGAACAAGGCAGGGTAGTTGTCAACATCTCTTTTCTTCCTAGGGGCCATCTCTTTCCTGTGTTTTTTAACTATAGCCCAGTCTTCCTGTTTTTCTTGTCCAGTCAAGGATACCATGACGCCTTTCCCTTTTTCACTGATTCAGCGCGGTTCGCCTTCGGCCATCATCGCCCTTACCGGATCTGTGTCCTCGTCCACCTCTTATGTTACTTCCCCCTCTTTTGCTATCGGCCCGTCATTATTCGTCGCTCGCCGGTCATTTCTCATCTCGTCGCTCGTCGCACATTGTCGCTCATCGTCGCGCATCGTCTCGCATCTTTCTACATCATAATTGTTTTTGAATACTGTGGTTAGAGAAAGATGAAAAAGTAATTAAAGAGAGGTTTCTACAATATCTCGTCCTTTCGATACAAAATCCACCATTTTACTATGGAAACTGAAGGGTCTATGGCAACCCCGACGAGTTCTGTTCATTAGTGTTATGTTGCAGTTATTCAGCATTCAAAGATCAAGGCTGCATTTAGGTGCACAACTGAGTTGAATTACAATTATTCAATTAATAAAGAGGAGATGGCTGATAACAGTAGTGTTCATATGAATTAAGTAGACCTCAGATTGCAGTGTCCTACCTTTCAAGCCCACATGGAAGTAACATAATTGCATTCTGGTGTTTCAATCATCACATGAATGTTGGGTAGATTACAATGTTGATATGGTAGGCGATAAATTATCTCGTAATTGGTTTTACCAAGTGAGTCAGGCTCATCAAGTTGTATTGAGTGCAAAAGATAAAATTAAGAGAAAAGGAATTAGGAGGAAGGGCATCAAATCCACTAACCTAGATCCACTGAAACTTTTGAGATGTCAAAATTTCATTAGGAGAAAGAAACATCAAGAGCTTGTGAACAACTTGATGATACAGAGCTGAGCAGTTAAAATCTCTCTAGCTGGGTTATCAACAACATCATTAGCTTCTATACCAATATGGATTACCGAAATGTTTCTCCTAGATACAACATCTTGAATTTCCTTAAAATGAAGGATACTTTTGATGGCTTGGAATGCACAATGGGAGCCCAACCAATGACATATTTGAAGAGTCCTCTTCCACAATCAAAGGCCTTGAAAAGTAATGAATGTTCATAACCCTTCTCTAAGGGCTGTGTTATGTGCTTCCGAAAGTCATATGCACTGTACCTTATAGATCTAATGGCGCCACTACTAGTTCAATGACCCAAATTCCCATGAGATGAGCCATTGAATATTAATTTCTTATGGCCAATAGAAGGACACAACACACTTGTTCGTGGATCTCCAAATCTTACTATTTCTAACAAGAATGCCTAAAGTAGACTCTCATTGAAATTCAATTAAGAGCTCATTTGATAAAACTGCTCTTGATGTTACCACCAAGGACTGCATCATAAAAAATAAGAAACTTTTTCCCTTTCCTCTTTTCCCAACATGAGACAAATGGAGCAAATGCCACACAATCTTGCTGAATGGATCTAACCCTAACTTTGGAACACCTCACCAAGTTTCGCTTGAAATGGCCAAGAATTCTTGAAGAGCCTAATAAGGTACACCCAAACATATATTTTCCTTCCGTTCTACACATGAATCACATACCTCATGGCATTATGCTCCCAATGTTGCAGATGGTCAAGAATTGAGATTTTGTTGGCTATGGCAGTCCCTGTAAAAGATACAACTCTTAGGGGAGCCAAGGAATTGAAACTCCCATACTATGAGTCGAGATCCGTCATTGCTTGTAGTATGCTTGTCCTACAACCCCCTTCAGGCATTTGAGAGCTTTACTTTCAGATTTAAACTTAAGAAACACCAAATGACTTATAGCTTCTTAGCTTCACTTAGAACACGTTTCCCATGGAATCTTTAACCTATTTACCCAAAATTGTGAGCATAGTATCACTTGGTTGCACGGTTCTTTAATCAGGTATGCTCCCACCTGGAATTATGCTTCATAGTTGTACTTTTGCTCCTACTTCCTAGCTGTTTATTTATTTTTGGAAGATAACAAAATTTTTATTAGGAAGCGTTGAGATGGTGCAAAAACATACAGCCCTAAAAAGAAAAGGAAAATCCTTTTAAAGCATCTATACAAGAGGTCCAGTCCACGACAGATAACATCACCATATTTAATACATGCTCTGCACTCTAGCTTATGTTACGAAAGCATCTCACATTCCTCTCTTCCCAAATAGCCCAAAGACCAGCATGCAAACATGGTTTCCAAAGAGCCCTTGCTTGCTTCAGAAAAGGCTCACCTGGTGTGGTGCAGTCGACTGATGGGAATGATTCGTCCAAATGTAGGCACCTCCAAGCTAAGTGCAAGAATCACACAGTAGAAACAATAACCAATTTTTTTATTCATTTCCAAGTTACCTTGAGACTATTCATGTAAGGCCCTTAAATAGGCTCATTGATGTATAATGAAGATGGGTTTATAATGTCATTGACAACCATATACTTATTATAAAAATGGAAAGGTAATAAACAAATGCTTAAAAATTTAAGAAGGTTTAACTGATTGATTATTGCAAGCTAGCTGGTTGATTTTGTATAGCTAGCTACCTAATGGGAGTGCCTCTTTATTGATGGGTCAATTGTGGGTATGGTGTGCCATAAAGGCCATTATGTAAAGGTAATGGTGGCAACCGTTACACGTTACAAGGTTGTAATGGCCATTTTATGGAAAAAAAAAATAAAAAAATGATAAATTGTGTTATGATAGGAGGTTTGTGGAAGAGGAAAGACAAACCATCGGGAAGCACCAACTCAAGTACGGGAGCTAATCCTAGTGGGATTAGGATTGCAGCGGGAGGTGATTCAGCATTAGGACAATTGATTGGGGGAGACGAGGATGACGATGGGATTTAGATGACGAAGATTGGGAGCAGGTGAGAAAGAAAAAACCAATCCACGACAGAAAGGTAGGGAACAAAAAATCCATGACTAACTACCCAAATCTCTTCGTTGAGGGTTTCACGCAAGGATGGCTGCCTATCAACTTTTCCAGGGTGTTTGGTAGGGCAGGGACAATGATGGATGTAGTCTTACCAAGGGATAGGCATACAGGGGAAGGCATAGGATTCGTGTTTGTTCGGATGAGTTTCGAGGGGGAGCTTGCCAAAGTGGTGAAGCTGCTGCATGGAGAGAACTTTAGGGGTAAGAAGCTTCTAGTTCAGAGGACAAGATTCGGACCTGAGCGTAACAATAATGCAAGGAAACTGACTCTTGTAGTTGAGATTATGACTGGTGCAAGGAAGGCTGCAGCAAAGGAGACAGAATGGAACTCGAGCCAGCAACCCTTTTTCGAGATAGGTCAAGGGCCCTCTTATAGAGAAGTTGTCTTGGGAAAGAATCACTTGGCTAGATGCTATGGTGGTGATTCATCGATTCCGGGAGAGAAGCAAGTAGCGGAAGAAAAGAGGTTTTTAGTGGAGTGCTTCGAGGATCAATGAGTGGTTCGCTTGAATCAGGAAGTGATGTCTAAAGCCTGGGAAGCGCTGGCTCATTCTGTAACCAAAGATGAGGCGAGTATTCCTCGGATTAAGGAATGGCTTGATGAATCAACAGATTGGGGTTGAATGCATACATAATTAAACCCATTGGCTTCAATGAAGTTTGTATATCCTTGTTTCAGGACATAAAGAGTGGACCTTCTGGTGATGGCAAGCGCGCTTCATACCAATGGCCTCATCCTTTGAATTCGTAGATGGGAGGAATAATCCATATTTGGGTATGAAGAATAGTGGATATTCATCTGGGGGATTCTGATAGAACTTTGTTTTGCAGAATTTTATAAAGTTATTGCTGCTTGTCTGGGCAAAGTGTGATGCTCCTCTAACGAAGAATGGGGAAGAAGTGGGGATGGCTAGAGTTCGGATTGGAAGGAAGAAGAACCAGGTAGTTCTAGACACAGTTTTGGCATTCATCGATTATAGGAAGATAGTGATGTAGGTGTAGCAGGAAAGGTTGGAAGGAACTTAGCTCAGATCCGCGGGGCGCGGATGGGGGTATTGGAAGATGCAATAGGTTGGAAGGGAGATGGGTCGACATGATTTCCGACGTCATGAAGATGAAGGTGCACAATCAAAATGTGTAACTAGAGCACGTGTTCCTTGAGGGGACATGTGTGCCATTAGTATCAAAGGGCAGGCACTCGATCGCCTACGATGGAGACATGCGACAGTGGGTGTGCTGCGGGAGCACGGGTAGAAAGTCTTTTAGTGCAAGAGCAGATTTTTCAAAGAGGCCTGGATCTCGAACCTATTCCAAGCCTGTTGGCTTAGTCCGAGCCTTCAGTTTCTCCTTCCGAATCAGAGGACGAGTGTCGAGGGCAGGACACATGTTGGTTGATTAGGCGGTCGAGTTGTCTAGCTCTTGATGCAGTCAACGGCGAGGCACAAGATTGTGACACGTGGCACAACGTATGTACGCCATCTACCCTTGGAAACGATCAAGCCTCCTACGTGAAACACGCATCCAAGCCTTTAATCGTGGTTAGGTTCTCTTTGATTTATCATCAATGTCTTACACTATGTAGCATAGCTTAGCCTTAACACTACATAGCTCATGAAAATAGCTTAAGTTGCGTGTAGCCTATGCTACATGAAATTTGTTTGCGCTACATAATAATTTGCATATGCTTCCCACAACATAGGCTGTTATACGCTACGTAGCTCGCATTACAACATTAAAATCAATTAATTTTTTCAACAATTTGTTACATTTTTCTATTTTCAATAAAAGTTATTTAATAATTTCAATGCTTTTAGTAAAATAATGTAAGTAATAATATTTAATAAGTTTCGTTGCTTTCTTTACCTTTCTACTTAATCATTGCCCTTTTCAGGTTGTGTTTAATTGCACCAAATATGAAATTTTGTTAAATTTCATTATTAATCAACTTAATTTGGTGTAGAATATCATGAAATTGGTGCAAGCGCAAGCTTGATTCAAAATATGGAAGTAGCTTATAGCTTACGCCTTAGGCAACGTAGGGGTGAACGCTACGCTACACGCTATTCATTATTTAAAACACTGATCATCGTAGCTCGCACCTTGGCCTTCTCGTCTTCTAACGAGATAGCCTCAAAATTATTGTTCCAGTTGCCGAAGGAAATTATCTGGCTCCTTTGTGTCCCTTATTCTGGTGAAGGTCCTATGGTTCGTATTTGCACCTTGGATGCTCCTCAATGTCCATACTTCCATTGGCCATGGCCCTTTTCATAAGGCCTAATCACCTAAGGTATTCCGTAATTGTAATGGTGGTCGTAACTGCCACCACCGTTATTGTTATGATATGGGCTGTCATAGCTGTTATGGTCTTTTTCTTTTTGAAAAACAAAACACCTGTATTAGCCATATAACGACTCATTACGAGTCTGTCACAAGTTGTTTTTCCGTAATGGCCATTGTGGCCTAGCAACGTGCAATGTTTGCTACCATTACCTTCACGTAACCAATGTTTTAAATATCGGCCAATATATCCCACGATATGTCTTGTATCCCACATGTGCAATGCGAAACCCACAGGTAGTGCCAATATATTCCACATCTTCGATCCGGTGACCATTTTCAATTTTTGATCCATTTTTTTGTTAAAATTATGTTAAATCAGTGTCAAATGGTTATAAATCCATTGGTTCTTCATGTTTTGCATGAAAAATCGTGGAGTTGGAGCTTTGATTTTGATATTCATTGGTTCTTCATGTTCTCCATTTTTTTCAAAAATTTTCCTTCAACTAGTTGTCAATTGAGACTAATTTCGAAGTATTTAGGAATATTTGATGAAATGATCATTGCATACACTCTAATTTCGAAATTTGAGTGTAGGTGGTTTGATTTGGGGAAAATTGTGGAAAATTCAAAATATCCCACGATATATCTTGTATCCCACATGTGCGATGTGAAACGCACAGGTAGTGCCAATATATTCCACATCTTCGATCCGGTGAGCATTTTCAATTTTTGATCCATTTTTTTGTTGAAATTATGTTAAATCAGTGTCAAATGGTTATAAATCCATTGGTTCTTCATGTTTTGCATGAAAAATCATGGAGTTGGAGCTTTGATTTTGATATTCATTGGTTCTTCATGTTCTCCATTTTTTTCAAAACTTTTCCTTCAACTAGTTGTCAATTGAGACTAATTTCGAAGTATTTAAGAATATTTGATGAAATGATCATTGCATACACTCTAATTTCGAAATTTGAGTGTAGGTGGTTTGATTTGGGGAAAATTGTGGAAAATTCAAAATATCCCACGATATATCTTGTATCCCACATGTGCGATGTGAAACGCACAGGTAGTGCCAATATATTCCACATCTTCGATCCGGTGAGCATTTTCAATTTTTGATCCATTTTTTTGTTGAAATTATGTTAAATCAGTGTCAAATGGTTATAAATCCATTGGTTCTTCATGTTTTGCATGAAAAATCATGGAGTTGGAGCTTTGATTTTGAGATTCATTGGTTCTTCATGTTCTCCATTTTTTCAAAAATTTTCCTTCAACTAGTTGCCAATTGAGACTAATTTCGAAGTATTTAGGAATATTTGATGAAATGATCATTGCATACACTCTAATTTCGAAATTTGAGTGTAGGTGGTTTGATTTGGGGAAAATTGTGGAAAATTCAAAATTTTCCCAATTTCTCCCAAATTGCTTGCAATGTTATACTCCAGACATGAAATCAAGCACGTATGAGGCTAATCTAATGATTTGTTAAGTCCTTGTCAATTTTTGAAAAATAAAAATCATTTTTTAATTAAAAATTATTATTATTATTATTATTATTATTGTTATTATTATTATTATTTTGAAATTTCCCTTCAGCTAGTTGTCAATTGAGGCTAATTTCGAAGTATTTAGGAGTGTTTGGTGAAATGATTATTACATACACTTTAAATGTTATGCATTCAATTTGAATATAGTTGTATTAGTTCAGTCAGACAATGTATAGTTTAGGACCCTATGCAAAGGAAACCTATTATGTGTACTTATTTTTTGAGATATTATGATTTAAAAGTGTATATTATAGTCTTTTTTTAAACAATCCCTAAAGTTTCATTGAAAAATTCAACCATTTTACCAAAATTTCCCCATGTTTCTCAAAAAGTGCGATAAATTACTTGATACAATCGATATATCCCGTGCTATAACCGATACGTATCTGTATCCTAAGGATGCGTAACATGATACCGATATTTCGAACACTGCATGTAACGGTCGTTATGGCCCTAAAACAGCCGTCACGACACACCATGTAATCGCCTCTCATCTCTTAAATCCACACCTTTACTATGGTGAGGGTCCCCAACAATATAGCTTGGAAGGCCACCCTCTTTTAATGTAGAGTATCGTCTAACGTGCTTAGAGCACCCAACAACTCCCCCTGAATTCCCTCGAGCCCACTCTTGAGGCTTCTATGTTGTTGTCCATCAATTCAAAATGATTGTGCCCATTAGCCACCACAATCTGCAACTGTGGGAGGTTGCTCCTCCATTGCTGCCACCATGTACTTGGACTCGGTGATTTAAATATCAGTATCAATGCACAAATTGCACCCTTGGGATATGGAAACATGTCAATATCACATGGGAAATATCACGGGTATTGGGAAATGCATTATTGTTTGAAGGAAACATGGGAAAATTGATGGAATTTTTCAATGAAACTTCAGGATATGTTGAAAGAGACATGATTTCACGCTTAAAACTCAAAAGATCACAAAAACAACCATGCATAATAAATTTCATTTGTATAGGGTGCTAAACTATGTTTGATAGAAGTGGGATAATTATATCCAAATTGAGTTCATATATTTCACAAGTCATTCAATAAAAGTATGAAAGCAGTTTCCCCTAGATAAATTTGGGAGAAAATGGAGTTTTGTTTCGTTTTTTTTTTTTTTTTTCCACAATTTTTATGTATGGCATGTATCGTCAGCATGGGGGACTTTTTAAAAAGTTTTTTTTTTTCCGGGCAATATCGCAACATGTTGGTGATACACTGCAATATTGTGTGACAAAGGAGAATTTGTTAACTCCCCCTGTACATGTATGGGCCCCATGTGATATCGATAGGATACTATCAATATTTAAATCATTGCCTTCTCCCTTGGCCTGTTGATACCATCTCGTTCTCTCGAACTTGCTCGTCAATCACCTCATATGGCCTTATGTCTCTCTTGTCTAACAAGCATTACGATCCCTTCGTAACCATGCTCTAATGCCACTTGTCATGGCCTAAGTGCTTCCCCAAGTGTAGACTGTGCAATACTCGTACTGACATCTTCATCGTGGATGAGTCAGTCTTCAACCCAAGTGTAGCAAGCTACTTTGAAGAGAAGAAAGCATGCAAGATAGACTTGAAGGCAAGAGAACTTGTATCGTTTTAGAAAAGAATTAATGCAGGGGCATTTTCACATCAGGCTCAAGTGGGGTGGCTTGTGGGATGCAGGGGCACACTCAGGGTGGGCGGCTCGTGTGAGGCGGAACCCATGTGATGTGGGGCCCACGAGGGAGGTTCGGCCGATGACCTAACTCATGGGATGTGGGGCCTGGGCTATGAGATAAAGGGATTGATTCACCACGCTCTATCAGTTCGAGCTTTTAGAGCAAGGGTTAGTTGTCCTGCGTTATGAATCCTTACAACTTCTGAGGTTTTTAAGGTTAGTTACAAATATGAGGTTGTATTCCCTCTATGACTCTTTATGTTTGTTTTGTGGGGATCCCATGTCGATTCTGCATTTAATGTAGGTTCTTGAATGACTTCAGCAAGAAACCCACTTCTCTTATGGAAATACTGTAACTTCTTGTGTGGAAATCCTATAACTTAATGTAGTAGCATCTCTATGTTTGGATACGATTTTGGTAACTGCTTGACGCCTAGAGGTGCACACGAACCGAGCTAGCTCGATTAGCTCGCTCGACTTGACTCGAAAAAGCTCGATTCGACTTGGTTCGAAGCTTAGTTTGAGCCGAGTCGAGCTGATTTTTTTAGGTCGAAAATGAGTTTGAGCCGAGTTTGAGCTGGCCCCAGCTTGACTTGACTCGGATCGAACCTAGCTCGAATTGAACTCGGATCGAACCAGTTCGGTGACTCGGTTACTTTGATATTGATGTTGCTCACCAAGTGTTTGATGAAATGACTCAACAAAGTGTGGTTGGTGGCAAGGAGGGTATGTTTATGAAACCAATACCCTTTTTTTTTCTTGATTTTTATGTTGTGTAGAAGGTGTTTGATAAAATACCTGTAAAACCATTGCTGCTGTCTCAAATACAGTGAGATTTTGAAGGTGCAGTCCAGGTGTTTGTGAAAATGCTGCATAGGCGAACTCAGCTCGATCTTGGCTCGAATTGGCCCGAGCTGCTGACCGAATTGAGCCGAGCTGGCCGGTTAGGCTCGAGGACCGAGCCGAGCCGAGTTCGAGCTGAGGTCAGCTAGTGGCTGAGCCGAGTCGAGCTGAGGCCAGCTCGACTCGGTTTGCCTCGATGTACACCCCTGTTGACACCTTCAAACCAATTCCAAATATGTTTTGTAGCTTTGTGAATCCATTTAGAGGTGTGGTTGGTTTTTAAAAGCTTTCATAAATAGGTCCTTACTAAAAATAAAAAAATAAAAAAAGGAAAGAAAGTTAGAACTCGCCACTTCACTTCAAAGGGTTGTATTTTTTAAGAGGAATTCTATGATCCCTGACTTGAGGATGTGCATAATATATATATATATATATAGCCATGTTTTTGGTTTGTACAAGTGTGGCCCATGGTTTGGTGATCCAAGCTTTGATGTGATGGGCACACCATGGATGGGCAAGGCCCTAGAAAATCTCTCATATCGGGTGATCTTAGCCATCCAATCTGTCGCCATTTTTAGTTGAATTTGGACCTTTTCTGTGTAGCAAGCTATAGGGTTATGATTGTCCCATTGAAGAGACCTCTTTTCGGAGCATGGGCCCATCCATGGCAGAGCCATCATATGTGATTTGGGTTGCTGAACCTTGGGCCCCAATCCCATAAATGTTAACCCAAGGATACTATTTTTGTACATGGATGGATGATTGCACAGATTCTGATTTCTGAAATTCCATCATGGCATTGCTACAATTCTTCCATTTTATGCTCCAATACTCTGCAGCGACCACCTGAATTCTAGAATTCCTATTGGCCAATGCTTCTATACTGTTGCTGTAGATATCTTCTACACTGATTCCTTTATGAAAATTTTAATTCCGGGTTCATATCCTTCCTTACGGATACTTTCAGGGCTGTCATTCTATACAACAGACAAGGCATTATCCGAAGCTTTTTCTCAATTTGGCGAAGTGATCGAAGGTTTCCACTTTTCATTGATGTTTAGAACGTTCACCTTTTCTTTATCCTTGGAACTAATCTGCTGCAGTTCATTTCTAACATGTTCATTTACCAGCTAAAATCGTAATGGACAGAGTCTCTGACAGATCGAAAGGTTTTGGATTCATAACATTTGCCTCAGAAGATGAAGCCCAAAGAGCTCTCAGAGAAATGAATGGGAAGGTGAATTCCAGTCCATTTGCTTTCATTCTTTTTATTTGGTGGTTCCCGTAGATGTGACTTCTAAAATATTTACTAGTAATGAAACCAGGTATTGAGTGGACGCATTATTTTTGTGGACAATGCGAAGGCCAGAGCACGGTTTGATGATGGAGGAGTGCCGATTGCCAGGGGCCCACCTCAACCTGCCCCCAATGAGGATTGATTACTGTGTAAATCTCTCAAGATTTCAGCATCTAAGCTAGGGAATGATAAGGTGCTGGGCATTATACCACAACAGTGGTGGTGAGGTGGCTGTCTACTGTACAGGTGGCATGTTCCTCAATCTGAACCACTCAAATAATGGATCACTGTAGGTTGATCACATCACTCAAATCAAATGACTGGGCCATTTTTTTTATTGAATTTGGACTATATTTATTGTTACTGCCCATTAGATATCAACCAGATTGCCAGTTGAGATCATGCTTCTGGTGTATATTTTTTGTTATGATCCACCAACCAGGGACCCCACTATTTGGCCAATTCAGATTTGAACTAATGCCATGCGTCCAGTAGGCAAGGCAGAAACTGCATTATGTTGTTGGAATAATGTCCCAGCAACCTATGATTTCCGACAGTACTGTATATAACTATATAACGTTCATTGCTCATTAACCATTGTGGTCTGTGTGTGGAAGGATTTAAGAGGTAATTTGCACGCTTGTCAATCACATGTGGGGCCCAGACCACTCATTAGGCAGGGGCACCATGAACATGCTCTATAGCCCAAATATCAACTCCCGGTTATCATTTGGGCCACATATCATGCATTAGTCCGTTTTTCCCCATAAACTAGTGGCCCACCTGATTTTTCAACAGGTCTGATTGTCTCTCGCAGCTGATGAATGGCCAGGATCTGGTGCACACGTGCCACGTTGGCATGTGGACTGCTAACAGCCTTGGCAATTTCCAACTTTGGCCTGTAGGATTGCACAATGTTGATGGTTCATCTGGTGAATCCCACTGGCGATTGCATTTTGTGAAGCTGCACATTAGATGATTGTAAGTGTCATATGGGAGATGTGCGTTCATGCTAATTTCTTTGTGAGCATTGGTTTATGGACTGCCAATTAGATATGATTATAATGGTTCAATGAATATAATGAAGGGTTCTTTTGGGAGTTAAGGTTTCCCAGAAAAAGAAAACGCAGTTTCTACCATTTGACATGAAAAAGTTCCATCCAATGTGTGATACTGGTGAGCCATAGGCAAAAAGAATAATTCTTGGACAATGAAGATTATCTGATTGTTTTGCCTTTTGAATGTGTTCTATGGTTCTCCAGTTAACTGTTGCCTTTTCAGATCATTCACTGACTTATTTTTCTGGGCTATGGGGCCTTATGTGCCACAAAATCAATTGTACCGATGATATGATAGAAATGATTTGGTATGCCTTGTAGCATTATTTGTATTTCTAAACTACCATCATTTCTTCATCATCATCTAATACTCCACATTTGATTGCAAAACATGCAATCCTGAGTTGTTTTGCCCAACATCTGGTTTCAAACAGGTTTCTCGTGTTCCTGAAACATGCTGGGAGCATGGCAATGACTCGGCAATTCATTCTGGTTTGTGGAGGGGCGGGTGTGAGTTTAGTTATTTTAAACTATGTTTTAAAGCCCAAACTTGGCTTGACGGGTGATTTATTTGGGGTCTCTATAGAGGAGCCATTTTGGATTTGGACTACCAAAGCCTGGTCCAACAGTAACACCATTTGAACCTGGCTTTTTGGGTCCAATGGGCGAACCATTCAATCGGAGCTTTTCAGGTGTAACAGTGGAATATAATGCAGAGAACAGAGAGATTCCTGTGAGTAAGCTTTCAAACTGGACTAATTGTGTTGTTCGGGCTCTCGTCTTGAGCTATGAAACTTTTGAGGATGCATCCTTATGGGAGAAAAAGATAAGCAAGAAAGATGTCCGACTAAAGCCTCTCCTACCATGCCTTCCCTCTGTACCCTTCATATTTTTGAGTTCTCTAGAAGTACGATCTCATCGCTGCAGCCAGAAAAACTGGCCGCTGGCAATTTTGCATTACTGGCAGCTAACCTTGCAAAATAGATCGCTTGCACTTCCAATGCTATGATGCATGGATTGATGGATATCATTAGCATTGACCAAAAATTAGATTTTTTTATAAACGTAAATCTTTACTGGTATTGTTGTATAACTACTATCTTTTAAAAACCCGGACCAGTCAGCAAGTAGAGTCATAAGTAATGACCTCATATTTACTGAATCATAATCTTAATTACTCATTATTATTATTATTATTATTTATATATTTATGGGTACTAAGGAAAAGTTCATCAAGTAAACCCACCAAATAGAGGTAGAAGAGTCCAAAAGAAAGAGTGTTTACAATGTACGTTGGTGGTGAGCTCCACCAGTCCCTAACTGTTAGCTGCAGACTTGGTATTTTGACAATTAAGCTTCTGAAGGACCTTGCAGTTGTTGAACTTTTGCAGCCTCCAGCTTGTGATTGAAGAGCCTAATGGACCTAGTGATGAAACAATATTAGATGAATCTCCCTCAATTGTGAAGAGCCTGATACACCTTGATGGCCCGCTTTATGACAAGAATTAGAGTGAGTCACTCAACCGTGTGCAGTCAACAAGTCTAGAAGCAAAAATTGGTCAAGCTGGTTATGTATTAAAACTATGGCCCGTATCTAGCAGGATTGACTGCACCATCAGGGTCTGTTTGGGCGGTGGGATTAGAAGGGATTAGGAGGGATGGGATTCAAAAAACATAATTATTACCCATGGCAGGGATTGTCTCCTAATACCATGGGATAAAATTAATGCCATGCTTTGTTGATAATACGGTGGTATGATGAATGAATATACCCACCATCATTTGAAATTATTGAGAATAACACACGTGTTATATCTAAACCGTTCATTTGTTTTGTAACCTCATTTTATAGCATGGGCCTAAAAATGAGGTAGATCTAAAACTTATGTGGCCCCAAAGAAGTTTTCAACGGTAAGTATTCAATCCCTGTTGCTTTCTATGGTGGGGTCCACTTGAGCTTTAGATTTACCTGATTTTTTGGCCCATGCTTTAAAATAATCTCGATAAATGGGTGGATGGTGTGGATATAGCCCACACATCATGGTGGGACCTACACAACTTTCTAAACATTAAGTGAAATTGGCACGGGACCCAATGCAATTCCATTTAATGTAATTCCAAGCTTTCCCATCCTTCCCAAACATTGAGTGGAATTGGCACAGGACCAGATGAATCCCATCCCACCTAATCCCTTCTAATCCCATCGCCCAAACAGACCCTCAAAGTAAAGCTTAAAAGTTCCAACGGAGGATTTCATTTGATATGAAGGGCTTTGGTTTGGAGAGACCTAATATGACATTGTTTTGATCCCATCCAGTAAGCAACCACAAGTTATCTGCATTACTGGCTATGCTATAGAGATTGTAAAACTTGGCAACTTGCATTGTATTTGGTTGAATGATGGCTTGACAGTTACTCTTCATTCCTGAAGACTAATAATGCATTCCAGCCAATCCAGACGTTCCATATGATAAATGCAAAGAATTTGATCCAAATAATCTTTAAGAGTGAGCTCTACAAATTTGCAGCATTTTTGCCACTGGGGGAGTGCATCTCAAATGCTTGGTAACATAAAGAAAGATTGAAAAGATTGTACCAATGTTGCCAGACGGGAGTAACACAAGGACAATGAAGATGGTGTCTTGACCGGATTCAAGTTTCAAAAAAGGTTGGGTAACAAGCAAGCCCGACTCAGTCGATACTTATCCAAGAACGATCAAATCACAATCCTTGAGTGAGCAGCAAAACAAGTTCAAAATCTGAGTTTAGGAAAAATAAGTCTAGACAGCCATCTGAAAAGGCAACAAGCCACATGCCTTTTTTTTCTTTTTTGTAAATGCCTTGAGGCTTCTGGAGGAATTTCCTTGCCAGGTGCACCATGCTAAGTGGTTAAGATAACCAAACGATGGTCTCACGCAAACGGAAGAAACCATAATATGTTTGGAGGTCAATGTGGTATACTTGTCTTCATTACATCCGCATTCGAACTGTTGCCACTGTCTAAAGGGCACTTGGCCCTTAGATCAAGGTTTAAAAGTCTATAGTTCGAAACAGATGTTCTGATATCTTCCATAATGATGCAACAGTATCAGCACTAAACAGCCCAATACAGAGTGATATGGGGTCCTGAATGATACAATACCTGATACCTGGATTTTAAATCTTGATATGGATGGTTATCTGGGGCCAGATGCACAACAAATCAGCAAAATTCACATTGATGGAATGATTCTGTTTGTGACCTTGCATCATTGATAACAGGTGTTACAGATTGGGATATGACTCCAGCCTCTTGATCTAGGCCGAACATGGGACTGGGTTGCACTTGGCCAAGGTTTGCTTTCACATGCTGAGCTATGGGCAAACCCAAATCCATCTAAAGAACTACCTACTAGCTAAAAACCAAATCCGACTCCACACTTTCCATTATGATGCATACATTCCCTCCGCCTATTAGTTGCTAGAAACCAATCTGGCCCAACATTTTCTGCAATGATGCACACATCTCTGTACTCAGAACCATTAGATTTGCACATTTGCATCCATATTTAAACCATTTGTGCTGCTGCTGCTGATGGTTTTAAACCATTTCCAATGACCATCACACCACACATACTTACTGGCTAAAGGAATTCAAAATTTCTAAGTTCTCTTCATTCTTGGAAGAAAAAATCCATTTTTGTTGATGGACAGATGAAACGTATCAGTGGAGATATGAACCTACAGAGGGGCATTCTAGATATTAACCTACAAAGGGGGCATTCGACAAGATAAATATGATGACACCCCAACAACACTTCTGCCATTGAACTAGCTACCCTCTATGCTGTCTTTAACTTACGAGACGGAGGTCTTCGGAATATACTGATGAGATCATCAAGACCCTGTGGAACAGCAGGCAAATGTTGATATTTGTTAAAACATGCAGAATAGCCACAATAATCACTTCTAGGCACTTGAATTTGGAGAATACCCTTGTTGTGATGACAAGAAAACTGAAGAGGAGAATCAAATAGGATCCCAAAACTAGTAGTAGAAGCAGGTCAAATGTTACACTTGCAACCTGCAATTCCATAGACAATATGCTCCACTTGATCAGTTTTGCAAAAATATGATATGAGAGGCGTGTCTGCTACATTGTAACTCAAGCAAATGTTATGGGCTTGTTTGTTTTGGAAATCCATTTGGATTGTGGTCGGAGACTCATCTTGGCAGATTACTGCATTATCAACTGCCTTGTTGTTTTGTGGAAGGTACTCCCACAAAGACAATAGTTTTCATTTCTATGCCGCTTAAAGTAGAAACACAGAATAACTGGAGAGTTGTTAACATGGCGCCCATTAGATATTATCCCTGATCAGAATCCAAAACCATTTCTCCTATCCAAAGAGGCAGTAAAGAAACGTATGAGGAGAAAGAACGAACCCTTTTTTATTCTTTTCAAAATATAGAAGCTTATTATGATTTACACATGAGAACAGCTCTCCGCAAACAAACAGGAAACAAAAAATATATATACAGAAATGTGGGTCCGTAAAATTGGATGGTACCTGATATATGTTAAGCTTGGCTTTTGTCAAATCATAGAAACTAAACATCCCATCAAGCACCTCATGCTGCATGTTCACCTCTGCGGTATGATCTGATAATTCCTGTCAGACAGAATGCATATGCTTGAATACTTCAGGAAAAGAATAAAGAAAGAAGATGTCATGAACATGTAAAAGCCAGTTTCTTCAGTTTTCATACAAAGATATAGGAGTGTACCAACCAGCATATATATATTTTTTATGAGATACAAAATTTTCATTAAAAAGGCCGCAGCCCAAATGGACAGAAGAACAGAACATACAAAGAGAAACTATTGCCAACCCTTCAGGAATTGGAACAAGAAATTTGAACCTGACACGCACTTTATTACAAAAAATCTAGGCCTCCTAAAAAATTTATGAGATAAAGTAGTTAGAAAAGATTCCTCCCTACAACCAATTATCACTGCAAAATTTAGAATTTCTTCTTTTAAAAGACCAATTCCAAGAATCTCGCTTTTAGTGATGTTCACCTTCAGGCTGGAAACCGCTTCGAAACTAGCAATAATCCCCTGAAGGTTTTGCACTTTAGAAGCATTTGCCTTGCAGGATGTAGCATATCGTTCACATATTCAAGATGCAAAAACTGAGAATTTGATCTATCCACCCCAAATCCTTCAACCAAGTCGATCGCTTCCCCTTTCTCTATCATTTTACCGAGTGCCTCCATAACCGATATGGATAGGTACAGAGAAAGAGGGTTGCCTTGCTGCAACCCTCTCGAAGCTGAGAAGAAACCATTCGGCAAACTATTAACCAGAATCAAATTTAGCTGACCTAATGCACATTTGAATCCAAGCACGCCATTTGATCCCACATCCAATCCTATCCAGCATATAATCTAGAAAAGCCAAGTCCACATGATCACATGCCTTTTCGATATCAAGCTTGCAAACAACACCTTGGTCCCCTCTTCTCTTGCAGGAGTCAATACATTCATTCGCCAACAAGGAAGCATTTATAATTTGCCTACCGTCCACAAAAGCTCCTTGGGAAATCGAGATGACATCTCCCAACACTGCCCGCAATCTAGAAGCCACCACCTTCGCTAAGATCTTGTAAGGAACACCCAATAAACTAATGGGACGAAAGTCTTTTAGACTTTCAGCTCCTTCCTTTATGGGAACCAACACTATAAATGTGGCCCCTAATTCTACCGCAATAAAACACTTTTTGTGGACTTGATTCGTGAATCGTAGCACATCTCCCCTCACCACCCTCCCAAAATTTTTTAAAGAACACTAATGAAAACCATCTGGACCTGAAGCTTTGTCACCGCCCAATATTGAAACTACTTTATTGATTTCTTCCTCCGAGAAAGACTGTTCCAGAGAACCCGCCGCTTCCAAAGAGCCCTCCGAGAAAGATTTTTTTTTTTTTGTAGAAATCCACAATTGCATTTCAAATATTGGCCTTGCCCTTTATCCTTGCTCCCTCTTCTGTCGATGATTTGATCTTGTTTGTGAGCGCTCTAACACTAGCTATAACATGGAAGAACTTGGTGTTTTTATCTCATTTTATCCATGTTGCCTTAGACCTTTGTTGCCATTTAATCTCTTCCTCCCACAATCTAGCATTATATTTCGTACAATAGACCTCCTGCCATGCTCTCTCCTCCTCTAACAATTCCCTCATCTTCTTTTTTATTTTTTAAATCCAACCTTTGCGATTCCTAAAGAAGATTGGATGTTTCCTCCTCCCAGCCTTGTAGATGCACCTTTTTCCAATCGCATATTTTCTTTTTTAGCAATTTTAATTTTTAAAAGAGGGAGAAACCTGCACCCCCATAAACTGAAAAGGATGTCCACCACTATGCTACCTTCTCCACGAAACCTTCCACCTCTAACCAAGCTAACTCAAGTCTGAAAGGGCACGGACCCAATTCTCTTCATCCACTTCGAGCAAAACCAGACAATGATCAAAGAAAGGTCTGGGCATTCTACTCTGATGAATCAATGGAAACTTCTCTACCCATTCTGCAAAAATAAGGAATCTATTTAAGCTAGACTTGGTAGGCTCGGCTCACCCATTCGACCATGTAAATTTAAAATCTCCCACTGGAACTTCCACCACTCAATTTTCAAAATCCGATCAGAGAATGCTTTCATGCTTTTTGTAGTCCGCCCCCCATTTGACTTCTCATGAAGGAATCTAACGACATTGAAGTCCCCTCCCAAACACCATGGTAAGCCCCATCTGCTCAGACATATATCCAATTCCTCCCATAGTTTACCACGGAGATTTGGTTTGCATGGCCCATAAACTGTTGTGAATATCTAAGTGAAACCCGATGCGATCTCTTTCAAAACAGTAGATACAGAGAATTCTCCTAACCAACTGTGCTCGTTGCTCCAAATTGTTGAGTTCCAAATCACTAAGATACCTCCCGTCGATCCCATTGCGTCTGTAGCTATCTGGTCTTTATAATGTCCCCACCATATCGAGTTTATCAACCTTTGATCTACTTCTTTCAATGTAGTTTTCTAAAACGCTGCCAACTGAATTTTGTATCTCTTGCACATATCCTTAATTAGGCCACATTTATGTATGTAGGCCATGCCCCTGACATTCCACGTCATGATCTTCATTGACAAAGCTAGATGGACCCTATAGACACCCTCCAATCCTGTTCTTTGTTCCAATTCCTCCCTGCAAATTATTGTTGTCCAAACGCACCATTTTCGTAAGGCTGGATTGAATTTGTTTTGGAATTAACGACCTCCCCCTTTCCTCTACAAAATCGAAATAGGCTACATAATTCGCTGGTCTATCTCCAAAACTTACCCCCACTAGCCGAACCACCTCCATTGTCACCAACTTCTTTTCATCACTGGCACCATGGAAACCCTTTCATTTTGAAGCTGGCTTAGCTCTTGAATCACAAGGATCGCAGTCTGATTTGTGCGACTCTTACCCACATCAACCACAATTTCTGAATGTCAAGCAATAGCCAAATCAGTCATTATAGCTGGAGTCTCTAGGTCTCCCGCCTCCATAGTCAACCCAACAGACAAGTGATGAGTCCTTGTAAGCACATCTGTTTTGATCAGGCCTGGATCTTCATATGTGATCGTTTGTCGAAGAAGGGAACCATTCTCCATCTCTGCGACTAAAAGCACCTGAAATGCTTTTGCAAATTCCCGACTTAACGAAAACTGTCTACACCAGTTCCCAGTCTTCAATTTGAGATAGAGCTTCACCCGCACTGAAAGGCGAGGTTTGAATGCATTCTCCTTCAAAGCATGGATGTGCACTTCCTATAAATTGTCGACCCACCTTCTCGCAAGATGGAAATGTAAGCATAGGCAGAGAACTTTGAGGTGACATCTTGTTTTCCAACTTCTCCTGACTTGGGCCTCTCTGGAAATCTATTGGGCTTCTTAGAAAGAATAGTTTTTAGGGATCGAAACGACACACATGCCATCATTATTTTTTAGTCCCCATGTGTGACTTTGCTACTTAAAATCACATGTAGCAATTCCAAGTCATGTGGCCAAGTATCGGCTTTGGTGCTCGGCCCTTAATCGAAAATATCCTTTGCTACATTGTTAATAATTACATCTGCGCTGAACTTACATGCATCTCTCTATCATTGAGTGTTTGAACAACATGATGTACGGTTCCCTCCAAACTATCAACGCATGTTGCCACCAAAGCTTCTTTAGCTCCATGCATCAGCGTCTTATCCAATTCAACTGAATCACCTTTTTCATAACCAATGCATTACAATGCCATTTTTCTACCCCATTCAGTGTCTCGCGAGAGCACACCACCGGTAGTCCTTTGACGCAGACAACAGACGCCATTAATGAATCTCCCCCATCCTCTTCCTCAATGAGCTGTTAATTCCTCTGCTCTTGGATCAATGTAGTTTTAACTTTGACCTCATCAACCCTTAAAGAGTAACTTGATTTGAAAATGGGATTAGCTTTTTCTTTTTAATCTTTAATTGCACAAAACACAATTCCTCGCTATCCTCCGTTTGTCTATCAATCTCTGTAATCTCCTTGATGCAAGCTCCTATTTCTTTGAAAATATCGTTGATCCAAAACTCGAGCGATATATTCCATATCTAATACCAATTTTCTTCCCAACCAAATACTGAGTAACTCTCCCATTTTTTAATGTCTACAATCAGGTCATTCAGAGAAGTTACAGCAGCCATAAAGACCTCTCCAACGTGTTCTTCTCTTCCCAGTAATGGCAGCATCATGCCAACTTGTAAGTTTTTAACCACTGTATCTTTTAGAGAGAGACTTTACATTTTTCTATAAACTATTCAACCACCATTGATTCAGCAATCCCCGATTTCACAGTCACAAGGAAAGAAAACTGGAAAGTTTTCAGGGAATCCTCCAGCACTTTGTTGTGGATTCTCACAACTGATCATTCAATGGAAGATTCCCTCCATACCCGCTTTTCTTCTGGGTTTTTCATTTGTTTTGTAATTGTGTGCTATATTTCCATCTTTTGAGAAACTACATCCTTGTAAGATTTCCTTCCCGCACCCGGCAACATTGTTTCCGAACTCGATCCCCCTGATTGATAACCTTTCTCCCCTTTCTTCATTGAGTCCTTCACCATAGATGTAGGCCTCCCGAAGATGAACCCATATTTCTGTTTTCTATTCTTCCTTCTGGACCATACCTAGCTTTCTGAACTTTGAGCTCAATCCCCTCAAAACTCTCCCCATTCAGCAGGTGAACCGCATTGTCCACCTCCTTCGTACTCAGACGGAAAAAAGAAAAACCTCTTAAGGTATTTGAGGCCCTGTTTTTGGGAATCACTACCTCCATAACTACCCCAACACTTCTAAAAACCCGTTTGAAATTGATAGGTGCGCACCCTTTCAGGAAAGATTGAACAAAAAGGGTTGGGTGATCAGACAGCAATTTCTTTCCAATTCTTCTGTTTTCCCAAAATGTCGGCTTCCCTCTAGATACCATTTGCCATCCCTCATGTTCAACAGCATCACCCCCTATCAGCTTCTCCTTGCCTTTTTTTAATCACTTCTCTCCACATCTCACTTTTTTCTTTCCACATCTTAGTGCCATGCATTTGAACTTGTCAAAGAACTCCCCCAACTCACTGCTCCGAACATGAAACACCTGGGCATTGATTGATGATCTTACCAGGTGGGGCATTTTTCAGAAGATGCCATGGACCGAAAAATTAGGTCAGTCTGCTCATCAAGTAGGCCACACATACAAAGAAGAAATGGACAGTAAAAGAAATAGAACAATGCCTCACATTCAATGCCATGTGCCGCCCACTATATGAGAGGACTGGTGATTCTTGGGCCAGTGCAACAAACAGTGGGTCTGCTTGATGAGTGGCTTGGATCTTGCCCAGGCGAACCACATGGCATATGTGGCTGCAAATCCCTTGGAAAGTTCAAATATGAGTCCCCCACCACACCCATCCACTATGAGGTACCAGAAATAACAAATAGGCAAGAAACAAGAATAATCAACCTATATGTACATGGGATCCTTGTTGTGATCATATGACACTGAAGAAGTTCGACATAACTTCCTTTCTGATGCACAAGGAATGATATTATGATGCACACATTTCATGGAGTTGTAAGTCAAAACATCTCCACACTACACAAGGAACATGCGTACAGTGATACAAAGAAACATGGTCCATAGTACCATGTTATAAGGGCCAAGTCAAGAACCTTTGCTCGGGACCATATATACAGTGATGATTGAACTTCTGGCATTCATCAGACCAGCGGGCTATGAATAGGCACAAGCAGTTGAGTGATAAACAACTAACAGTCTGAACTAAATGATCAGATTGTTAGGAAAATCCAATCGCCACAATTTTTGGGCTGTGGCCCACCCACATGATGGCAAGCTAGATCATCAGACCAAAATGCAGCACAGTTCACCATGTATATGGGAGGGCCTGCACTCAATGAAATGTCCATGAAGAGTGCAGCTTAATGGCATTTATCACTGATTGATATATTGCCAAATAGAGTGCAACCTCACCCAATCATTTGCTTCTCTTTCATGACCAATACAAGGATAGACAGACTTGCTGCTAGGCATTCATAATAGAGCAGTTGCACCCTTAATATTTTGCCAAGGCTTTCATATCTGAGCATTTCCACTCTACCACTGCCAACACGTAAGCAGAGTCTTCCTCAATGAGACAGATGTTCAGACTATTTGGAACATCAAGTTTTAGAATGCCAATCATTTAACGCATAGCAGAAAAACAACTTGACAGAAGCAAACCCTAGATATGAACCTTTGATTCACAGGCAAAAACCACTTCAACCTAACACACAAGATCACCACTCTGCATGTATCATGATCTGAACAAATTATTCAGGCCTTTCACTTGGATACATGTCAATTCTAACTGCATGGATTAGGTAAGACCTCACTAGATGACACTCCGGAGAACCATTCAACCAACCTTTGATAATCCCATGCATTTCCAATTTAAAACAGGAGCAGCAGCCATATGCGTATATGAAACCCATCCTCCCGAAGCATGGTAGAATTGGGACACTGCTTGAACTCCAAAAGTACTCATTCCTAGTTGAAGTTGAGGTAGTGGCCATCTTCCAATACGACCATATTCTGAAACACAGGAAGCATGCCAAAGCTCCCCTGAGGATGTCAACAAGTGTTCATGCAGAAAAAGCCCATTCATCCCTCCTATAGGGAAAAAAAAAAAAAAACACCCAACAGATCGGTCAGAAACCCAACCACTAGAGTAACTTGCAAAAATTCCTTACATATTCCCAAACTGTCTTTGAGCCAGCTTCAATGAAACAACCAACAAAGCTGAACCCCCAACACCCATGGATTGTATGTGGAACCCCCTTGAACAAAACATCCAGATAGTCCAGCATGATCCCTGTCTTCTAGAAAATCAATACTGACTGCAACAGCAGCAAGCTCCTAAACAGTTCCATATATCACCATGGAATGCTTACCTCTCTTTTTTTTCCATGTTATGCTTGCTTCAGATGGAAAGTTCGCATCTTTATCTAGCTCTACACCAATGCTTCTTGGGCAGCAGTTTTCCATTAGAGAAACTCATTTCTAATTGCATAAGATTCTATTAAACATGTGTGCACCCAAAAAACAAAAAGGGTGAAAGTTTCTCGTCTTAGTGTGACAAAACAGAAGAACATGCGTGGAAGGTGCTCAGTCAGAGATGTGTTTGGAATCCGATTTCAAGACACCAAGATCATTTAAAATGGCATACTTATCTTTCAATAGGGATAGTATTTTCGAACCTTTTATCCATATCCTTGTGATTTCTGCTGGCATATAAGAAACAACAGAGTGCATGGAAGAGGGTGTAAACCGCAAACCATGTCAAGAGCTCATGATACGGGAAAGTCTGAACTCATGACAACAGCCTCTTTGCTTGGCTAAAACCACTGAAAACCCGACTGGCCCTGGTGAAACATCCTCTTTGGCATAAAAAATAGCTCGCTTCATTCCTTCCAAACTAAAACTTTCTCCCAACCAAACAGCATCTTTAGAAGTTAGAGAGGCAAAATGCAAATGCCCCAAGGTTGGTTGGATGGGAAACTCTTCTGCAAAGATATTTTCGAAATGGTTTATGGAACAGCAGCAAATGTAATCTTTTGTTTGAGAGTTATTACCATCACAAGTAAGAGAGATGCAGCTTATCCATCTACTTGCATCAGCAATGCTGTGGAAAATAAGCTGAGTTCTTGTCACCTTCCTTCTATCCATTTCACTCAAGATTTCCACTTTAATCTCTTCCCATCTTAGAATATCTTCCAAGAAACTGTTGCTACAGTTGGCACTAGAAAGCTCACTATTTCTTCTAATATGTCTATGGAATTTATGTCCTATAACTGCTCTTTTGTAGCTATGATGTCTCCAAAAGTTTCCATGTTCAAGACTTTCAATTTCTCTCTAAGTAATTTCAGCATTCAGGAAAATCTACTACCTGGCTCTACCTTCCACTGAAAACAATGACACCCTTCTCAAACATATTTTAAAAGTGTCAAATGTTCTAACCACATATTTTCAAAGTGGAATGGTCTAGGCCCCTAGAAATCTAATGCCGAAGATAAACAGATTGATTTGTGATCAGAACTAAGCTACATTTTGCCGCAGTTTTTGGATTGCCTCAGGAAAAGATTCTTCTCAACTAGCACTAATAGAAATTTATCCAGCCTGCTCATTGTGGAAATTTCCATTGCTGTTTGACCATGTGAATGCTGCACCTTGGAGCAGGTCAATCAACGCCCATCTATCGACAAATTCAACAAAATCACACATACTCTTCATAACTCAAGAACCCCCACTCTTCTCACTGGTGAACCAGATGACATTAGGATTGCCACCAATGGACCAAATAACATTCTAGTGTTAGAGTTGCCGTCCAACTCTCCCAAAATCAGGTCTTCTGCTAAGATGATCCCACCCATACACAGTCCAAAGAACTAGCACATGCCCTAACAATATGAGAAAGAATAGACATGATTGACATCTACCTTTGACAGAGTACTTGTATTCCACACTACTAGGATATCGCATGATCTTCCAATAGCAATTATGCAGTCCAATTTGCATTGAGTGTCACCCAGCATCTTGAATAGTGTTCCTAGTGTAGCTATAGTGCTACATACCGCATGTTAATAGCATGAGTACCGTGTAGAATATGCTACTTGATGTGTATTGTACGCTATACGATGCATAGCGTGTAGCATAAGTCGCATACGCTGTGTCATTTTCATTTTTAAGCTATAGAATCTTGAGTCAGTTTGTGTGTTTTTAGTTATGCTAGTTCAGTGCCTGTTTATAGATGGTGGTGACTCATCCTCCTCACACGTGGCACTAAACTACACTATCTAGACCATCCAAACTTTAGGTCAAATTGTGGATGGAGCATATCTCTGGAATCGCACCTATAATCACATGTGGCAATAAAATACAGGCATGCCAAGTGTACATTTGTACAGGGGTAGAGGTACAACCATTGTAATGGTGTAAAATTGACACCGGAATCTAGCTTTTATGAAACAAAAGCTATTTGAGAAAGGATTTTGAAAGCACTAACATTCCATTGCAAGACGGCACCACCTCCCAAAATTTGGTAATTTGATTCTCTCAGTTTAGACATCCATTAAAGATGAATTACAAGGGACTAATTGGCCCAATGAGAAGATCCTATTAACAAATTTTCATGGCAATTGGAGCCCAATTAAATGAGAAGTTTGAGATTTCCCCCATTTCACATGCGTACAAAAATGGAGCTCAAGATTTAGATTTTTTATTGATTTAAAGCTTTTAAAAAAAGTTAGGTTTCTTACTGTTAATCTCAATTAATGAGTTTTATTTCATTTTGATTGATTTACGGTATTTTTTGGATGTTCCTTTTTTAAAAAAATATAAACCTTTTCGGGAGGTCAGTTCTTATGCAACATTCTAGAGTAAGCTTGTTCTACAACTGTTTCTTGTGTGGAGCCTACTGTTGTGTTCATATGGCATGGCATAAAACTCATCAAATCCATAATGTGGGCCACCATATTATAGTGGTGCTCTGAGTGGGATGTGAACGGTTTTCTATGGTGTCCTCCACATGATGATTGGAGGTCTTATTTCTTTTTATGGTGGTTGTCCATTGTTTCTATGTTGTGATCTAGTATCCAACCCATATAGTCCAATAGGGTTGATCTAAGCATCATGTGGGCCACCACGCTACAGTTGAGGATGAGAATCCATTGTCCACTATGTTATGGCCCACTTGGTGATTGGATACCCTAATTTTTGCGGCATCCTATCATCACAGCTACGCTCACTTGATGCGCAAGTTGGATGGCATACATAATTACACAAGGTGGGCTCCGTAGGGGGTTGCATAACTTCTACTACATGTTTAGTCATCTAATAATACTTGACTAATCTTTCTTTCACTAAAGATGCAGAAAAGAATTGTTTATATTTGTCAATTTCCATGTGTTGTTATTTTTCGATAAATAAAAATAGATATCTTGTTTTCAGCATGCATTTACTTCAAGAATGAAGCAATACTTGTTTCTACACCTTTGTTTTATTTTTTCCATTATTTATTTATTTATTTTTACTATTTACCATATTTTTCCTATTATTTTAATTAAAAAGTATCATATAGGTTACAGTACACACGATGTTACGATGTAGCTTATTCTACCCTGTAAAGAGGGGTGGACACCATGCCATATGCTACACACTGTTTAAAAAATTGGTGTCACCCCACCAGGGATCTGAACTCTGTTGCACTAATAGCTTCTCCTTTTTGTTTCCTACAAGTTCCCAGTCTGGCTAGGTTTCTATCCCTCATCTTCTTCATTGCAAAATCATCTACGATTCTTAATCAGATCTCCTTCAATCTCTTGCACATTGCTGCTACATTAAAATGGCTTCAGATGCCCTCATTCTTGACTCTTATCTTTCTTAGCTTTTCCATAATCCATCTCAACATCTTCATCTTTGTAGTGCCCGCCCTTTGCTCATGTTGCTTCCTAATTGCCCATATCACAAAGGGGGTCAAATAATTGCCATATAAATTTTTTGCCTAAGTTTTCATTAGTACGAGCCAACCACACAACCCTTTGGGGGCACATCTTCCACAGGAAACACTCAATTTTTTTGAAGGGTCTGGAAACACTCAATTGATCTCTCCATCCTTTTGGATTATGGAGAAAACATAATTTAACTACTATTTCTGACATCTATTGGCCATCAATTTTAATTAGATCCCACCTCTACAACTGTTCCTATTAAAGTTGCATTCCAGATAATCTTGATTTCGACATTCTTTAGACCTTTGTACTTGAAAGCCTTCCTCCAAACCTTCGGTTTAGCAAATCTACTCTCTAGACTCGTTGCCAACACCCAGTTATCTGCAAATGGCGTACACCAAGGGACTTCATCTCGAAAGCTAGTGGTTGATTCATCAGTGACAAGTGCAGAAAGGTAAGGGATTAATGCCAACCCCTGATGAAGACCCATCGCAAGCTGTTCTTGTCTCTTGTCTATCTTACATTTAACATAAGATTCATGGCTCCAGTAAGGACCCAAATAGTATAGTTCCAACTACCATATGATGGGCATGATTATGGTATGGTTCTGCTAAAGTAGCTATATGACTATCAACTCCTCGTTGAATCCATTTCAAAATTACCAAGCATCTTATAATTGAGAAAATGCAATCTTACAATATAAAAAAGAGAACAAAATCTATACAGTAAGGATAAAGGCGATCTGAAGTTAACGCAATGTCAAAGGATGAAAGGATATAGTCTGTTTTTTTTATAAGGATCCATTGTGATAATGAGAAAGATTTCTGTATATCCACCCAAATCGATTGATAATATCAGAATCTGACGAATTGGCCCGGACCAACTTACTAATGGGATGCCCTGGTATGTTACAAATTTTCGCTTTAGCCACTAATTCAATCAGATCAGAGGAATAATTGGGACCAGGGTCTAGTATCAACAACATACCTGACTTGAAAAATAGAAAAATAATAATAATAATAATAATCCATAATGTATATTTTGCTTCGATTTCCAATGAGACTTACAGTTGGGTTCAGGCATTCATCACTAAGGCCATGCTTGGATACATGTATTACAAGGGAAGAGAAAAGAAAATATAATTATTAGGCATTGATTATTTCCATGAGTACTATCAATTTTGTTTTGAAAGATAATGCAATTTATTAAAAGCCAAATGATCAGCAGGAGAAAAAAAGCTAAAAGAAGAAGAAAAGATCAATATAGACACACACACACACCCCACTCAGGGCACCCAATCCTTGATATACAAATCAACCCAGCTGATAACCCCACTTATCAAGCTGCTTCTATTTCGGAAGTAGAGATCGTTCCTTTCCCCCCAAATAGACCAAAGAACAACGAGCAGACCAACCCTCCACCTAGACCTGCCCTTCCCACTGGCCCCGCCGGCATGCTAGGAGCAGAACAGGCCCTCAATAGAAACATGGAACATGGATTTCATTTTCTTGTTTGGATTGCAAGTTGAAATCTGAGACATTGGCAACCTTAGTTTCTTGTGCGAGAGAACCCAAATTATGGAAAAAGTGCAATGATTTCTCTACGGAGTCCTCCCTTTCCTTCACTATGCAAAATCCCAAACTGTCAAATCAAGGGAAAACCTTTTCCATTTCCATTAGTTTCCATGAATTGATGATTGGCCTAAGAGTGATCACTTGCATGTCTGGAGTTCTCTCATCTCCTTACAAGTAGGAACAATTATGTAGGTGAATAAATACACTGATTTTTTTATCTACTGGAACTAGCATATACAAGACTTTTAACGGAGACACTTTTTAAGTGTCAATGCTATAACTAGTTGATTGTGCACACAGAGAGTGGTGAGAACCACCTAGTAAACATAACAAGTTAGAGGTATGTGATAGTAAAACCTTCTTCAATGCAGCAATAAATGGGTCTGTCTTTGACAGAAAGGGTGCAACTCTAGGTGTCCGTGACAAAAGATCCAACCACGAGCGTATGTAAGATGGATTGACGGCCAAGCTACTGTCATCTGAAAAAATCTGAATGTTCCTTCCTTGGTAACCATAAATATGCCTCTGCATGAAAAGGAAAAGAATCCTTCATAATAAAGAAATGCATGATAAGATAACAAATGATTGCAAACTGAGAGAATACGAGCTATAAAGTACAAACAAATACTTGTAGAAAATCTCTATATAAAATTTAAAATAAAAATAAAATAAAACACTTGCGGAATGATTTACACAGTATTATGATTCATGATAATTTATCAACTGATTTCCGTTGCATATCAATTAGCTTTTCTGGTAACCCTTGCGTCAACCAGGATACAGGCTTTCGAGTTAGTTCTTCCAAATTAAATCTGTTGAATGTATTAACTATCAAGCATTGGAGGCAACTTTTTTGTTGATGAAAACAAACTATATTAACCATAAGGGCAACCAAGTTTACAACAAAGGAAAACATATCCCACAAATTATAGGCAATCTGAGGACTCCATTGCGTGCTAAAAGATCTGCCTCAGAGCTCCCCTCTCTAGTAATATAGGAGACTGGATGATTCATGTAGACATCTCATATATCTTACATCTAGTGTTCGAAATATCGGCACCGCGTTACGTATCACACCCTTGGGATACAGATATGTATCGGTTATCACATGCGATATATTGGTTGTATCGCATAAAGTATCGTTGTTGTTGGAAACATGGGGAAACATTGGAAAATTAGTCGAATTTTTCAATGAAACTTCAGTGATTGTTAAAAAAGACATCGAAACACACTTATAAATCAAAACATTACAAAACACAAGTGCACATAATAGGTTTTCTTTATATGGGGTCCTAATCTCTGAGTTGTCTAACTGAATTGATGCAAGTATATTCAAAGTCTATTCGTATAATTTATAAATATAAGAAGACATGTGGAAACACAAGCAATACATTCAAAAGCAAAAGAAGAGTCACTATATCAGGTAACATACATGTTTGATTTAATGTTTGGACACAAAGATTGCAAGCGATTTGTGAGAAATTGGAAATTTTTTATTTTTTTCAATTTTCCGCAACTCCGCCCATCTCCTCCAAATCTCGAAATTGAAGCTCTCAATCCATGATTTTTCATGTTTTGCAAAACATGAAAAATCATAGATTTGTAACAATTTGACACTAATTTAACATGATTTACAGATAAGAAAGATCAAAAAATCGAACATGTGGGATATATCCCACTACTTGTGCATTTTGTATCGTACAGGTGGGATACAAGATATATCGTGTGATATATTGGCCGATTTCGTCAATACTAAACACTGCTTACATCCAATCAGCCAAGCTGCGAGGAATATTCCTTGAAAGAACCAATGCACTGCCGGGCATTGGAGAAATCACCTTGCATCAACAATAACACCGACAATGTGGAGTTCTTTAGGACCTAACCACAGAACTCTCGTCTCCAGCCTCACTAGAATCACACAAACCAACCAAAACCTGAGAAGGCTCTCCACAAATAGCATCAACACCCCCCTCTCCCCAAAACACGCACACACATGCTGCAAAAGGCACAGATACCCTTCAAGATCTTCTCATGTAACAAAACATATTTCCGTACAGCCCAAACTTTTTTAGGAGCAATCAACAGCCCACCCATTAAAACTTTTGTTGTGTTAGCCACCTTTCCAGCACTCGTCCAACTGCCTGAAGGATGAGATTCCATAGGATACACCAGTCTGACCTTCAAAATCCAAATTCCCATGCACCAAAGAGAGGTTCTATGGATTCTGGCATCAGCCAAGCAACTTCAAACAAGTTTAAGAACAAATACACACTGCCACGTGCAAGGGTTGAAGAATGGTCCATCAGTTCTGCTCCTTTTTAGGAACATAACAAAGTAGAGGATGATCATCTGCAAAAATAGTCAATGGACATCCTTCCACCCTGGGTACACTGCCAAGGGCAACCGACAAAGAAAGGGTCTATCTGTTCCACCCTAGCCGCACACCCCATCTCCCATCTGTTTCTCATGATCATGGAGGCTTTATGCAGAAAATTTGTAAAAGCTTCTGAGGCTAGCCTGGTTGCTGGCTTTAGGGTGAGTAGAGAGTTTCCATGTTGCCCGCCTACAATATGCAGACAACACACTCCTCTTTTGTAATGGGACAAAGACAAAGAACGGATTGATAACATGACAAGAATAGTGATATGTTCTATACTGTCTGTCCAGACAATTAAGAAGAGCAAAATGCAGGGTGTTTGCATGAATGAGGAAGGATCCAAATATTGGCCAAGGAATTCAGTTGCAGGACTGGTTCTTTCCCTCCAAAGATCTGATTTATGATCCGAGCAATTGTTGGAAAATGGCTTTGGAGAAATGTATAGAACCCTTTGGAAAGGAATTACTGTTAGCAAGAATAGATTTTTTTAGGGTGTTTCCCTGATTCCTCTCAATATAGGGCCTCATGAATGATCATCATCATCTAAGACTTATCCCAACTTATTGGGGTCAGCTATATGGTGTCATGAATATGGAAGGCAATAATGGAGAAAATTGATGAGTTTCCTCCAGGGATTATGTATGTGTTGGGAGATGGACCATTTATTAGATTCTGGGAAATTCTGTGGTGTGACAATATTCTACTTCAGTAAGTCTATGGATTCTAGTCAGAGTACCATCTGATAAGGGGGGATTCATCTCACAGTGTTTCCCTGTAAGGGGAACTTCACTACATGGTCCCTTCAATTTCACAGGAATCTCCTGGATATGGAAAACGATGAGTTTACTAGCTTGCATTTGTCTCCTCACCCCTGATTCCTTCAAGATTGATTCCTGGTGCTGGAAATTTGAAGCAATGGGGAAGTTTTCAATGCGCTCTTGTACCATATTATTAAATGCAGTATTGCATCAGCGACATAGTGAATTTACCTTTTCATGGCATTTTCTAACTCTCCAAAGATTGGCGGTGTTACCCGGTTAGTGGCAAAGGATAAAATCCTACTATTGACCACCTTCGCAACAGCAATATGATGATCACGAATAGGTGCTAAATGTGCCTAAAGGACATGGAATTCATTATATCCATTTTGAATACATCTGGGCCATCTAGAGCAAGCTACTCTCTTTGGAACTGCTGTGGATTTCTCCAGTAGTTGTTGATACTTACTTTCAAGCATGGAACTGGGGATGAGGGGAAAAAAGAAGCTCATTCATTGGTGCTTGTCCCTTTTGGCGGTGCTTTCGTCAGTTTGGAAAGATCATATTAACAGTACTTTCAACAATGGATTGGAATCTCCCATGGTGGTCTTTTCAAAAGCTAAAGGCCAGGTGATTTATTGGGTTTCAGGTCTTCCCCAATTTAATAAGATGTAAGAGGGAGGATTTCTTGGGATTTTGGGATGTTTTTTATGATCATTGTGTAGACATTGGATGATCACTCATCATCCCTCCTTTTTATTTTCTCCCTCTTTTGAGTGATTTTAATAAAAAATTGTGTTACTATTAAAAAGAATGATTTAATTCCAGTTTTAATCAGATCCGGAAAATTTACATTTATCCTTGCATTTTATTTTAATCAGCCACTTCCTTTTTTGTGAATTATAATCTCAAAGCCTTTCAAAATGCCTGCCATGCATGATAATGGGTTTTCCTCTTATCTTTGGCCGAATTGATGAAGCAAAAGATATTAAGGAACTCACATAATTCACATATCAGTAGCTGATAACAGGTTTTCAACTCATAATTCACATATACAGGTTTTTCTCTTATCTTTGTCCAAATTGATGAAGCAAAAGATATTTAGGAACTCATAATTCACATATCAGTTGTAGCTCCATCCTTCCTAACTGTTTCAGAAACATTCACATTGAAAAACAACTGAGTTGAATCACCAGATTCTTCTAATAGCTATGCAAACATTATCTTCAAGTCACATGTTTCACCAAGGAAAATGCAGCTTGGATATTCGAGTTCAAACTTTTTCCATCAGACTAATAAGAAAAAAGGTGAAATGGAAAAAGGTGAAACAAACAATTCCCTGCTATCTTTATCATGCTCAACACTAATGTAGATTTTTATAACAGCTAAAAACACTCATTTCCATCAATCACATCCTAATACTTTCCCAACTAGGAATAGGATACACTAAGGGACATTTCAGTGCCACCTAAATATGAGTTCAACTCATTTTAGTTAATATTAATAATGTCTAAGATATTTGATAAGAATTTAAAATAGTCCTGATAACCAACTATTTATATAAACAATAATCTCTAATGCATAATGACTATTAACTATATTAACTAAAACTAGTGGTGTGACATGTGCAATGTTCAAAGTATTGGTATCATCACACGCATTGATTACTTGGGATACAGAGATATGAATTGATATTGTCGATAATATCACCGATGCGAAGTATTGTTGTGAGTGAAACATTGGGGAATAGATGAAAATTTTCAGTGCAAATTCAAGAGACGTTAAAAGACATGTTTATGCACTTGGGACTCAAAATATTACAAAAAACCATTATACATAATAGGTTTCCATTGTATAAGGGCCCAAATTACATGGTCTAACAAACATATTTAATTAAAAAACATGATTTTAATGCACTAATTAAAAAACAAACAATAACTTAGCACATACAATGCATTAATTTAAAACTCCCTCCAAATTTAAATTTTTTGGTTTTTTATTTTTTTTATTTTTTGGAATTTCACAGGTATTAATGCTGGTATGTTGATAATATCGATAATATCACATGATATTGACGATACAATGTATTTTTTCATAGGAATCTTGTTGATATATTGCGTATTGTAGATACTTACGATAATAATGGCCAAATTATCGATACTATCAATGATATCTTGCAAATTTCATTTTCCCCCTAGTATTTGTATTACTGACTTAATGATATTGATAATGTTGCCGATATAATTGACAATATCAGCGATAAGAGGAACACTGGGCACATGAGATGCACATAGAACAAGGAGGGGAGAAATGGGAGACAGATTCAGAGGAGAGGAAAAAAAGAGAGAGGTGGAGGGAAGGGTGGGGGCTACATGAAGGTGGGGCTACGTGAAGGGGCGTGCTACACAGAAAGACTGAGGGAAGAGAACAATGCATGACCCATACTCACTATTTCCCTTGTTGTGGCCAACTTGAGTCCCTGATCTGCCTAATTTTTAGGCTGACATCCTGACATGAACTGACTCAACAGACGTCTAGAATGGATGTCACACAGTCATCAAGGTGGGCCCCAAAACCTTGATCGTGTAGTCTCCCTAATCAGGCATTTTGTGCGAGCTATACACAAAGGAGAGGAGAGGTCAGTGCATAATACATGCATTAAAGAAGTGAGATGAAGCAGGTTCAACATATTCATCCTCGTGTGGTAAAATCTCAAGCAAAAACATTTTTAATGACGGCTTTACACTTTAATAACCAAAGTTCTTAAGACTATATACAAGGGCAAAAATGTCCAAAACTATGGGCATTATATTTAATATAGATGAGATGAACTCATTTTTTTAATCAGCACTAAAACATGCTTTAAGGAAAAAAAAAATGGATATACATCTCTTTAGAACAAAAACTATATTCATTGTTATTAGCCCTATCTTCATAGCCTTCACACACCCACCAAATTGATTCCTAGCAACTAGTGGACGGTGGACTCTGATTCTCTATGGCAGGTTCACTTTGGCTTTAATTACTGTGAAAAATAATTGAAAATTAATACTTATTTAGGGCATGTTTCGTGTTGCTATATTAATTGCTTCTATAATTCTTCAAAAAACAATTTTCAAAAATTAAACATGTTTCGTTAGCTTTCCCATGAAAGTCAAAATAACTTTGGCTTTCTTCTATTTCTTAAGAAGCAATTCTGAAAAAAGCGATGTTTTTTCATCCTTAGTTTTGCCTCCTAGCGCTTGTTTATAATACTTTTGTTACCTTTCAAAAAAAAAAAAAAAAAGGCAATGTTTTAGGAAACGGCTTAAGGCATTTTTAGGATAGTTTTCTACCGTAGTGGGAAGATGTGATTTTGAGAGGCACGGAACACATGTCAGATCTCCATATTATATAGCACATATTTGAAAATCCATGCCATTCACTGGATAGGGTGCACTTTAAACATGTTGTATATGAAAATCACATCAGCACACAAATCAAATGAGTCAGGCATGAATCTGGACTGTTGAACTTTTTTTCTCATGGCCCGTTTATCTTATACAAATTGTATTTGTTTGATCAATGGACCAACATTATCTTTGGTACGTAGCATGTTGATGGTGTGCCCTTTATGATGAATGGACTGGATCTCTGACACATTTGCAGTCCTCCCGATTTCATTAGACGTTCCATTTCCACACAAGAATACAATCATGCATATAACTGGATATAGTCTCCCAGTTCCATCGGAAGCTCGTTCCTCTCCAAGTTTCCATAGAATAGCAATTTTACGAGTGTTGCATGTAGGATCCACTGGAATTCATGTATGTAATACATTCCATCCATCAAGGTTGCCTCACCAGGAGTGTTGGCCACCCCAAAAATCAGGCTGATCCAACCATCATGTGGGCCACCTGAATTTGGAAGTTTTTGGATGGTTGTCCATTGTTTTATATGGTGGGCCCACCATGCTGTGTACATGCAATCTAAACCACGCATTACATGCGCTCTTCCATTATTATGGCATTCTCCAATGATGCAGGCTCATAGCTCAGCTAGACCCATGGCTCACTTAGACCCACCTAGGCTCACTATAGGGCCAAACAATGACATAGGCTCACAGCCCACCATAGGGCCCAACATATGCTTATTTTTGGACTGTTTATTTATAGATTTGGGGCCTAAATCAAGGATTACATTTTACTATTTTTGGAAGATGGGGGCAGATTTAAAGATATGATTGGAGATATGAGGCTGGATGTGATTGAAGATATGGGATTGAGTAAGAAATGTAATTATGATTATTTTCTATATTTGCTTTTATTATTATTAAGCTTTTACCATCTTAGACAAATTAGGTCGATTTGAAGTTAACTATGATTGATTTGAGATCAATCTCTTAGCTGGGGGGATTCTCATATATTCAATAAAAAGGATAGCAGGGTAGCAAGCAGGACTCGAAAATTGTCAAGTGTAAGTTTCACAAGTCTTGTAAGAGAAGAAGTTTGATATCAACAAAATTATTTCTTACTCTCTACTCCATTATTCTTGTGAGTGTACTCTTATCCACTTATCACGATTCAAGTGTCGATATCTCGATTGGCTCGATAACTAGGTTGCACCATTTTAGTAATAGAGTAGGTCAGCTTTGGGGATTTTTAACTCTACGTCTTCTCCTAATGGCATCAAAAGGGGTGACTCGGGAAGAGTTTGTACAAGTAGCACAATTGATCCACATACTCATAGGGTGAGTAAATCAACACACGCATACGGTAGGCAATCTCACTAATAAAGTGGGAGAGCTTCAACATGGAGGAAATATGGAAACAGAAGTTGGAGTAGGTGAACACATAAGAAAAGTTCCCATCGAGGTCCTAATCAACAACGGGCAACCGTGGCTTGTAAAGACATCAACTGTTAAATCCTTTGATTGTTGGAACATGAGAAAGAACTAGAGGTGGGCATCGAGTCAAGTCGGACCGGGTTGGGCCCAACTCGACTCGGTCCGAAACTTTCAATGTCTGACCTGAACTCGATCCGATCCGGGACCGAGTCCGGGTCCTCTTACTCGATCCGATCCGTTCCACTGCTGGCCTGACCCAAACCAACTCCGACTTGGTCAGGGAAACCGAGTCGGATTAGGTTAGGTACGGTTCGAATCGAATCTTCTATGACCCCTAAAAGAGTTTCAATGGTAGACATTCAACCCCCCACTGCTTTTTGCAGTGTGGTCCACTTGATCTTTAGATCTGTCTTATTTTTCAGCTCAAGCCTTAAGACGAGCCCGCTAAATGGATGGATGGTTTGGATATAACACATACCTCATGATGGGACCCACAGAACTTGCTGACGTCAATACACCAGGCCAGCTTGGTACACCTACCAATCCGCATCCGACTTTCTTTTCTTGGGACGCGGATTTCCTGCATTTGGATGCTATGTGGGCCCACAATGATATTTGTAAGAAATCCACACCGTTCATCAGTTGTGGGAGCTCATTTAAGGACATGATACCAAAATATAGGTGGATCCAAAGCTCAGGTGGGCCAGACGAGAGGGAAAACCAAGGAAAGAGTTTCCTACCATTGAAACCTTTATGTTATCTACCCTGATATTTATATGCGATCCAAACCGTTCATAAGGTCATTCCCACTTGGATGGAGTGAAAACACCAAAAACTTCTTTTGATATTAAACTTTGTGGCCATGCGAATGTTTCAAACGATGGTCACTGAATCTACATTGTTTCCTCTCGTAAGGACCACTTGAGTTTTGGATACACTTCATTTTTGGCTGGATGTCCTAAAATGAGCTCCCAAAACGGATGGACGATGTGGATTTATAACAAACATTACGGTGGGACCCACTTAGCATCCCACGCAGGAACTTCCTGCGAAAGGCTTTCGCATGAAATCAGCGCCTGTTAGAGCTCGGTGCTCGATGCACCTTGAGCCACGAGTGAGAGGACGGATTGGCTACTCCCCCTACCACCAGCCAATAGTTGGTGGTCGGTGCTCTGTGGACCCCACCATGATGTATTTATTTCATCCATGTCGTCCATCTATTTTTCTAGATCATTTTATGGTATTAAACCAAAAATGAGGTATATCCCAATCTCAAGTGGACAACATTACAGGAAACAGTGTTGAATGAACATCGGATCGAATCGGATCTCGGATCGGATCGGTCCGGATTGGCCACTGATCCGAACTCGACTCGATGTACGATTAAATCTGAGTGGGCCTACTCGATCTGACCCAATCTTGGCCTTCGGTTCGGATCGGATCGAGTCAAATTATGCCCAACTCTACAAAGAACCCAGAACAAAGGTAGACATTTCGGAGTTCCATAATCGGTTGCATGTTGACAACTTCATTATTGGTTAAGCAAGGTAGAAAAGATGCTCACGTACAAGAAAATTGCGGAATCAAAAGGTAAAGTTAGTAGCTATAAAGTTTTCTGGACACGCATTAACAGGGTGGGATGATCTGCAAGTTGAACAAATTTGTCAAGATAAGGAGACAATAAATTCTTGGAAAAGATGAAAAATAAGTTAAAAAAGAAGTTCCTACCCACTACTTATGCCCATGACTTATATCAAAGACATTACAATCTATGTCAAGGCAACAAGTTGGTAAATGGATACACCGAGGAGTTCCATACATTGACATCATGAGCAAGGTTTCATGAGTATGAAGACCAAAAGATTTCAAGATATTTTAATGGTCTTAATCGAGGCGTAAAAAATGAATTGGCTTTCGAAGATGTATTTAAGATGTCTAATGCATATACACTTGCATTGAAAGCCAATGAGATAATTAATTAGTGGCTTGGAAGACAATTTGGTGCTCCACGAGTGCTATCATCGATGACGGGGCAACATACGAACTCCCACATAAGGCAACTACAGGGCCTCCCATAAGCTAAGAGACAATGGGCCAATGTCCAACAATGAAGCCAAGCACCAACTTAGGGGGAGTAATTATGGACGAGGGGCTAGTACACCCAAGATGGGACAAAGCAATACTCCTTTCATGTTCTTTTTAAGTGTGGGCAACCGAAACATCGTTCTTTTCATTGTTAAGAATATCAGTCCATAATTACATTAAATTTGGCTAAAGAAGGAGAATATGCTAACGACACTCCCGACCGCATGCAAATGACAGTTAAAGTAGACATAGAATATGAAGAACATGCATATGAGGATAGGAGCATCTTGGGGAAGGTGTAGCAGATGCGTATAATGATAGGGGAAAGTTGGTTATTCAACGAACTATGCTATCGTCGCCTTGAGTGGTTAATGAGAGGTGATGGTTATGACACAATATCTTCCGCACCATTTGTACTTCTGGTGGAAAAATATGCATAATTATGAAAGACGAAAGGAGTAGTGAGAACATTGTCTCACAAGAAATGGTGGATAAATAAAACTCACATAACATAAGCATCCGCGATCATATCAGATTCATTTGTTCAAGATATGGGGAGAAGTTTCTATTAAATCCAGGTACTTAGTTTCCTTCTCTATTGGATCCAAAGTAACAATGAGGTGTTGTGTGACGCGGTCCCCATGAATACATGCTACATTTTATTAGGGAGATCGTTGTTGTGAGATCAAGCTATAGTGCATTTAACCTGGGCCAACACCCATTCCTTTGTCAAGGATGGTGTTAATATCACATTACACCCAATGAAAAATCTTCCAACACCCAAATCTGATAAAGGGGGTTAAAAATCACTCAATGTACAAAAGTTCGAAGAGAAAAGCAAGGAGACTGGCATCATTCATGTCTTGGTTGCTAAAGAAGACACGAAGCAATAAGATATTTTGCCTCCTATACAAGAGCTCCTTCATGAATGTGAAGATAGGTTGCCCGAAGAACCACCAGTTGCTCTTCCTACTGTGAGGAACATTCAACACCACATTTAGTGTGAATCTTTAGCAACACCGGATGAGTTTAGCTGAACATATCGAGCTCCACCGATAGGTTACTAAGTTGTTATAGAAGGGTTTAATTTGGAAAAGCATGTCACCATGTGTTGTTCTTGCATTATTAACCCCTAAGAAATATGAATCTTTGAGGATGTGCCTGGAGAGTCAAGCGACCAACCGGATTACTATCAAGTACTGATTTCATATTCCTCACTTAGATGATATGTTGGACATGATGCACAGAGCAAAGGTTTTTTCAAAGATCGCCCTAAGGAGTAGAAATCATCGGATACGTATTTGACTCGGGGATGAGTGGAAGACCAAATTTAATACTTGAGACGGGTTGTACGAGTGGCTCACCGTGCCATTCGACCTTTCAAATGCGTCGAGTGCTTTTTATGAGACCCCACCCCCCCCCCCCCCCCCACACACAAACAGAGGAAAGTTCTTAGTTGTTTATTTTGATGATATGCTTGTTTTTAGTCCTGGTTCTTAGTTGTCTATTTTGATGATATGCTTGTTTTTAGTCCTAATTCATCTGTTCACCTTAATTATCAAATGTACTACAGAGGGAGTCATTATTTATCAACTTGGAAAAAATGCTCCTTCCTTGTTGATCGTGTTTTTGGGTAAATTGTGTCTAAAAAAGTTATCAAAGTTAATCACAAGAAAATCAAAGCCATTATAGAGTGGCACACCTCGGAAGTTCGTTCTTTCCATGGCTGGCAACATTTTATTGGAAATTATCCAAAATTTCAGCACCATCATTACACCTGTCACCAATTGCATGTGGGGAGAAAGTTTGAATAGATTAAAATGGCGGATCGAAGGAAAGTCAATTACTTTCTTTAACGAAGCTTAATGATGCTTGAAAGAACTACTCCATGTATGATCTCAAGCTCTATGCCCGGACATTAGAGATGTTACCTGATTCATTGGGAATTCATTATATACTCAGACCATGAGGCATTTAGATATCTCAACTTCCAAAAGAACTCATTATGCAAAGTTGATAGCTTTCCTACAAGAACATACTCTCCTTTTGCATCACAAAGTTGGAAGTCAGAATAAAGAAGCAAATGCTTTGAGTAGGAAAGTAGTTGTGCTAGGAACTCTCGTTGTGGAGGCCATCGGATTCAAAGCAATAAAAGAACAATCCAAAGAGGACCCCATGTTTGCAAAGTATTCGATAAGCTTGTGGATGGTCAATATCCAAAGTGTGAATTAATCTCACACGATGGACATCCATTCAACGTTTTCATCTATGCATTAGCAAAGGATTATTACAAGAGAATCCTACATGGAGGAATGGGCGGACACTTCGAAATAAATAAAACATTAGCCATAGTGGAGGAAAAATATTACTAGCCCCATATGCACTGTGACGTTGAATGGTTCGTAGCACAATGTCGTCGATGCTTAGCCTCCAAAGGTCATGTGCAAAACACAAGCCTCCATACGCCGCTTCCCGTTCTAATCGCACCATAGGTGCACTTCCTATTCTAGTTGCACCTATAGAGAATGCTAGTGTATTGTGTATGTAGTTAGTGGCCCTTTTAGTGTAAGTGCATATGCACACTTTCCTCTTCTCCTGCGGTGTACTATATGCTCTATTATAATAAAATATTATGTGTTAGGGCAAGCTAGCCTAACACAACATCTTTCCCAAACTCTCCTCCTCTCTCAATCTTCTCCTCTTTTATTCACATTATTATCATCAAATCATTCTCTACTGCACCATGGATAGATATTTCTATGGACTTCATTCTAGGTCTTCCTAAGACTTTGGGAGCATATTCGACTTTCATTGTGGTGAATCATTTTTCAAAGATGGCCCACTTCATTCTATGCAAAAGGATGGTGCACGCTATGCATATTGCCAATATATTTTTCACAGCAATTGTGCAACTTCACAAGGTACTAAAAACAATAATTTTGAACCGTGATTCGAAGTTTGTGAGCCACTTCTAGTGCATTTTATAGAATCAGTTGGGGATTTAGCTTCAATTCTTTAGCGCATATTATCCTCAAATAGATGGCCAAACCAAGGTAGTCAACAGGAGCATTAGTAACCTCTTGAAGAGTATCATAGGTGATAACGTATCTTAGCGAGAGTTAACTCTACCCCAAACCAAGTTTGCATACAATAGCTCAGTAAATTGTACCATTGCAAAATCCCCATTTGAAATTGTAAATGGGAGAAATCCACGTCATGTACTCAGTACCATTACCAATACAAAATCAAGTGTGTGAAGATGTTGACGCTTTCACCAAACACAGATCAGTGTTTTAAATAGCATATTGCAGTATAGTGTGGCGTTTGGCCCTCTATAGCGTGTAGCGTAAGCTACACAATCCTTAATATTTTTAATTAAAATAATAGAAAATATGATAAAATTTACAAAATGCATAATTTTTATGAGTTCTTGACTACAACTCTAGATCATTAACCACTTATTTCATGCAAAACCTCTCTCTCTGCCTTTAGACATCTCTAAGTGTGACTTCTTCTTCTTTTATTTATTAAAACACCACAAATTCGTGGTCTATTCATGATATAGACCACAATTTGGATGGTCCGAATTGATCTAAGTGCTCTATCTACAATATGGACCACAATTTGGATGGTCCGGATTAGTTTAATGTAGTGTCATGTGTCATAGGTATAAGTCATTACCATTTTAGAATAGGTGTTAAATTAAAATAGAAAAAACGCTTAAAAAATGAGATTTCAGGCAGCTTATGCTATCCACGCTACACACTACGCTACACTACATGTAGCGTACGCTACCAATGAATTACGCTACTTGCGTACGCTACATAGCGTTTTCTCTATCCTATGCTACGTAGAGTACGCTACACGCTACTAAAAACACTGGCTGAGATGAAGAAGAAGATTGAAGAGAGCAACACCAAGCACCGAGAAGCCGAAATGAATATCAACGAAAAAAGATATATAAAGAATGTGACGTAGTTATGGTTTGTTTGCGCAACGAAAGCTCTCCGTAAGGAAACTTACAACAAGCTCAAGTCTGAAAAGATTGGTCCATACCGAGTCAAGAAGTTGGGTGAATGCCTATGAGATTGAGTTGCCAAATGACTTAGCTCGTCGACTTTCAATGTGGCAGATTTGTTCAAGTATCATCGCATAGTGTTCCATGTGCAAGATGAAGCCTTATCAATATAGAGAAACAACTCCTCCTCCTCCTCCTCCTCCACCCCCCAAAACAAAAAAAAAAAAGGAAGAATTTGAACGAGTGTTGCGAATAAAGACTACTGATACTCGATGGGGCCAATACAGGCAATACTTGGCAAAATGGAAGAGCATACTTTATTCAGAATGCACATGGATCACGAGTGACAAATTGAAAAGATTGGATCCAAATCTCTACTATTTGTATGAAAATTCCAACTCATTGGAGTCAAGTTCTTTCCAACCCAAGGAAAATGATGCAGCTCCACGGCCCACCTAGTCCCACTATAGGGCCTAACAATGATGTAGGCCCCTAACCCAACATAGGGCCCAACATGTGCTTATTTTTAATTATTTATTTATAGATTTGAGGTGTTAAATCAAGGATTGCAATTCACTAGTTTTTAAAAGATGTGGGGGCTAATTTAAAGATTTGATTGGAGACATGAGGGATGTGATTGAAGATATGAGACTGATTTAGAGATGTAATTAGGATTATTTTATAAATTTGTTTTTTACTATTATTAGGCTTTTGCCATTTTAGGTAGATTAGATTGATTTGTAGTCAGCTATAATTGATTTAAAATCAATCTCTTAGTCTGGAGAGCTTCACTTGAGGGTCTATAAAGGGGGGGGGGGGGGGGGGGGGATTATTTCTCCATCTCTTACTCCATTATTCTTGTGGGTGTACTCTTGCCAATTTCTTGCAATTTGGATGTCGAGATCTCAATTTACTCAATAATCAGGTCACACCATCCAACAATTAAGCCCATGTGAACATTTGGTGGGCCACACCATAGATAAGAAGTACAACCATTCAAAACCTCCAAATTCATGTGGTGGCTCACACGATGATTAGATTTGCCTGATTTTCGGCTTGTCCAACTATCATGGTAAAGCAACAATTTTGGACAAGTTGGATGCCCAACACATACTCATGTGGGCCCATGTGCAGCACTTGTACAGAAACTGGCCCCTGAATTGGAGGACTAGGGGGAATGATGATATTTGTTAGAACACATGGTAGTTACCATAAGTTTGAGCTATGTGGGACACTCCTGAATCGTGATGTGTATGTTGATTCCAAGCATAAATTGGGTGAAACTCCTCTTGTGCACGTACATCTAAGGAATCATCCCTATCAAAAATTCAGTTGGGGCATACCACAGGGAGCAACATCCAGTCATGTATAGTAATCAATCCTATATATTCACTTGTTGCCTACCTAAATTTTGGAATGTTTTGAGTTTCAATGTATCCCTGAATCCTGTTGGGGTCACCTGACAAATGGGTTGAATGACATATGACGAACACTATGGACCCCACATTTCATCTGGAAGTTTCTATAGTGGGTGTCCCTCCCCAATACCCCCATTGTTCCCTTTGGTGTGGTCCATGTTTACCTAAGTTATAGATCAGATTTAGAGATCTAGGCCTAACATCATGGGGCACATCTAATGGAAGGTTTGTATGGGTCTCAAACATCACAGTGGGCCCCACAGCTTGTGTATTGGTAATTCACATGCATTCTAAGGCATGTAATCGTTTCCCAGGTAAGAACACATGTGATCATTTCCCGGTAAGGAAGTGTTTAATAGTTTGTGTAGGATACATTAAACAATTTTTTTCCTTACAGACGTTTAACAAACATGTTTACAAGAATCAAATTTGCATAAGCTTTGCACTTTTCTCTCAAAAAAATAAAAAATTTAAAAATTTAAAAATTTAAAAAAAAAATTAATTTAAAAAGGGAAAAGGAAAAAAATTTCAATTTTGCACTTTGCTAGAAGCAATGCCAAACAGGACCTTAATTATTTTCCTTACAAGACCAGTTGTAGAAAATAATGATAAACCAGACCATCTTGCTTAAAATTGAACTGTTTAGCCTCAAACCAGATGGCTGTAACAAAATTAATCTTACCGCGAGACTCTCAGCAACCAATTTGACGCTTTTCAAGACTGCTGTTTCACTCACAAAATGCCTACAAGAAGAACCAAAACATTTAGCAAAGAGCCGTGCAAAACTGTTTTTAGATAAAAGTATGAAGGATCAGAATTCAATCTTTCACCTGCTGTCATATAAACCTCCACTGCTCTCTAATAGTTCAGGTGCAGCAGAAAGTTCAGAAAGAGTGACAGCAGTGACTCTCGACCTTGAAAACTGCTCATGCTCCCAAGCTACCTACAGCAGGCCCAACAGTTTTAGTGCCTTCTCTGGACAGCATCCCCCCCCTCCCCTTTTTTTATCAATGGCACACATCATAAATAATGCCGCAAAAAACATACCACTGTGTTGTTGCACTATGTCATGACAAAAAATATCATAGATTTCATAAACAAGGACATAATAGCTTCTTCACCAGCTTCAGTATAAGTCAATGGTTGAAATGAAGACAACATGTCACGCATTTTATTTTATTTTACTTCTTCAAAGATAATGATTTTGAGGATAATGAATCTAGAAATCACTACGGAATACCAAAATGGCATCTTACAAGAACTAAATGAGTTCCAACAATTACACAGGAAAAAAAGAAGTTCATGACTAAACCTCTCATGGTTGATCAGAAGAAATTTTGGCAAGGCTTTTTTATGTATCTTTTCCCCATTTTAGAGGCGAATGAGATCACTGACTCCCTTGCTAAGGAAGGGATTTTGAGGTCGTCAATTTGAATAGGGAGATCCCTTCCCCTTAACATTGTTTCCTCCATACTTTCTTCTCATCCTCATATAAGACTTATTTCAATTTCCAACTAATTGGGGTTCGCTACATGAATCCTGTTTCTGCCATTCCACCCTACCAAGGACCATATCATCAGTTAATACCATAGGCCTCTGTATTTGCTTCTTTTTCTATCAATATAATCATTAATTATGAAGAGAATGCCCGAAACCAGAGTAAGGAAGCTACTAGCAAATTGAATCACTATCTCAAGTTTCCCATACAAATATAATGTCAGTAACCTTAAAACTTGGACTTCACTATAACATTATTCTGAAGCTAGATCTTCAATGTTTTTATGCTAACCTCTTGAAGAAGACAAGCCATGACCAATGCAACCAGATTGAAAAAAGAATTTGATTCTAATAGGTATTTTTTCTTGAGGATCAAACAAAACTCTTCTACCGTAGCCAACACATGCCAAAAGGGAAGTAAGACATGCTATAACCCAAGAAAATAACTTTTTTATTCCATCATAGTTATACATAAAACAGTTCTTACATATTCACATACTTATTCTCAAAGCAAAGGAAACCCTGATCTAATTTTAACAATCAATTGCTTCTAATCTTAACCATCTATTTTAAAAAAATAATAATAATAATAAAATAAAATGTTAAAATGAACAAAGTACCCTTCAATCCTATCACCAGCATATAGGCCTTATATAAATTGGCCACTCACTTGAACAGTATCGAAATGTTTGAAAGCGAACACAACAGGCTCTCAAACAGGAACAATTACATGTCGTTCTGACACTGTTTAGGAAGTGGCCACCAGATATGTGAAGAAAATGTTACGGGGAAACTGGTTAAACTAATTCTAACAAAAGTAAATGACTACTAACGTTGTCCATAATGCATTCTAAAACTACTGATCTTCCATCAAATCAATCTTGGCCCTCAAAATGATTCAAATCTTCAATTTAGATGGTTGGATGGTCCAGATACTTGATCACAACCTTTGGATAGGCCTGATCTTCGATCGGCCAGCCATGACCCAGATGTATCAGTGACCTAACAATAATTAAGTTGAAAGTCAATGATGATGACGTCTGTAATCTTCCATAACATGCCATAGAACAAACTTTTGTTAATAAATAAAGAAAGAAAGAAAGAAAATAAAAAAATGATTTGAAAGGTGACGAAGCTTTTATTAGAAAACCACCAACAAAAGCAGGAAAGCTCTAGCATATCGGCTTACTCGTGGATTTGAAATATTTATCTTTTTGTGCTTTATTCCAATGTTAACTCCCAATTCTTCAGCAACATTTGAGAAACCCTGAAAAAAAAATCCATATATAATTAGTAAAAAAGTCAACTACGGGCATTTTCTAGCATCCATATTTTACTTACATCAAACAATTGCTTTATATATGCATTCTCTGGAGGCTTAGACACATGAATCCATAATTCATTATTCCATGAACCAATACTATTCAAGCAAATAGCATAGTCAATGCTTTCACGTAGTCGTTGATCAAAACTCCGAAGCCACTGAATGGGAAAAGATAAGAAACACATGAACGACAAAGAATTGGAAGGGGAAAAAAATTTGATTAAGAAGGGTCATTAAGGACCAGTTGCCACTATGACATGCACTGACCTTAAGAGTTCCATTGTAGTTGTAAGGTCCACCAGATGTTAACCCAAAAAGCAAGTTATATCTCCCTCTTGTATTCGGATTCGAATAAAGGCGAGAAAATAGTCTGGCTATCTCTAGAAGTGCCACAACTCCACTCCCATTACTATCACTTCCCACAGATAATGCCTATAAAATGACAAATAGCTATCAAAAAATTAGACGAACAAAAAGAATATTATTTGATTAGGTAATGAGTCCATACTGGTGCAGCACCAAATGTGTCATATGATGCTACTATAGCAATGGTTGGAAGCTGATTGGCATCCCCATCTCCCTTCAGCCCTGGCAACCATCCCTGACAAAAAAAAAAAAAAAAAGGGTAAAAAAGTCTCCTCAACAATTGCGCCAATTTACCAACAATTACAACTCAAAATGCAATACAAGCACTGCTAGCATGAAAAAATAGATGTGTGAAATCCAATGGAAAGCAGTAGAGCCCAAGCAAGTTATATATTGAATGGTGACAGGAACACAATTGAGTTTACTAACAAAGGAAACTGGTCTTCAAACCTAACAATGAATCTACTGGTAGCACATCATTAACAGATTGGCATTGTGTATCTAAGATGATGCCCTTGATTTTCAGCTATACAAGCATGACTTTACAACCCCAATATATCAAGACATGTTCAAAAAGGTGGTATTAACATATGTCTTCATTATTATGTTCAGAATATTCAGGAGCAGTGTTCTAAGTATCAATGGTATTAGCGAAATATGGGCCAGTAACTTGGTTTTCCCAGTATGATATGCTATCTTCCCGGAACACATTTTTAATATCATCAATATAGGCCGATATATCACGATATCTGCAATAGTCATGGTATTTCCCAGAATATATGTGACATTCCATAGTTGGGATAAGTCTTAGATGATGATGATCTGTAATCCTTCCCATGACCATGCTGCGCAGGACCCAAAGTTCAATCCTTCATTCTATAGGAGGGTTGTCATCTATTTATTCCCACAATAGTTCAATTCTTGCGTTTCCATAATTTGGTCGATATCGTCGACACTTGGAACACTGAAATAAACTAGAAGACTGCTCGAAATTAATTCCGGGGCCCTTTAATGGATATTTTCTTCACTATTTCTGGCAATTAGGTGGGGGTGGTGAATCAAAAGTTGGTATGTATACAGTTTCCCTTCAATTTAAGTTCAAAGTTCAATCCTTCATTCTATAAGTGGGTTTTCGTCTTTTCGTTCCCACAATAGTTCAATTCTTGCGTTTCCATATTTTGGCTGATGTCGTCAATACTTGGAACACTGAAATAAACTAGAAGACTGCTCAAAATTAATTCCGGGGTCCTTTAATGGATTTTTTTTTCTCTATTTGTGGCAATTAGGGAGTGGTGAATCAAAAGTTGGTATGTATACATTTTCCCTTCAATTTAAGTTCAATCCCTCTTTTCGCTACATCACAAGCTGACAATGCGATTGGATATAATTGCATCCCTTATGGCAGAGAAGGCATAGTGCTGTCCCCTAGAAAACAGAAAACTATAATCCACACACACACACACACACACACACACATATATACGAGAAATGATCTCCTGCGCACCCTCCTTATACCACGCATGTTGGTGTATATCCCCTTTTGTACCACCGAATTTCTCTCTCGGCATGAGAAACCAAAGTTTTCACGTGTGGAACTTCTGTGGCCCCCACCATTATGGATGTGTTAGATCAACACCGTCATCCATCCATTTTGCCAAATCATTTTAGGGAATGATCCCAAAAACTAGGCAAATCCAAAGCTTAAGTGGAACATTGCAGGAAACTGTGGGAATTGGATTTCTATTGTTGAAAGCTTCTTGGGGCCCAACATGACATTGTTTTTCCATCTAATCTGTTCATAAGGTAACATGGACTTGGATGAAGGGAAAACACAAATACCAGCTTGATCCAAGCCTTCTTTGGCTTGAAGAAGTTTTTAATGGTGAGCGTTCAATCACCACTATTTCCTGTGGTGTGGCCCATTTGAGCTTTAGACCTGCCTAGTCTTTGGGATATTTCCCTAAAATAATCTGGAAAAATAATTTTTTTTTTTTTTTTTTAAAAAAAAATCATTGGATGGTGTGAATCTAACACATACATCATGGAGGGGCCCATGGTAGTTCCACATGTCCAAACTATCCAGTTTTCTTCTTCTCTCCAGAATTGGATTGTGTGCCAACATCACATAAGCAACGAGTGTTGACATTGGAACTTTTGTGGCCCCACCATGATGTATGTGTTAGGTCCACACCGTCCATCAATTTTTCCAGATTATTCCGAGGCATGAGCCCAAAAATGAGGCAAATCCAAAGCTCAAGTGGCCCACATCATAGGAAACAGTGGGGATTGAATGCCTGCTATTGAAAACTTCTTGGGGACCACAGACGTTTTGGATCAAGCTGATATTTGTGTTTTTCTCTTCATCCAGGGTTATGTGACTTTATGAACAGGTTGGATGGCAAAAAACATTGCGGTGGGCCCCCAATAAGTTTTCAATGGTAAGCGTTCAGTCTACACTATTTCGTTTGGTGTTGTCCACTTGAGCTCTGGATCTACCTCATTTTTGGGCTCATGCGCTAAAACAAGCCTAGAGAAATGGATGGGCAGCATGGATAAAACACATATCATGGTGGGGACCACAACTTTGTTACTAGCTTTCAGTGTTGAGTCACCAGCCAAACCGCCCCCCCATTACCTAGCCAAGAAATCCAGGATGCCCCTGTCGTGTACTAAGTAATTTCTATGAGTCCTAGTGTGATATATGTGTCTAATCCACGCCATCCATCCATTTTTCCAAATTATGTTAGGGCATGAGCCCAAAATTGAAATATATCCAAAGTTAAAGTAGACCACACCACAGGAAACGGTTGGAATTGAAAGCCTAGCATTGAAAAAAAAAATGGGCCAAAGAAATTTTGAATAAAGTTGATATTTGTGTTTTCCCTACATCCATGTTTGTGTGACTTGATGAACATGTTAGATGACAAACAAACATCATTGTGGGCTATAGGAAGGTTTCAACGGTGGACAACATTATCCCCACTGTTTTTTGTGGTGTGGTCCACTTGAGCTTTGGATATGTTTCAATTTGGGTTCATGCCCTAACATGACCTGGAAAACCGAGTGGACGGAGTGGATAAGACACATACATTACATGTGGCCCCACAAAGTTTACTCAATACGCTCATAGTCGTACAAGAATACTAAATAACTCAGTATGCAATCCTTGTCCAGAAAACTGGACAGTTCCGACGTGTGAAATTACCGTGGGCCCTGCCATGATGTATGTGCTAGATCCACACCGTCCAACAATTTTTTTAGATCATTCTAGGGCAAGATGCAAAAAATAAGGTAGATTCAAAGCTCAGGTGGACAACACCACAGGAAACAGTAGTGATTGAACGCCCACCATTAAAAACTTCCTTGGGCCATAGAAGGCTCAAATCAAGCTGATATTTGTGTTTCCCTTCATTCAGATCCATGTGACCTTATGAACAGGTTAGAAGGTAAAACAATGTCATCATGGGCCCTAAGAAGTTTTCAACGTTGGGCATCCAATTCCCACTGTTTCCGTTGGTGTGGTCCACTTCAACTTTGGATCTGCCTTGTTTTTTGGGACCAATCTCTAAAATGATCTGGCAAAATGGATGGATGGTGTGGATCTAACACATCCATCATGGTGGGGCCCACAGAAGTTCTACATGTGAAAACATTGCTCTCTCATGCGGAGAGAGAAATTAGATGGTACGAAAGGGGAAATACAACGAGCGTGAGATAGGGAGGGTGTGCAAATAGTCCTTGCACACCAGTGTGCAGGATCTCTCTCTCTCTCTCTCTCTCTCTCTCTCTCTCTCTCTCTCTCTCTCTGTATATATATATATATATATATGTGGGAAAAAAGGCTCTATACGGTCGAGCTCATGGGAACTCCCCATGAGGTCGAGCTGTGTTGGCCCCACCATGATGTATGTCGAACATCTATCCCATCAGTCAGATGCACCATTCCATAGTGGGCCTCAATCTGTGATTTGTGTGGGCCACACAACATACAAAAGTTGAGAGGTGTTACCCTCCATAAAAACATTCATAATCATTTGTTGGGCCCATCGAGATGTGGTTCACAAATCCAGCCCATCCATTATGTGTGTCCCACTTGGATGAGGGGTCAGAGCAAGTTTCAGACGCATCCAAAATTCAGGTGGGCCCCTCCAAGTGCTTTTATATGTTTTAGGCATGTCTTCACATGATTTTAGATGGTATGGCCCACCTAAGTTCTGTATACGGCTGATTTTTGGGATATCCCATAATTTAAAGGGGACCCATCAAATGCACGGTGTTGATGTTTGACATACATCAAGGTGGGGCCCACACAGCTCGACCTCATGGCAGTTCCCATGAGCTCAACCGTATAGAACCTTTTCCCTATATGTGTGTGTGTGTGTGCGCGTGTATATCCACTGAAAAATTCCATCACTTTCCTGAAGTTTCTATTTTATTTCCCATAGGCTGCAAATCTTATACGACATGCAATATTTCGCAATATTTCCCATTTTCAAAATAGTGATACTTTGTTCGATAATGATACTAAAACAGCACCGGTGAGAAAGTAGATGTTTAATGAAAAGCAGATAAGTTTATATGAGATTGAAGCTTATAGAACATGAACATGAACATGAGCTAGAGAGCTAAATATTTTATTACTTGAGATTCAATAAATACTTGTAGTAGAGAAGAGGAGAGTTGGACCTGAATGTTTGTAATGGTTGGAGAGGCAAGCTTCTTCGGTTCTGGTGTGGACACAACAAGCTTGTATCTATTATAAAATTTCACACACAAAGAAGCAATTAAACGAGGCAAATATAGTAACTTCATAAGCATATAAAACTTAATTCCATTCCAACATTTCCATAGACAGCTGAATATAACATCGAACTGAAATTTCATAGGCAGAAGCCATAACAATAGTTTGCAGAATCCATAAACAACAAAGCCATGCAAAAATGTGCTATGACAAAAGCAGCTAAAAGGGTTAAACATTAATTGTAATGTAGAATGATTCCCCTCAAAACATCTTGGTTTGCTTTTGTTCATGGGTTGCTCATCGAAGAGCCTTTGGGATCCAGTTGTTGAACGTATTGAAAGAAGATTATCAGCCTGAAAAAGTACCTGTCTGTCAGCAGTAGATTAACATTGATCAAATCAGCAAACAGAACATGCCAGTTAGCTTAATGTCACTTTACCACTGCCCAGAAACTGCGGTCCAGCATATCGAAACAATTCAAAGAGATTTTTTATGGCAAGGTTGAGAAGAAAAGGGTAACTATCATATGGTTCAGTGGAAAGAAGTTTGCATCCCGAGGAGGAAGGGAGGGCTGGGTATCAGAAGCTTGAAGAAGCTGAATTCAGCACTGTTGGAAAAATAGCTATGGAGAGTCTTCTGAGAGGATAGCCTGTGGAAGCAGGTGCTTATCGAAAAGTATTGGCTGGATCCCAATGGGTAGGACATCAAGAAAGGCCAAACAAACCCATCTCAAATGTTTGGAGGGCAATCCAGCAAATGAAGCATGCATTCAGGAGCAGCACATCAGGTACTTTGTGGGTCGTGGCAACAGAATTTTCTTTTGACAAGATTATGGTGCGGAAACAGTCCGTTATATGTTCAGTTTCATAAAGGGGAGCTGATGCTCAAATGCCACTCTCCAGAATTGGTGGTTGGCAAGTCTGGAATCACTTTAGGGAGTCTCAGGGATGATGAAATTGACCTGTTTGTTCAGTTGCAGTCCCAGTTGCAGAACTTCATCCTTAGACAGGGGGAAGATAGTATCTGGTTTCGAAAAACCAGGGCGGATTTATGGTGAAATCATTCGTTAGTGGATGAAATAGGAGTTTAGCCCAGGTCCCCTTAATTTGGCAGGCCAAATGCCCTTCTCGTGTTGCAGTTTTCTGCTGGATAGTGGGCAAGGACTGTTGGTTTCTAACGGTGATAAACGCAGCAGAAAAGAAGTTTAGAAACCTTTTTACAGATTAATCACCATCCATTGATCAAGCCATGTTTCAAAACATAACACAACCACACAATCATCCCTTAGTGTGGATCAGTCTGCCTGTTTCTGCCACCGGCGACCTCTCAACATAAAGAGTCTCTTCCACATCATAACCTTCCCTCCCTCCCTCTGTAACGCCCGCGAAAAATTGAAATTTTATAATAATAATAATAATAAAAGATTTTTTAAATATTATCTCTAACTTCTCTTTATCTTATCTCGTATCTTATCTCCTATCTTATTTTTATCATTAATCCATCTACCTTATATATACCCCTAACCCTCCCCACATCTCTCAAGTCTTAAACCCTCAAATCATCCTTTCTTTTTAAAAAGTGTATCGTAAAAAGAGTTCTACTCCAACTTAGATATTAACAAAAAAGGGCACTCTGCGACAACTGAGAAAAGGAAAAAGGGAGAGAATTTTAGAGGGCTTAGATCTGGTAAGTTATTGTCTATTCTCTCATTACTTTTTTGTACATTTAATATAATTTTGACTCGATCTATGTAATGAACGGTGTGGCTCGGCCACATGTTCATTCCATTGATATGTGGGTATATCCGATGTAAAGATGATGGAAGTCTAAAATTCTATGCGAAATTTCTAATTGTGATTGGTGTGCATCTAGTCGAATTAGATTAGATATGTATGGATCATATGATCCCTAAGGCCAAAATATACAAGGACCCTAACTCTCATATCAATCTGACCATCGGATGGGCCACATTAGTCAAATCTAGAAGTGTTTAATAAGGAAAGCTTAGATTTTTGCGCAAGTGTTGGTATCACTTGGCATAAAAGGTCGAGATGGACTGTCGGTGTGTGTGTGTGGTTAGATCAACACCATTCATCCAATGCGTAAAGGCAAAATATGTCAAGACCTTAAGAATCTGGATGATCCAGTCATCCAGTGGGCCACCCCTATCAACCATTTTCCATTTAATTCCAGAATCTTAAAAAGAAAATCTAAATTTTAATAATTAAATTTAATGAACATAATATATATGGAATTTTAATTATTTGATCATTTAGGGTTTAACCACCTAGGATGTTAATCAAAGGCAGGCCCCACCATGTAATATAACCAGATGAATAACAATATCGTTGATATAATTGATAGGATCTTTGAATTCAAACCAACTTGATTACCTTGTGGATTATACATTACTAGACTCAGGTGAGTAACCCAACGTGTCTCATGATTCATTGGAATTAAAATAAATTATTTGTGATGGTTTGATTGATTGATGTACTGATTTGAGTGTTTTGTTGCAATATTGAATGATGCGGTAAATTATATGCTAATCTATGCCAAACTGCATGAAATTATAATTGTACGTTGAATTTATTTATCAAGACAAGTATATATGGCAGTTATGAAAATAATACATTCATACATCATCTATCATTCATTGCATTTGCATAATGCATTGTCGATCCTGGGGGCCCTCCCTGGAAGAAATGTCGATCTTAAGGGCCCTCCCTGGACGAAATGTCGTCTTAAATGTCTATCTTGGTAGAGCGTTAACAAATGCGGGCTATGCCCAAGTCTACCAAAGCCTACCCAGCGAGCAGATGCGGGCTGACAACCTCTGCAGATGGACGATCATCCCATCTGATGCATTCATACCTCATTGTATCCATATCATTATACATACTCTGTTTTTATTAAATTTTAATTTCAATAGGCAGGAAACATGCTGGGTTATTTCACTAAGCCTACTCAGCTTACCTTTTTATTAATGGAAAAAATCGTACAAATAAGCAATTGGCTAATGAGTTAGCGCAGGAACAAGAAGTTGTGTCTGAACTGGTGCACGATACACGTGAGACGTGGCCGTATCTGTCAGGAGAGGAATTGACCACATTTGGACCATTCCTAATTAATTAATTAATTAGAATTTCCGTTGTTATGATGATCTGATTTATATATAATGAATGATGGTATTAGTTGTAGGATTTTTAAGTATTTGATTGATTTTATTTAATTAAATTGTTCTATGTCTGTAGCAAGTATCCATTAGTAAGTTATATTGACTGGTGAATGATGCCTAATTTATGCTAATTAAATGTTTATGTATGATGAGAATGGACGGATGTTGGTGCTTAAATCATTTGTGTGAATGATTGTGAATGGACCTAGTTGGAATGTAAAAATAAATATTACTTTTGCCTCTTAATAATCGTATAATGGAATGAAGTTAGCACACTTTGTGTATGAGTTACAACTTGAAACTTGGGTCTAAGGGTGCACACTCTGTACGCCCTCTCTCTCTCTCCCTCTCTTTCTCTCTCTCTCTCAAGGGTGTAGACATCCAAGGGGTTTGGGTGTCCTTAAGGTTCTCTCTCTTTCCCTCCTACGATAAGATCTTATTTAGGAAGTGTTTAGGGTTTCAAGGAAGCATCATGTTATGGTACTCCGCCACCCCACAGAACCTCAATATACCCTACTGTGAAGGAGGCTTATTTACCTTCCTAATCTATGCACCACAACCATTTATTTCCTTCCACTATCCGTGGTGTCCATTCCTGGGTGAATTCCATGCCACCCCAAGGCGTGGACTATCATATCTTAGCCATTGAATGCCCATTAAGCTTCATCTAAAACATACTAAAACTCAAAGTTTAACAGTTGAAAAACCTCGATCAAACAATCAGAAAGCGTAGAGCTGTTGGCTAGCCTTTAAAACATTTGATGGATAGTTCAAACCTTAAGTTCAGCCCACTAACATGAGCTCCCAGGTAAACCAAGTGGATCCCATGTTGGATCGTGTGGTCCTTAATGGACAAGATGAAGATGCCCAGTATCACCCACTTTTAGTGGCCATGCAGTGACCTCGTAAAGTAAACCAAAGTAGCTAATAGCATGCCATCTTGGCTCACACATCCTTAGGTCCAAGGATATAAACAAACTAGTGCAAATTCATAAGTACATTCTAGACTCAACATGATGGGCCTTCCAGTCTAGAAACTTCTAAGCAATCCTTCCAATGTGAGTGACCAAAAGATCCAACCACGCAGATCATCCATGGCTCACATACGCACACTTGTATGGGGTAGGGCAAAGGCTCACCAACACCAAATTGGGCCCAATGGTGGAGATTGTCCATCCTCACACCAAATCAATCCCCTCACATAAGATGACCACCAATTGAAGAACAAAGGTAAGTCGCAGGACCTTTATGGTCATGGCCAAAGCATTGAGATTCATGAACCACATCTCTCCCTTGGTACTTGGCCAATGTGTCCAATCTCTAAGATGCCTAAAGACTAAGAGGTTATTCTCACCATCATGGGGACTTTAGCAATATCCCCAAAGCTTTTAGATTGAGGCGTGGCTTGGCCAATCATCAATCCAACTCTAAACAATCTATTCGAGCACACCATTGGGGGCTAGTCATGGTGCAAAAATCACGTTGATTGGATGATCCTTACCATCACACTAAAGATTGAGGTTAAAAAAAAAAAAGGGTCAAATAATCGTCTTAATACATTTATTCAATTGGTCCAACCATGAATTGCTCATTATTCTAAAGAAGCACTTTGGTTTGATGATGCTAACCAATGGATCTAGAACTCATAAGAAAACAGACAATTGTGACAAAATGGTCCACATTCAGAGAGTTAGGATGATCTAGTCAGCACTCAGCATGATCTTCTCACCATGCACTGGTTCGTAGGGGGATAGGTTTTTCGTTGGGTAATGGTCATCACATTTGTTTTTGGATGACATTTAGTGTGACCACCATGCACTTCAAGATCTCTTTCCTAAAGTGGCTCGTCTTGCTCCCGATCAATTTATCTCTGTGGTGGCCTAATGAGGAGATTGTTTAGTTCGTCGAGTTATTTGATCGCCTCAAGGGTGCTTTCCTTCTATAGAAGTGATTTCGATGGCTTGGATGGGTCATTTGCTCAGGAAGGTTTTCCATTTGTTCCCTCTTTAGCATCATTAGAAAGTCATCTAGCTTATCTCGCCTACTTCATCGTTGAATGGCATGTGTTTTCGGAATGAAAGAGTGCAAGTGGATGAGGTTATTAGGAATATCAAAGGTCATGTATCGAGTTGGGTTGCTATGTAAAGCTTGGCCGCAACTCTTTTTGTTTCTTATTAGTGTTTTGTGGGGGTTGTATTATTTTCCCACTTTTTACAGGTTAAAAGTTGTTCTCTCTCCCTCTCTCAAGATAAAAATAAAAAAGATCTTCTCACCATGGCTTGCCCCCAATGGTATGAATTGAATGAACGGCCCAAATCAATGGTTGGCATCTCCAGTGCCAATAAAAATCTTTTGGGACTTTGCTAACCACCATATGAAAGTGGGAACAAATGCCCTTGTATCTATTGTATGCACAGACGAACGCGCGCACATAAAAATGGGACAATTGTAATAAAATGGTCGATATTCAAAGGGTTACGATCATCCAATCGGTGTGATCTTCTCACCATGGCTCCCCCCAATGGTATGAATTGAATAACGGCCCACACCAATGATTGGCATCACCAGTGTCAATTAAAATCTTTTTAGGACTTTGCTAAACCCATGAAAGTGGGGACAAGCACCCATGTATGCACCTCCAATTCAAAACGATTACATAAAGAGTGTTGTCACAACTCATGTGATTGGACTGCATATGCCATATTCAGTTTTTGGACCTCTAGTGTGTGTGTCTCTCTCTCTCTCTCTCTCTCTCTCTCTCTCTCTCTAGTGTGTGTGTGTGTCTCTCTCTCTCTCTCTCTCTCTCTCTCTCTCTAGTGTGTCTCTCTCTCTCTCTCTCTCTCTCTCTCTCTCTCTCTCTCTCTCTATATATATATATATATATATATATATATTCAATTTCTCTCACTTTTCAACAACCCCCCCCCCCCCCCCAAAAAAAATAATAATAATAATCATCTCCCATTCTCTCTCTCATAAACTCTAATTAATCTCGTTCAAGAATCAATTCAAGACTCCTCATTCTTTCAAGTTTCAAAAATCAAGAATTCAAGACTCTCTCTCTCTCTCTCTCTCTCTCTCTCTCTCTCTCTCTCTCTCTCTCTCTCTCTCTCTTAACCCTCTTGAATTTGTAGTATGTAGTTTCACTAGTTTGTATAATGTGTATTTCTACATCAAATCATCAGTAAAATTTCCATTTTTTTTTTTTCACAATTTTGAGTACATGTATCATTTGAGTACTAATTACTTTGTTAGTTAATTTGTTATAACTTAATAATCTAATAGATGTAATGTAATATAATATAAAAAAATAATCTAACATACAATCTCCCATTCTCTCTCTCATAAACTAATTAATCTCGTTCAAGAATCAATTCAGGACTCCTCATTCTTTCAAGTTTCAAAAATCAAGAATTCAAGTCTCTCTCTCTCTCTCTCTCTCTCTCTCTCTCTCTCTCTCAACCCTCTTGAATTTGTAGTATGTAGTTTCACTAGTTTGTATAATGTGTATTTCTACATCAAATCATCAGTAAAATTTCCATGTTTTTTTTTCACAATTTTGAGTACATGTATCATTTGAGTACTAATTACTTTGTTAGTTAATTTGTTATAACTTAATAATCTAATACATGTAATGTAAATTCAAGACTCCTCATTCTTTCAAGTTTCAAAAATCAAGAATTCAAGACTCTCTCTCTCTCTCTCTCTCTCTCTCTTAACCCTCTTGAATTTGTAGTATGTGGTTTCACTAGTTTGTATAATGTGTATTTCTACATCAAATCATCAGTAAAATTTCCATGTTTTTTTTTTCACAATTTTGAGTACATGTATAATTTGAGTACTAATTACTTTGTTAGTTAATTTGTTATAACTTAATAATCTAATAGATGTAATGTAATATAATACAAAAAAAAAATGAAAATATTAATAAAATAGGTAGAAACATCCCAAATACTTGCAATAATTTTACACAATTTTGTTCTATTTTTTCTTAGTTTTCAGAATTTTTAATTTTTTTTTTTTTTAAAGTTGAAGGGGGTTGTGAGACCAGATATTTGATCACATATGCACACAGCCACCCTAGATCACTCAGGATAGCTTCTATGATTTGACAACATTGGTTACACGTTATGGGGTCATAATGGCCATAGCGGAAAAATGAATCATAACAAAGTTGAAATAGGTTTTTTTTTAAAATAATAATCTAAAAAAAAAAAAAAAAAACCATAACAGCCCTTATCATAACAATAATAGCAGTGGCCACTACCACCATCATTACCGTTATGGAATACTTTTTTGGTGTGTGGAGAAGGGAGGGAGATAGAGTGAGAGAGAGAGCAATGCTCCCCTATGAACTGTAGTGCAATGAAGCTTAACATGCGAACTCTTGAGCATTCCTAGGGTGGCCCACACCATGATGTGCATGTGAATTGTGCTCCGACCATCAGCTCATGTTAGGCCCAAGGCCCAAAGTTCAGAATAATCCATGATTCAGGTGGGCCTCACTGTAGGGAAACACTGAATAGGACAACACCCACCCTTCCAATTGTTTCCCTTAGTGTGGCCCACCTAAATAACAAATGGACCTAAGGCTAATATGTGGTGGCTCATTTGCTGGTTGGAATCGATGCCACATGCATGTCACGGTGGGTCCCATACAAAATCAAGGGTGGGTGTCCCCCTTGGCCCCTCCTAACTGTTTCACTTGTTGTGGCCCACATTAATCATGAATGGGCCTAATTTTGGGGCCTTGGGCCTAACATGGGGTGATGCATCTGATGGTCGAAGTGGATATCACATACACAACATGGTTGGCCTTGAACAAAATCAAGGGTGGTATCCCCCTCTCATCTATGTTCCATGGTGTGGCCTACTTGAATCATGGATCAAGCTGAACTTTAGTCCTAGGACCTAACATGGACTGACACATCTGATGGCCGGAGCGCATTTCACACACACATCATGGTGTGGGCCACCCCAAGAATGCCCGAGAGTTCGCACGTTAAGCTCCCCTTAGCTATAGTTAGCATGGGAAAATTACTCGATACATACATACATACATAACCAAACATGTACCCGGTTCTTCTTTTCTATGATTCATTCATATGGCAAGCTTTACATAATACCATAAGTTATATACCCCTCACAAATACTGTATACACACGAATGCACATTTTGCAGCAACTTAATCACAGTTCCTGCATCACTAAAGAAACTAAAGCTGTATAATAGGAGCCTTTTTACTAAGAACTAGTTCAAATGATTAATGGACTATGATACTAACTAAACAAGAGCTTAAATAGACAAAGTATCGAAGTACTGAATGAACCATCTTTTTATTGCATTGGTAACACAAACCACTATAATAGCCACGTCTTTTCAAAGCACCTGCTTTCTGTGAAATCATAATTTATTCAAAATCATTTAAACATGTGATATACAAAACATGCATGTGAATCAGATGGTTAACAGATCAACTAACCCGCCAGTCGTTGCAGTGGCAGGCTGACCAGTTGCATCATTCCTCTTCACATCAGCTAATACAGCATCAATGTTGTCATCCTCAAAAGCAAAGTACACAGGATACTGCAGCAATAAATAAATATATGTGCCAGTCACAAAAGCACTCTAGTATGAAAGGGCTAGTTTTCATGAGAACAATAAACATGAAGAGCCCTGTAACAAATGCTTCATATCTGAGATTCACATCTATAAATAATATCAGTAGAGCAAGAGAATTAAGGCACCAGGTATACCCACAAACACAAAATTAAATTATAAAGTGATTTTGCTTATCGAAATGAGAGAGAAGTATTCCGAGATTGTGTGTGAACTACTAATATGAATCCTCCACAGCCATGTCAAATCAGTGAACCTGGATTGTTTTTCATGGATAACGAAAATTTATTGAAAGACGAGAGAGAGAGAGAGAGAGAGAGAGAGAGAGAGAGAGAGAGAGAGCGGGAGGGATGGAACGGGAGGCCATTGGACTAGTACAAAACTAAATTAGAGGCAAACTATTGCCCTAACACTAACGAAGGGAGGGTCTTGACATTCTTTCCTTTATGAGATGATCAGCCACTTCATTAGCATCTTTATATACATGGTTAAATAAGATACTTAGGCAAGAAAAGAGTACCCTGAATACCTTAAAGATTAATGAAAGCCTCCAAGGCTCAGACCCCATGGAAGCCCAACCAATAACATTTTCCGAACCCTCCAGCTATAAATTATAATCCTCCCATAACACTGGAGACCACCCTAAGAGTTTTTGCCCTGGCCAATATTAGAATCTCCCTAACCAGCAGAGCCAGAGAAAACTTTGAGAAAGTCACCATTTTCATCTCTCGAAAATCCCGCAATTCCAGTGTTCCCTGGATTAACAACAAAGGATCTACTGAAATTAACTTTCCAACAACCGACTGGGGGTCCCTGCAAAGTTCTTTGCCAAGAACTAGTGTTTTTTATTTTATTTTCTTTTCTTTTTTTCAAGGCATATGCCCCATATCTATCTTGGTTCAAAACAGATGTCTAAGAATGACAGAACAAATCAGAAACTATGTGTGCCATGAAAATAGACCAAAGAAGACCAATAGTCAAACAAGTTCGCCAAGCAGTACATCCTATCAACTCAGCAGAACTAGATCTAGGACCAGTTTCCCCCACCATACCTCCACCAACAGCAGAGGCTTAGCACGTAAAAAAAAGTAAAGGTCCACCCCTTCATATTTGAAAACGCTGTACCTCTTACATCACCAGGTAGACCCAGATGGTCTGGAGTGGGTTCATCATATGAGCTATTGAACCACAGTGAGGTACCAATTCTTTTATTGAAAAGAAATGATAGAAAATATTAGAAGGATCAAAAGATGGGCAACAATGAGCTTAGAAAGAGACCCTCCCATCACAGCATTTTGGCTATTAGAGTAGGCAACCTCATTCATCATCACCACCACCACCACCACCATCAACATAGCCTTGCCCAGGTCCCTCATTGTCCATCACTCCCTCTTAAATACGTGAGAAGGTTAGACGTTTAAACAGCAGCAGATGCTACAAATCTTTACACAATGAAAGAGATTCCATGGATCAGGCTACATGGAAAATGCCAAGCTTATCACATTCCTCAAGTCAACTAGCACAATCCAAGGCGCCTGTTTAAGAAGACAAACTAGAAAGCTCGTGCAAGCCACTCGCACTTCCACTCATTAGAATCTTTGATGACAACTAGCTTGAAAACAAATGGATCTTCCAATTATCATCCACAAGGATGCCTACCAAACAAGATGGAACCAGGTTCCCATAGAAGTTCCATTAAAATTGACACGGATATAACCCAGAAGTTCAACAACGTGATTGATCATCAAAAGTGGTCAAAAACTAGTCAATCTAGTCTTCCAGAAATTAAACACAAATGGCAAAGCAGAAACAACCCATGACAAGACCAGTATCGATTCCAAAGGTGCAAGACAGTTCAAGAAGCTGCAGAACATTGGAAGGTACAAAGTTGACCCTGGTCAGCCATTGGTCAAACCTGATCAACAATGATCAGAAGGTCGAAAATGAAGATGATCAAGGTCAAGGAAGGGCTAAGAGATGAATGCACAAATGAGATTTGTTGATTTTGGAGAAAAAGAAAAAAAGAAAAAAGAGCATAAAAGAAGGAGAAAGAGAAAAACGTGAGAGAAAGAATAGGATGCTCTAGCAGCACCACACGTCCCACCACTTGTTTTATTATATTAGGGCTTTCACTTAAAATTGTAAAATTACATGAATACCCTCAATAGTTAAAAACCACCACCAAAGAGACAAAGGCGTACACATGCCCCCAATAATAAAGACCTAACCTAATGCAGGGGCATTTTCACACCGAGCTCGAGTGGAGTTGCCTGTGGGATGCAAGGGCACACTCGGGGTGGGCGGCCCGTGTGAGGCGGGCTACCCATGAGAGGCAAGTGGCTCGTGTAAGGCAGTACCCATGTGATTTGGGGCCCACAAGGGGGGTTCAGCCGAGATCCTAACCCATAAGATGTGGGGCCTGGGCTATGAGATAAAATGATTGATTCGCCATGCTCTAACAATTCGAGCTTTTAGAGCAAGTGGTTAATTGTCCTGCATCATAACTCAATCAAGATGACCACACATGTGATCACGTCACACGTGTGATCATATTCTAACACTTCCCCTCAAGCAGGAGCATATATATCATAAATGCCCAGCTTGTCAAAAAATCTGTCTAGATGAGCTCGGCTTAAAGCCTTTGTGAACATGTCGGCAACTTGATCTTTAGATTTAATGAATGGGGTTGATATTTCCTTATTTGCGACCTTCTCTCTGATGAAGTGATAGTCCACTTCAATATGCTTGGTCCTCTCATGATAAACTGGATTATTGGCGATATGTGACGCAACCTGGTTATCACAATATAGAATCATAGGAGTATCAACTACAAAACCTAACTCACAAATCAACGTCTTTGGCCACACAAGTTCACGCGTGATATGGGCCATGGCTCTATACTTCGCTTCTGCACTAGAACGAGCAACGACTTGTTGCTTCTTGCTTCTCCAAGTAACAAGATTACCTCCTACAAAGGTACAGTAACCTATGGTGGATCACCTATCTGAAGGGGATCCAACACAGTCTGCATTAGAGAATGCTTCCACTCTAAGATGTCAATTTCGCTTGTAGAGAATTTCACGGCCTAGGTCGCCCTTTAAATATTGAAGTATGCATAACATAGCTTCCATATGAGATATACGAGAGGCATATAAAAACTGACTAACTACACTGACTGGATAAGTAATATCTGGTCGTGTAATTGTTAAATAAATCAATTTACCAACCAGTTGGTGATACTTGCATGGACCATCGAATAGGTCTCCTTCATCTGCACTTAACTTAGAATTTGTGTCCATGGGAGTTGTAACTAGCTTAGCCCCCAGTAAACTTGTTCTTCTAACAAGTCCATAACATATTTCATTCGCAATAAATTAATTCTCAAATTTGAACGAGCTACCTCAATACCCAAAAAGTGTTGAAGCTAACCTATTCATTTGTATAGAAGTGTTGCTGTAAGAATTTCTTCAACTCAAATATGCCTTTACCAGCGATTCCAGTAATGATGATGTTGTCCACATAAACAACAAGAGCTAAAGTGTCAGTCTCACTTTGCCAAACAAAGACTGAGTGATCAACCTGACTGTGTTTCATCCAAAATTGAATTGCCATGTTACTAAATTTGTCAAACCACACACACGAAGACTGCTTTAACCCATAAATTGATTTTCTTAGCTTGCAGACTTTATCAGACTCTCCCTGAGCAACAAAGCCAAGCAGTTGCCCCATGTATACTTCTTCAAGCAAATCACCATGAAGAAACGTGTTCTTCACATTCAATTGATATAGGGGTCAGTCCAAATTTACAATAATAGAGATCACCACATGAATTGAATGAAGCTTGGCCAACGGGGAGAAGGTTTTGGAGTAGTCTACTCCAAAATTTTGAGTACACCCTTTTGCCATCAATCGGGCATTTAAACGATCTACAGTGCCATCAGACTTGTACTTCACCGTGAAAGAAAAAAGACCAAAAAGAAGAAAAATGAGAAAAACGTGAGAGAGCGAAGCAACCCTACACATCCCACCACTTGTTTTATTATATTAGGGCTTTCACTTAAAAATGTGAAAATATAATAATACTCTCAATAGTTAAAAACCACCACTAAAGAACCAAAGGCTCATGTACACATGCCCCTAATACATAAAGACCGAACCCAATCAAGATGACCACATCACACGTTTGGACAAGTCACATGTGTCCACACGTGTGATCATTCTAACAAGAATATTTGGTACTGAAAGGAGAATATGTTGACATCTGACAGATGAATGTGTCCATCAATTCCAGGATGAATAAATTTGTGGTCATTTATCCATCTGGAGCAAGTAAGAGGTCAGTTTAAACGTTTCTGCAAGATCTACGATGATCATTCCCATATCTTTTCTGAGATCGATCGTTTCAAGCCTCATAATCAACCCTAAAAATTACTGACAACTTCATGTTTTTTATGGGTAGTTTCGACATTATGAAATAATTAATGGCCTAGATTTTAAATTCTTTGGTTTTAATAAGGTTTGTGGTTGATATTAGTTGTAGGGTTTAGGTTTTTAACACAAACGTTTCTTTTGAGGTACAACTTTTTGCCCATTTATCCATTTTGAGCAATTAATAACTCATTTGAAAGGTCTCTTCAAGATCCGTCTTTTCTAATGGTAATACAATTTTATTAATACCAGCCAAAGAGGGAGACAGAAGAAAGAATGTACAATACAGAAGGGACGGTGAGGGCTTATCCTACTTCCTCATGCTATAAAGGATTTAGAAAGACATCCCAGAAACCCAAGAACTCTTCTCACTTACCTCCCCTAAATTGGAAAAGACCCAAATCGCCCAAGCATTGACCCTGTGGAAAATCGCTTTGAAGTATTTAGAACTACTATTAAAAGTCATGTTGTTACGTTCATTCCTATTGATTATTGACCATATTGCGGAAGTAGGGAAGATGCTTAAGTAATTTTTTTTTATCTTTTCCTTTTGCCTTGTGCCCCCAAATTCCAAGTTTGGAAGAAGGCATCAATCTACCTTGTTGCAATCCACACTATGCCAAAGGGAGATAAAATCTTCCTCCAAATCGCATAGGCAAACTCATAATGGACAAATAGGTGGCTAACAAACTCTTGATCCTTAGAGCACATAATACAACCATTTGCGATAGTTATCTTTCTATTCTGAAATTGATCGATGGTTAGGATGTGGAGGAAGTCATCAATCTAAGCACGTCAAGACTCAAAATCCAGATAATGATGGTAATTTGGATCCCAAGGTGTTCAATGATTGGCTAAAGTCAATGGAGCAATATTTTCGCCAGTACGAAATGGAAGAAGCTATCAAGTTACGTTTTGCTGCCCTGAAACTTAAGGGCGCAGCTCAAGACTGGCGGTACGCCATCAAAGAAGATTTGCAACAGTGTGGCCTTCTTCTCGTAAGCATTTGGGAGGAAATGAAGGCTAGATTATAGCGAAGGTTTTTGCTGCTAGATTATGAGACTTCTTTCTAAGAGCTCCTCACGCTTCGGCAGGACAATGTAACCATGGGGGAATACACACGACGTTATTATGACTTAGTTATTCGGTGTCGCCTAACAAAAATAGAAAGACAACAAGTGGTGCATTATTGCAATGGGCTACAATTCAAGATTCAAAGGGAACTAGTGACCGTTCGGCTCAACAGTGTAGATGAAGCATATCAAATGGACCGAAAAGAGCGGGAACAAGAGTTGGTGATAAGGCGCGGTATCCCTTAAGGTGGGAGCTATGCTTTCACCCGCACCACTACTAGTGACTCCACTTAGCGTCCATAGACATTTGTGCCCCACACAAACTTGCTTCGTGATTACAAACTTGGCCAAAACTCTGCCTCCAATCCTCTTCCCCGAAATGGCGATACAAAGGGAAAGTGGGCATTTTTCTTGTGCACATGTGGGGAGCATGCACGCATGAGATGTAGACCATTTATTCAAATCTTGATCAATCAGCTTGTGCGGCGATTTGGTTGCATCAATTCTAATTGATGTAATCACCCCACATCCCACTTGTGCACGCTCTCCCCGTGTGTACAAGAAAAGGATTGTTTTCCCGTTTTAGTTCATCACTACTTTCCTTTTCTTTCAAATCTCTACATTAGGAAATTTCCTTTTTCTTTTATATCTTCGTATTAGGCAAGAAGTAATTTTAGATTTTCTTATTTAAGTACTTTCCTATTTAGGTGCTTTTTTAATTACAGTGCTTCCTTATTAAGGTAGTTTCCTATTTTCTCAAATCTTTGCTAGCTAGGAAATTCTATTTTGAGATTCTGTCACTTTTATTGCAGAATGTGTGGATTGATTATAAATAAGGCCTATGGCCTATGTTGATTAATATTTTCTCGAGTAATTCTCATATTTTCTCTATGGTACGTAGTTGTTTAAGACTAGTCCTGCATTCGCGACCCTAGCTTTCGGCTAGAGGAGGGGAGTCTAGTTTAAGACTAGTCCTGCATTCGCGAACCCTAGCTTTCGGCTAGAGGATTGTTGGGTCCTTTCCCACAATCACCTTCTTTTCTTTGATCTATTTGCTTCCCCTTTCAAGGTTTGCAACAAATTGGTATCAGAGCAAATTCTGCTATTAGGGATTTCTCTTCTCTTTTCACTTCTTTTCTCCATCCTCTTTTCCTCAATTTTTGTCTCCATATCCATCTCACCCAAACCATCACCCTAGCTTTGTCCCAAATTCCACTAGCAAACAACCTACACCCTATCCCACACCCAACTTTCTGAAAACCTTTCCCATTCTCTACATCCAAAAAAAAAAAAAAAATGAAAAAAAAGGAGCAAAATAAACCCTTCTCACATGCTTTGCGAAAGCATGTTGTCTTATATACCATACTAGATGAGGGACGAGTTACAATCCTGAGATGGCTACAAAACCTGAAGATGGAACTATCTCAAACTGGCAACAAGTGGTCAATTTGATCACGAAACGGTTGGATGATCTAGAGACCCATTCTACGGCCAGAATGAATGCATTGGAAGGAGTATTACTATTCTTGAAGATGCAAATAAGGGAATCAATCCAAACCGCCAAACCTCTATGGATAGCCTTAAAGGAGAATTGGAGTCCAAGAATGTTCACTCAATGCATCTTGGCCGGAATGGTGATATCCAAGAAAAAAGAATACGAGACTTGCTATGGGGCCTAACAACAATGTTATGCGCAACTAGGAGCCAAAGGGATGAATAACCTCCGATGGAATCATCCAATTTATCAAGGAGGAAGGAATATTCGCACATCAGATCCCTCTAAGCACGTCAAGATTGACATTCTAGATTACGATGGTAATGTGGATCCCAAGGTGTTCAATGACGCGCTAAAGTCAATGGAGTGATATTTTCGTTGTTCAAAATGGAAGAAGCTGTCAATTTACGTTTTGCTGCCCTGAAACTTAAGGGCGTAGCTCAAGACTGGTGGTACGCCATCAAAGAAGATTTGCAACGGTGTGGCCTTCTTCTTGTAAGCAATTAGGAGGAAACGAAGGCTAGATTAAAGCGAAGGTTTTTGCCGCTAAATTATGAGACTTCTTTCCAAGAGCTCCTCACGCTTCAGCAGGACAATCTGACCGTGGGGGAATACACAGCGTTATTTTGACTTAATTATTCGGTGTTGCCTAACAAAAACTGGAAGACAATAAGTGGTGCGTTATTATAATGGGCTACGATTCGAGATCCAAAGAGAACTGGTGACCATTCACCTCAACAGTGTAGACGAAGTGTATTAAGTGGCCCGAAAAGTGCAAGAACAGAAGTTGGTGATAAGGTGCGGTAGCCCTCAAGGTGGGGGCTATGCTTTCACCCACCCCACTACTAGTGGCTCAACTTCGCATAAATTGATGCAACCAAATGGCCACACAAGCTGCTTGATCAAGATTTGAAGAAAAGGCCCACATCTCATGCGTGTACGATGTGCACGTGTGCACAAGAAAATGCCCACTTTCTCTTTTTAGTTCAACTCTACTTTTCATTTTTAGGAAACTCTCTACATTGGAAAATATCATCACTTTCTGTTTCTTTTAAATCTCTACATTAGGAAGTTTCCATTGATATCTTTATATTAGGCAAGAAGTAATCTTAGATTCTTCTTATTTAAGTAGTTTCTTATTTAGGCGGTTTCATATTTTTTAGGTCTTCTCTGAATAGTGATTTTATTTTTAAATTCCATAACTTTTATTACAAATTGTAAGGACTGGTTATAAATAAAGTCTATGGCCTATGGAATAAGACAAGTTGATTGATATTTTCTTTGAGTAAATTTCATATTTCTCTATTGTAGTTGTTGAAAGGGGGACTAGAGGACTATTGAGCTTGCTAACAGTCTTGCATTCATAGTCTTTAGTAATCGGCTAGAGGATTGTTGGGTCCTTTTCTACACTCTCTTTCTTCTTTTCTTTAATCTATTTACTTCCCCTTTCGAGATTTGCATTAAATTGGCATCAGAGCAAGTTCTGCTCTTGGGAAACTTGAAGAAGGTAATTTTCTCATCTCAATCCAACCTTTCATCTTTCCCCTTCTTCAATCCCTCATCTTCCTTTTTCTTTTCCTTCCCCTTTTCCCTTCCCTAAATCAGCCTATTAGTTCAGTCATTCTATCACAAACCATCTTTATTCTCCATCTCACCTAAACCATCACCCTATCTCTACCCCAAATTCCACTAGTAAACAGTCCATACCCTATCCTACACCCAACCTTCCAAAAACCTTTTGCATTTACTACATCCAAAACCGGGGGGGGCGATGTCGTGGATAGGAAGATGTTCATACGCCTTGTACAATTACCCTCATCCAGACTTTCCTACCCGTCCATAACTATCGCATTATTCTTATTTGCCTCATTCTTACTATCACAATCATCATCCTTATCGTCTCGAGTCTCACCCATCTTCATATGGGTTTTCTAGAGATTCCTTTCAATGGCCCTCCAGATGTTATGAGCAACGACAACCACATGTCAGCTACTCAAAAGCATCCCATTGCATAAAAATATATATGATAGCCAAGAATGTTCAAGAGACATGGGAAGAGAATTTGCAAAAGTCAAGAAGGAGATTAGAGCATTCAAGGAAGATATTACAAATGAATTCAACGAACTCAAGGAGTTGGTGAGAACTTGCTTTGATCCCTTGATTGAATAGGAAAAGCTTTATGGGTTTCGATATGTTTTATCTAGCATTCCAGGGAATGATGTAGTTATGCATAGTCTGGCAACCCAAAAGGAATCCTCCTTTTGATTGGTTGATGGATCAATGGTCAGATCGGAGGAAATTCAAGTAAAACCAAAAGATAAGCTTATGGATGACCCAATTGAAGAGACTGTAGGTTTAACAAATATGCACAATCCAATGGTTGAAGTGATGGATACTTTCACGATCACCATAATGCCATCTCAATTCCAATCAAGGCTCACAAATCGAAAGTTAATTGTGAAGAAGGGGCTGCACTTGAAGTTTAAAACGTGGAGGACCAACATGAAGCAAAAGAAAATATGGTGTGTGTTCCAATACCATATTATGCACAAGCTACCCATAAGGTGGGTAGGTCTCCACCATCAATTGCTAGCGAAGCCGAAGAAGACATGCTACAAGCAAGGATCTTCACAGGAGATTATGACTGCCAATTTAAACTCGAGGACGGGTTTTTTTCGAAGCCGGGCGGAATTGATGCAACCAAATGACCACATAACCTGATAGATCAAGATTTGAAGAAAAGGCCCACATCTCATGCATGCACGCTCCGCATTTGTGCACAAGAAAATGCCCACTTTCTCTTTTTAGCTCATCTCTAGTTACCAAATCTCTACATTATAAAATATCCTCACTTTCTATTTCTTTTAAATCTCTACATTAGGAAGTTTCCTTTGATATCTTTACATTAGGCAAGAAGTAATCTTAGATTCTCTTATTTAAGTAGTTTTTTGTTTAGGTAGTTTCCTATTTTTCGGATTTAGGCAAATCTCAACATTAGAAAATATCATCACTTTCTATTTCTTTTAAATATCTACATTAGGAAGTTTCCTTTGATATCTTTATATTAGACAAGAAGTAATCTTTAATTCTTCTTATTTAAGTACTCTCTTATTTAAGTAATTTCTTATTTAGGTAGTTTCCTATTTTTCAGATCTTTGCTAGCTAAAGATTCTATTTTTAGATTCCATAGCTTTTATTACATATTGCAAGGACTGAGAATATAAATAAGGCCTATAGCCTGTGGAATAAGACGAGTTGATTGATATTTTATTTGAGTAATTCTCATATTTCTCTACGATAGTTCTTGATTTGGGGGTGTGGCGTGTTCTCTAGTTTAAGACTAGAGGACTGCTAAGGGTTTTTTTTTTTTTTTTTCCTTACACACCCCCACACACTCACGCCGTAGTGGGATTTCACCACCTATGGATGCTCGAACCCTTGACCGGGTGTTGAAACTCCTGAGAGTCTACCATTGGAGCAAGAGTAAGGATCCAACTCGGCTAGAGGATTATTAGGTCCTTTACCACAATCTCTCTTTTCCTTTTTCTATTTGCTTTCCCTTTCGGGGTTTGCATTAAATGGCCCTTTCAATCTTCTAAAGCTTTTTTCTTCTTTTTCCTTTTTTTTTTTTACACACCCCCACACACTCACGCCGTAGTGGGATTTCACCACCTATGGATGCTCGAACCCTTGACCGGGTGTTGAAACTCTTGAGAGTCTACCACCGGAGCAAGAGTAAGGATCCAGCTCGGCTAGAGGATTATTGGGTCCTTTACCACAATCTCCTTCTTTTCTTTTATCTATTTGCTTTCCCTTTCGGGGTTTGCATTAAATGGCCCTTTCAATCTTCTAGAGGTTCCTGTCGACGACCTTCCAAATGTTATGAGAAACGACAACCACATGTCGGCTACTTAAAAGCATCCCATTGCACAGAAATGTCAATGATGGCTAAGAATCTTCAAGAAACATGGACAAATAGGTGATTGACGAACTCCTCATCCTTAAAGCACATGATAACAACCATTCAAGATCATTATCTTTCTATTTGGAAGGTGATTGATTGTTAGGATTTTACCTTTCGCCACCAACCAACCGAATGCAACTACCTTGGAGCCTAGAGGAGCAAGATTGAGCCAAATATGAGTTGAAGCCATTGCATAACTTCCCTCAACCTTTTTGTTTTCTTTTCTTTTCTTTTCTTTTTCTTTCTTTCTTTTCTTTTGACTTCCCTCAACTTCACTTCTTAGAAATCGATAGAATGTTTTGACTGAGAACTTGCTAGAGGGTTAAACTTGGAATATTGATATCCACATTTTGGGGGATTGGAATAACAGGACAAATGCAGTCTTTCAGTGTGGCAAACTCCTCTCTACACCGGTAAGTTTCCTTTGAAAACAAGGAATCCGAGCAACCATGCACCCACAACAATAAGCATTGGAATATGGTCGTTGCCCCCTTACATGATGCAACGTTATATAGTCTAGAAAAATCTTGATATAGGGGTAAAATACACCCACATGTTTCTTGTATTTGCTGGCAATAAGATGGTTGCATAGATTATCATCTTTGAATCAAAACCTCCAAACCCTCTTACAAGCAACATACGGTTCAGAGATGTCATATCTTGGATGCCCATTCTCCCTTACTCCTAAGGTTTGCACTCCCTGTTCCAACACACAAGTTCTTTTTGTCCATGCCTTTTACAAACAACCTTTGCAGACCTTTGATTCAGTAAATCACACTAGCTGTGCAGTGAAATACAGACATAACAGAGTGGAAAATTAAATGAAGCTGCTTTATCAACATATTACGACCCCCAACCCCTCGCCAATATTTGCCTTTCCAAGCAGAGAACTTTTATTTCCACTCACAATCAAGGTCCCAAAGGCACTCAGCCAGCTTATCAAAAGACAGAAGCACCCCGAGATGTGTTGCAGGAAGACTTCCAACCTTGTAATCAAATTCCCTAGCCATGGCCTAAATTCCCCCCATCATTCATGTAAACACCCACCAAGTTATCTATAACATCTATGATGAATATTCTGCATCCTTTGGGAGCTATGATCCTTTCATGACTCAAAAGTTAATATTTTGTGAGTCGTATGATCCTTTCATGTCTCAAAAGTTAACCCCAAAAATTAATGACAAGTTTGTGATTTCTTCCATCTTTAAACATCGATTAGATATTAAAATTTAAGATTATAAGTTACTAGGTTTAATAAGGTAAATTTTGCGATAAGGTCAAATATTGCGATTTGTTGTAGGTTTTTAAGTTCTCATACAAAACTTTCTTTCGAGGGAGTGTGATGGAATTTTTATCAAGTTGATGAAATTTCCATTGGGTTTGGCTCCATGATACAGAAAGATTGGGATCAACATCCTCCAAACCGCTCATCACCAAGAGGACCATAATAAGGGTCCACGAAGAACCGGATTTTTGCAACTTCGCGTGAGGGTCTTTGTATTCGACCCAAGAGGATAGCAAAGGTCCTCACATGCAAGCACCATGATGATGCAGGCCCATAGCCCATTGTAGGGCCCAATATGTACTGATTTTGGACTGTTTATTTATAGATTTAGGGCCTAAATATCAAGAGTTACAATTTATTATTTGTGGGAGATATGGGAGGATGTGATGGAAGATACGGGGCTGATTTAAACATGTGATCAAGAATGTTATAGATGATATGGAGCAGATTTTAAAATGTGATTGAAGATTTTGAGGATTTGATGGATGACAAGGGGCTTATTTAAAAATGTGATTCAAAATTTTGATTATTATTTCCCAAATTTGCCTCCACTATTATTAGGCCTTTACCATCTTAGGTAGATTAGACTGATTTCAAATCAATTATGATTACTTTGAAATCAATCTCTTAGTTGGAGAGAATTCTCATTAAATATTCATTTAAGGTCTATAGAGGAGTAGGAGGAAGGCATTCCAAAAATTTTAAGCGTGAGTTTCTTAAGTTTTATAAGAGAAGAAGTTTAATATCAATAAAATTATTTCTCCCTCTCTACTCCATTATTCTTGTGGGTGTACTCTTTTCCATTTCTTGAGATTCGGGTGTCGAGATCTCATTGACTTGATAACCAAGTTGCACCATTTTCGTATCAGAGCGGGTCATCTTTGGGGATTTTCAACACTACATTTCCACACCACTTGCACTTCTAGTGAGAAGATATGCACGATTTTGGTACACGGAGGGAGTAGTAAGAACATTGTCTCACAAGAAATTGTGAATAAATTAAAACAATGAATATAAGCATCTACACGCATACAAGATTCGTTGGTTTGAGGAGGGAGAAATTTCATCTGGAATAATGTAAATATTTCAAATATGTATTCATTTTTTGTTTTGAACATGTTTATGGTAGCATAACGGTCTCTTTGGTGAGAGTGTTGTATATAGTTGTTTGATGAATTTATGAACATGGTTATGTGTCTCTAATATTTAGACATCACAATCAAGCATTAGAACTAGAAATTGGAAAAAAAAATATGCATAAATACCAATCTTTTCAATATTTTGAAAAACAAAAAGGGCCCTCAAAGCTTCTATTCGCACAAATTGCTTCAATTTACAATTTTAATCCTAAGAACTAAAGTAAGAGTGGTCAAAATCTGCTGTAGAATAATTTAGATAAGTTTTTGAAATGACAAAAGTAAAAAAATTAGAAGAAAAATGAATTTAAATAGGGGAAAAAAAAAAAAAGTGGTCGTTTTTCGATCGTTATGGGAGTAACAGTTGTTATGCTCCATAATGGTCGTTACGGCCCCCATAACAGCCTATACGCTCTCCAAAAAACAAATTGTCGTGTTTCACCCTCGTATCGCTTAACAGTCATGGTTATTACCTATATGTATCAGCCTTTACAGGCATATCGTAACGGATATAGAACACCTTGGGTGTGACATGGTCCCTATGGTTGTATACCACATTTTGTTAGGGAGACTATGGTTGTGGGACCAGGATATGGAACATTTGACCTGAGCTAACACTTATTGCTTTGTTAAGGATGGTGTTAATATCACATTGCACACAATGAAACATCTTCCAACGCCCAAATCTAATAAAGATGAGAATCAGAAATCGCTCGGTGTAGAAAAATGTGAAGAGGAAAGCAAAGAGATTGGTATCATTTATGCCTTGGATGCCAAGGAAGACACAAAACAGTCAGATGTTCCACCCCTAGACAAGAGCTCCTTCATAAATATGAAGGACTTTGCCCGAAGAACTCTCAGTTGAACTTCCTCCTACGAGGAACATTCAGGACCTCATTGATTAAGTGCCAAGTTTGGGTCAACTAAATCTTGTGCACTGCCAAATGAGTCCAACCAAACATGTCGAGCTTCATAGACAGGGTATTTAGTTGCTATGTAAAGGTTTAATTTTGGAGCGTTGTTCATACATTAACTCCCAAGAAAGATGGATCTTGGAGGATGTGTGGACAGTCATGCGATCAACCAGATTGCTATCAAATATCTGTTTCTATTCCTCGCTTAGACAATATGCTGGACATGCTGCACGGAGCAAAGGTCTTTTCAAAGATTGACTTGAGGTGCAGTTATCCTCAAATACCTATCCAGGGGACAAATGATGGACTAGAATTAAGACTCGAGACAGGTTGTACGAGTGGCTCATCATGTCATTTGGCCTTTCGAATTGCAACCGACACTTTCATGAGGCTAATGACAGAGGTACTCCGCAGTTTTATGAGAAAAGATGTTATTCTTGTTTTTAGTTCTGATTCACCTGTTCACCTTGATCATTTACAATAGATATTTGATGTACTATAAAAGGAGTCACTATTTATTAACTTGAAAAGGTGCTCATTTCTTGCCGATTATGCTTTTGGGGTATATTGTGCCAAAAGGGATCAAGGTTGACGAGGAGAAAATTGATGCCATTTTCGAGTAGCTCATTCCAAGAACCCTTTTGGAAGTTCGCTCTTTCCACAATTTGGCGACATTTTATGAAGATTTAACCGGAATTTCAATACAATTATTGCTCATTTCTTGCCGATTATGCTTTTGGGGTATATTGTACCAAAAGGGATCAAGGTTGACAAGGAGAAAATTGATGCCGTTTTCGAGTAGCTCATTCCACGAACCCTTTTGGAAGTTCACTCTTTCCACGACTTAGCGACATTTTATGAAGATTTATCCGGAATTTCAATACAATTATTGCACATGTTACCGATTACAAGCACGAAGACAAGTTCGAATGGACTAAAGCAGCAGAATGAAGCTTCAGTACCATAAAAAAGATGGCAAATGCTCTAGTTCTCACACTTCTAGCCTTTGAAGTGGAAAGCAATGCTTTAAATATCAACGCTTCAAAAGACATACCCAACCTCGTCTTATCCCCCCCCCCCCCCCCCCAAAAAAAAAAAAAAGAAAGAAAGAAAATACACACTCATGCAGAGGCATGCGCACAAACATATGCCTCAATAGTGACAAAACAAGGGGTCAAAATCCTTGCAAAGGCCACAAGAATAATGGAATGGAGCTTCACCTCACTATAAGTCCCTACTAAACCTAATCTGATATATGACTCCCACAATAACATTTTCCTGGCTCATTTAACACCACATAAACAGATATCCAATGACCAGCCTCTACACCTACCAAAATGCGGGTCTCTCCCAACTCCCATCTTTAGCCGCATTATTCTCCTCCATAGTGCTTCATGTTTTCCCTGAAACACCACAGAGGCACAACATGTTCCTTATTGTTACATTCCCGCCATCCATTTAAGCTTTACAGACCTGTCAATTGAATCAAACAGAATTACGGCAGAGACATCTACCTTCCATTGTTCCATCACAATAACAAAAATAGCATCTAAAAATAAAGCTAATGTATAATAGAAAAGACGACTAGTAAACTCAGCATATCACTAGCCATTAATAAATTTCAGTGCACCAGTAAAGGTGACAATTTCAAGTCAAGCATTGGCAGTCAGAACAGTTGTGGGCTGTACATTGAAGTTTTTAGAAAAACATGTCACTTTCACTCACAGGTATGTTGGCATGTACAAGTAGTTGTTCCAAATCAGCCAATATGCTTTTTATGAGCACTTTTTCATTGATTGGACCACCATCTTTAGTCTCCTCTTGATTTTCATCACCAAATTTTTGAGGAAGCAAAAGTAGCAAGCCCCCCAATGGTTGTCTGTTTGTAATATATTCTGTAATTCATTATTGCAAATGTTAGCAGCCTAATCAGTTCACAGAGAACAGGAGGATCAGAATTCTTTGATTAAACAGGAAAGAGGAATAATCAAGAAAAGGTTGAAGTATGGAATTCATAAGAAGATGCATGGAAGCATGCTTCTGAACACATCAACTGGATAAATCAGATGGGTGAGATAAAGAAAGATATATTGATAATCAGATGCATGCGGCACGACTTGAACATTAAGGCTGCGTCCAGCACAATACGAAAGGCATTAGAATAAAAAATGAAAAGTTAGAAACAGCTGAGCAGAAAATGACATTACATGACCAAACAAAATATACAGAGTGACGGAAATAATTCGAAAAGACCTAAGTCAATGAGCATCTATGACACTACAAGCAATCATACTCTGATCATGCCTATATTATCAATTTGTATCCCACTTGGTTACCATCAAAGTTCTATACAGATAAGCCAATCTGTACACATCTATTCAGCTAAAGCCTGTCTAGATAAGTTGCATGGATAGGCTAATTTCTGTCAAATTGTTGTTTGTAAAACACCTTGTAATAGAGATGAATGGAATAGCACATTTTGCGCTTGCACACATTTGGCACATTTGCACATATGGGCATGTGGGGTGCATGTAGATTGATAGTGGCACATGCCACACGTGGATCACTTGAAGATGTACAGTGACACGTGGCACATGTACACATGGGCACATGTGGGATGCTTGAAGATGGGTGGTCTTACTTGTCGCACATTGGTTGGGAAGCTAATCTACCTTACCGTTGCCCAGCCAGACATTGCATATATGAAGTCGGGATTTTATGTCGGTTTATGCACTCACCACGTGTTCTTCATCTGAAGATGTCCACAGGATTTTGAGGTATCTCAACTCTCGCGTCCTCTCTAGGAAAAGGTCTTCTATATGCATATGAATGTTGAAGTACATACTGATGCAGATTATGCAGGTTGTCAAATTAATAATGTCTACTATCGGCTTTTTTCTTATGAATAATCTACTACCAGCTATTTCACCCTGGTAGGGGATTATCTGGTACTCAAAGAGTTATGAAGCAGCCCGTTTTTGCAAGATATAGTGCATAGGCTAATTATTGACCTATGGCTCATGGTACAAGTGAAGTTATGTGGATTCGCACTTCATGAACTTGGAGTTCATGGCGATCCTCCCAATGGTTTTGTATGGTGACAATGAGGCAACTATTCACATATCAAAAAACGCAGTACCCTAAGTGAGAACTGAGCACATAGAAGTAGAACTGGAATGCATTTCATCAAGGAGAAGGTGACATGCAAATCTAATCCTCTCATGTTCCATCTACAAACCAACTTGCACACATCTCCACTAAAGCAGTTGGACCAAACAGAATTCAAGTAGGCAAGCGAGGAATGATAGTATCTATATACTAACTTGCAGGGGAGTGGGGTCCTTACTCTTGCTCCGGTGGTAGACTCTCAAGAATTTCAACACCCGGTCAAGGGTTCGAGTACCCATAGGTGGTGAAATTCCACTACGGCGTGAGTGTGTGGGGGTGTGTGTGCATGTGTAAAAAAAAAAAAAAGGCTTGCAGGGGAGTGTTGAAATGCATCCTGACTCATGAGTCTTTTGTAATATTGTTTTCACTTAAGGTTGTTTTTTATCTTTTTGTAATAATTCAAGTAGAATATGGACCGGTCTCCACTCTTGGACAACTAAGACCGTTACTTCTTTTTTCCTTTCTTCTTTTCTTATATACTATATCTAAATCCAATCTCATAAGTGAACGTCTACCCAATTCACACCCACTAGACCCCATACAAAGTGGAGGAAAGGAAAAAGGAAGGGAATAAAAGAAAGAGATTGGGCAGACGACAGATCAACTGAGGTTCAATAAGTGTGATGCACTTGGGTAATCAGCCCGTGCATCATGTTTAGCATTGAAGACCTTTTCCTGAACAAAATACCAGCCATAGCTCAATAATCAGCCACTTGTTGCAAGATCTAGTGCATAGGCTGATTATTGAGCCATGGCTAATGGTACGTGTGTAAGTCATGTGGATTCACACATGATCCCACATGATGACACGTGATCTGCAACTGCAACCAAAATAGAAGGGTAAGTGAATGGATTTAACAGAAAATGCTCCGACACATGGGCTGGTTACACAGCCCATACACAGGGTATTTTGGGAAAAATATTGTGAATTGGAATCCTTTTAAAACAACTGCTAAGTTTCCTTTTTGAACTAGAAGACCATGTCCAGTTTTTAAGTGATGCCGTGGCCTCATAGGGACTAAAATAGTGTAGTCCAGATCTATTGGATATCTTCTGGACGTATGCTATAAAAGACCTATATCCTACATGAGATTACCTTTTTCTATGACATTATTATTAAATAAATGTTCTGAATTTATTCCTCTGCATACGGGAGAAGATGGGGGGTTTGTGTGTGCAATTAGTAGCTTCCAGTTGGGTATCTTCTATAGTCTTCTTCTTCATTTTCTGTCGCTTTCTCTTTGTGGCTTCAGATCCAGATCAAGTACTTGCAGCTCCAGTTTTAAACCTGCAGCTGGGTTGCACCAAAGAACACCAGGTCTGGGCATCAATCCTTTGAATGCCCTTAAATGAAACTCAAAAAAGACACGCAGCTAGTCGAAAATTGAAAATTACAAAAATAATAATAATAATAATAAATAAATAAATAATGCATGAAGAAGAAAAGCCAAAAAGGCTTAGCAATGAGGAAACTCTTACAAGCATGGCCTTACCAGGAAAGGGATGCCGAATATCTTTATACAACAAATTTTATCTCCAAAATCACCATAGGAACAAGATTGGAAAGTAGCAATGCCTTCATGACAGTATGCACATAAAAGGATAGATGATGTAATAGCTCTCTATGAGGGGGGCTTGTAATGGCAAAGAATGACAAAGCAAAGAAAATGGCGAAGGACAAAGGTCTGTGGAGAGAGAAGAATGACGGGAGCAAATCAATTTCAGCAACTGCAAGCTTGAACAACAAGGAATCAGGGAAGCAATTGATGAACAACAAGGGGAGGTAGCAGAAGGCGAATGGAGGGAGGTGAGAAGACGGATGAAACTGCAGGATTCCCAATCAAATGGAAAACTGACGGAACTTCCAACTCTGTTCGTCATCAGTTTCCCAGAAGGATGGCTTCAGGTGAACTTCTCAAGAATTCGGCGGAGCGAGTGCAATAATGGAGGTTAGCATTCCGCAAGAAAGGGATTCTTTGGCACCTAGAGGCTTCACGTTTGTCCAAATGAGTTTGGAAAATGAAGCAATCAGGGCAATCAAGATGCTCCATGAGGAAAGCTTCAATGGTAAGAAACTAAAAGTTCAGAAGGACATATTCAGGCCCTAGATTAAAAACTGAGAAGTTGCGAGAATGGCAACCATCAGAGAGAAGCTAGAAGGGGAGATGCAGGGACCCCATCCTCTAGGACAGGGGATGTGGTGAGGCATAAGGAGGTTGGAGCTTCATCCTTCAAAGATATAGTATTGGGGGTCGTTTCTCACCAAAAGGAGCAGGGCGAAAAAGAGAAGGATATCAAGCATCAGAGCAAGGAAGAAATATCACCAAAAGAGAAGAAGTGGATTCAAAGGGAGATGGTTGAAGGCGAGTATGTTGTCTGTATCAATCAGAAGGCCCTTGCGCAAGTATGGGATTCACTTCAATGGTCTCTGGTGGTCGAAACGTCTAAGGGTGCCACTTTACAACAGGTCAGAGATTGGGTTGTCAACTATTGTAATTTGGACATCAGTGATTTCATTATCAAGCCGATAGAGAAGAACGAAGTATGCATTTTGATAACCCCATGGAAGAATCTCGACCAAATTGTGATTGCAAGAGTGCTTCATAGAGACGACCCAGTTCACGATATCAGGAATTGATGTGTGGTTTCTCATATGAGGTATCCCACTGGAACTATGGTTTCCAGAGGTCTTCGCATAAATTGGAGGATGCTTAGGGGAAGTATTGCCCATTAACAAAGCCATAGATAAAGGCGAGGAGGTCGGGGTGGCTAGGGTTTGTGTCAGGAAGAAGAGGACAATGGCATATCGTCCATTAGTCATAGTCTTCGTGTGTGTGTGTGTGTGTGTTGCAGGCCCGAAGAGATAGGGAGAGGTATCGCCTAAGCCAGAGCAGCTCCTAGCAGGCACGACGCAGAAGACAGATCTTGGACAAGGTGCTCTGGAGGATCTACATCTCATTTCAATGCAATGTGGCAGCAAACTATTGGGTATGAGGAAGTAGGTGACAGAAAAGCGAATGAGGAGCCTCCGTGCTTCGCTCCATGTCAGGCGGGAGCATGGGACTCCATTGCTCCTGAGCCGAACCTATTTCAAATCGTATGCTTTGATGTCGAGCCTTCGTCTGAACGTTTCTACAAATCAACCTCTGGTGTTGGCTAGGAGATCACAAGTTCGGTTCAGGCCACATGTAAAGCTAGGGTGGAGAAGGGTGTAGCCTCGCTTCCTTTTATACCTTTCAAGTCTAACGGGCATGAGGCTTCTAGTGACACATGTCAGGGGTGGCAAGCCTTGCAGCGAGTGGAGACATGTAGGGAGAGGGGGGCCCTCCTTTCTTTGGCACCAGTGGAGTCTCCCACTCTTGCAGATTAGGAACCTCTTCCAATACATGTGCTTCATCCCCTCACATGCGACGCCCCTCTTGCCTTCTATCTATCAGAGCCCGTTAGAAGCTTGTCGTTTTCTCCATTTTGAAGAGCTCGACTCACATCGAGAACGGGCAAAGTAGGCTCCTAATGTCAATTTCTTCCCACAACTTCTGGCCACCAGCTCAAGAACTTCGAGGGTACCAAAGATCGAAGGGCCTACTACTCTAGGAATTGGAAATCCTTTTGTTGAAGATCTGAACAAGGCGATGATACCGGTCTTCCGGGAGGAGCCATGGTAGCAAATGGGAATCGCTTGGATTTACAGCATCGTCCTTCACTTGATGCCTTAATGAATGAAGCCTTGGCAGTCAACCCTTTTCGGTCGTCTCACAAATCAGACAAAGGAACTACATGTCTATTAGTGTCAGGGCTTCTTTCAAATGCCTAGGTAATTGTTCAAGAGTATCTTAATGTTTTAGAGGAACAGTTACGCTAGTCCAAAGATATCTTGGAGAGGGTGGGTATTCTATTAGGGATGTCTTTTGGGGCTCATGATGAAGACGTGCATGCTTTCACCCATTTCTTGCAATGCAGGGGGTGGAGCAAAGACTTTGCAATATCCAAGCTCTCGAATCCAAAAGTCCCCAAAGGGTTGGCACGAGTTTCTTAGCTTGGAGTGCTCTATCAACTATAATGCGTAAACCAAATCTAATGGAGGCAAAAGGTTCCGAACAAGTACGTTTGGTTATCGATGATTACTATTCCTTGGAACATTCAAGGTTTGGGGTGTAAGCTCAAAAGGGCTCAGGTTAGGAAGTAAAGCAAGAAGGTGAAAGCCGATATTGTTACACTTTAAGAATCTAAGATGCAAAGCATGGACAGAGCTACTATGGATGCATGTGGGGAGTACAAAACAAGGAATGGCTTACGGTTGATGCGGTGGGATCCGCTGGAGGGATCCTAGTGTCATGGAATTCCGACGTCTAGAAGGCGGGCAATGTGTTGGGCAGGTTTTCTGTGTCAATGATGCTTTGTGAGATCAATTTTAGATGACAATGGTTGTTTACATCTACGTACGATCCTTGTGTTGTTAGTCAGCGCAATCATCTTTGGATGGAACTTTACATTGTTAAGCATGGCAGGTCTCCCCCTTGGTGCATTGGAGGGGACTTTAATGTGTTTTGCTTTTGCTACGAAAAATCCAATGGGGGATGAATTACTAGCAACATGAAGAACTTCTTTGCCTAGGTGGATAAACATGAGATGGTTGACCTTCCATTGCGGGGTGCGTAGTTCGCGTGGTCAAATGCTTAGGAAATCACAACTCTCCCCAAGTTGGATAGGTTCTTAGTCTCCTTAGATTGGCTGGAAAAATTCCCACTCGTGGTTTAACAGGGCCTACCCGAACCCACCTCTAATCACCAATCCATTGTTCTTGGGGTGTCTCATGACAGTTGGAGCGCTAAACCTTTCAGATTTGAGCTTGCCTAGATGGAGGTTGAAGGTTTCTATCAACAAATTAAGGAGTGGTGGGGATCCAGTCAGGTCGCTAGTTACATGGGTTTTCGCTTGCCAAAAAAGCTTAAGCTTTTAAAGGAGAAATTTAAGATTTGGAAGAAAGAGGCGTTGAGCGTCAGGGAGGCGAAGTTTAATGTGATGTTGAATGCATTAATGATCTTGACATCAATGAGGAATTTGGGCAACTTTCTATTGAAGACCGCGAGAGAAGAGATCCGTAATCCTTTATGCAACTTGCATTAAAGAAAAAGAGATTCGATGGAGGTAGCAATCAAGAGTGTTATGGCTCAAAGAAGGGGACAAAAACACTCAGTACTTTCATAGTATAATAACTACCAAAGCTTAGGGAAACCGCATAACTAATTTGGTGATTAATGGCTCTTCTTCCTCAAACAAGGAGGTTATTTGTGAGGTGATTGTGTCTTTTTATAAGAACCTCTTATGTTCAGATGCATGGAATCGGCCACGGTTGGATAGCTTGGAGTTCCCGAAACTATCAAACGAGGCAGCTAGATCTCTTGAATCTCCTATCTTGGAAGAATAAGTTAAAGCAGCTTTGGACCTAATGAGCAGGGATAAGGCGCCATGCCCAGATGGTTTTCCGATGATGTTTTTCAAGTCTTACTGGGATATTGTGAAATCGGACGTCATGGATTTATTTCTGAGTTCTATGCGCAGAGTCGTCTATCTAATGAGCTAGGTACAACTTTCATTGCCCCTATTTCCAAATTGGAAGGTGCGAAGCTAATCAAAGATTTCAAACCCATAAGTTTGATTGGAAGCCCATATAAAACCCTAGCCAAAGTGTTGGCAATCCGATTTTGAAGCATGATGAGCGAGATTATTTCTAAGAATCCAGGAAAATATGGATATTAGATAGCACTTTGATAGCACATGAATGCATTGACTCAAGAAACAGATCTAGGAAAAGTGGGGCAGTTTGGATGCGAGCTTATGTTCAATTAGCTTCCTTGTCTATTCTTATCAATGGTTCTCTAAAGGGGTATTTCAAAGCTTCTAAGGCCATTCGTCAAGGCGATCCTCTTTCCCCCTACTTGTTTGTGGTGGTTGGTGAGGCCCTTAGTAGATTGCTCCACAAAGGGGAGGTTGTCGGCTTAGTCAAGGGGTTCAAGGTTATACATGAAGGAATTCAAATAAGCCACCTCCAATATGTAGACGACGCTATCATGTTTTGTGTCGCAGACATGGAGCCGATGGATAATCTTCGGAAAGTTATTGTATGTTTTAAAGCAGCTTCATGCCTCAGTATTAATATCGCTAAAAGCGAAATGCTTGGTATTCAGGTGAGCAAGGAAGAGCTTTAAAGATTGGCAGAGGAGTGTGGATGCAAATTTGGGTCATTCTCCTCCTTTTACCTTGGCTTGCCTTTGTGCATTGTGAAACATGCCTAGCACCTTTGGGACAAGGTGACTAAGAGAATTAAAAGGAAGTTATCTAGCTAAAAGAGGAGATATTTATCTTTGAGAGGTAAATTAACGCTCATCAAGGCCACCTTCTCTAACATGTCGGTGTATTTCATGTCTCTATTCAAATGCCCGAAGTCGGTTCTTGATAGATTGGACAAGTTAGGACGAGATTTCTAATGGCAAGGTTTGGAAGCCAAAACGAAGTTTCACCTTGTCAATTGGAAAGAGGTTTGCAAACCAGTTGTGGAAGGTGAAGCAAGTATTAAGGAATTAAAATCGATGAATTCGGCTCTTTTTGGGAAATGGCTTTGGAGACTTGGTTATAAAGAAGGAAAACATTGGAGGGAGATAGTTACCTCCAAGTACGGGCTTTGCAGTGATAGTTGGAGAGTGAAATGTGCCTCCTTATACCGGGTTTCTGGTTTGTGGAAGGCAATGTCTTCAATGAAACATTGGTTTCGCAAAGGTATTTTTCTTTCTTCTTGGGGAAAGGAAATCATACTTGATTTTAGGTTGATCCATCGTGTGAAGACCGGCCCCTCTCCCACTCCTTCACTGCCTTAGTTCGCCTCGCCCTGCATAAAGGTGTCTTGATGAAGGATTGTTACTACATTTGCAGCAACGTGGTTGTCTGGTCCCCACCTCATTGGAGGAATTTGTCAAATGACGAGATTGCAGAGATGGCAAGGCTCCTTTGTCTCTTAAAGGATAGAATTCTTGTGGTTGAGGAAGACGTCTCCTTGATATGGGTCAACCATAACTCCGGTTGGCTTTCAGTTAGATCTTTTTATCAGCTAATGCACAAATCAGCTAGTAATCTCTCCTTCCCGTACCATTGTTGGTACTATGGAGCTCTCCCTTGGGTGGCAGCGTTTGGGTGATTAGTAAAAAGTGAGTGCTTACTATCAACAATTTACAAAGAAGATCTATTATTCTTTCCAACATTTGCCTCAAGTGTATAGAAGTAGCGGAGTCGGTCGACCACCTCTTCATTCATTGTTCCTATGCTTGTGAAGTTTGGGAGCATTTCCTCAATCTATTCCAAGTTGCTTGGGTCATGCTGAGTTCGATCGTGGAGCTTACGTGTGCGTGGCACAAGGGAGTGGGGAAAGTTGGCAAGATCCTTTGGAGGGTGCTCCTTTTGGGGGTTTTTTGGGTTATTTGGGGAAATCAGAACGGGAGGGTATTTCAGAACAAAAGCCCTTCAATTTAGGAGGTTATTAGGTAGATTAAGATGATTTTAATGAGTTGGGGCACTTGTATGAAAGATGTTTCATCTATAGATCTCTCCTCTTTCTTTGCTTTGTAGTTTGGTTGTATTCTTTTGCGCACTTGGCGCGCTTTCTTAATAAATTGTTGTGATCTCTCCCCAAAAAAAAAAAAAGAAAAGGGATAGATGATGCAAGTTGGTGAGCGACATTGATGGTTGCAAAAAAAACTTATCGAAGGTGATGGTGTAGAAGTTGAAGACGGATACCAAGAGAATGTCTCAGCCTAATCAAGTAGCATGGTATCCATTTCCATTGATGGAGGGTTTGATGATGAGGTTGGTGAATATGGTGTCGATGGAAGAAGAATTCCTACATGTTTGAAAAGGATAGTGAAATTTTGTGTGCATCCCACGCCAAACATGGTTTTAAACTGCAATTTCATATTACAACTGACTTGGAGAAACCATAACCACTATGACTCACCCCAACTTGTTCCCTATAGGTCTGTTACGGTCTAGTGACCCACTTCATTAACAATCAAAAACAAGACAACTTGGTGACTTTTCAATTTATATATAACAAATGATGCTACGTGAAGGAGCGAGTATGATTTTAGGGTTCATAGTACAAAGATCTAGCCACAAATAATTGAATGATCATCCTCAATGTACAAAGATCACAAAATTCAACAAGGTCAAACCCCTACCAACGAAGAGAACATAATGTAGGCCTAATAATTTCTAGAAGTGAGTTGAAGGTGTGGATCCAAAAGGAAATCGCCGCATGTATTAAGTGTTCATTTGGATGCTTGTAAAATTTTAAGCGGTAAACACTTCACTAAGCAGTTTTCGTAGTATCGATATCGTTACATGTATCATTGGCTGCAGATACGAAAACATGTATCGATATCGCCGATATTATCACTGATACCTAGAAATGTATAGCTGATTGAGGGAAACAATGAGGAAACGCGAGGAAATGGTGAAATTTCTCTATGAAACTTCAAGAGATGCTAAAATAGGCATATTTGTATATTTAGGAATCAAATATTTGCAAAAAAGATGCATACATAATAAGTTTCTCTTTAGTGGGGGTCTAAAAGCATGTAACGCTAACTCAGGAAAATATTAGAGAAACATAGGGAAAATGGTGGAATTTTTTAATGATACTTCAAGAGATGTTAAAATATACACGCTTGGAAATTTAAAAATCAAATAATAGTGAAAAGACACACATTTGCATATTTAGGAATCAAATAATAAGTTCCACTTTAATGGGGCCTAAAAGCATGTATCGTTGAACCAGGGAAACATTGAGTAAACATAAGGAAAATGGTGGATCCATCCATACATCCATGCATGCACATACATACATAGAAACACACATGCATGATCCATCCATGCATGCGTGCATACACACATACACATAAACGCACAGATATGCACGTGTGTGTGTACTAGCATCCATAGCGTAGTGTAGCTATGATGCTTCATAGCATTAGTAAATAGCATACGCTACAGGGGTTGTAGCGTATGCATAGTGTACGCATAGCGTATGTACCGTATGCGTCGCGTATATAGCGTACATTGTGTTTTTATAAATGACAATTGTATTTTGTACTTGATACTCTCAACTTGTGGAATTTTAATTTTTTTTTCATACTTGTGATTAGTGGTTTCAATTAGACATTATTAATTAAAGTGGTTTGCCTATAAAGTTGTTGATGTGATAATGATTTGATTTGGTTTATATTTGTATTGGATTTTGATAAATGATAATTAATAACTTGATTAAACATGCTTATGAAAAAAAGAATCATCTTTTAGGAATTTTTATTCTTTTTTCTTACTATTTATCATATTTTTCCTATTTTTAAATCAAAAAATTAAGTATCATGTACCTTATACTACTACAGAAGGTTGAATGCTACGTAACGCGCTACCGCTATTTAAAACACTGATACACACAAACATAGAGTTACACACACACACAAACATCCATCCATCCATCCATGCATGCATACATATACACACATACAAACATGCATTTCATCATACATCCATGCACCCATAAAAAAAAAAAAAAAAATTGAAATAGAATTTTTTTTTAATCAACAAATTTTTAACGATATCGATACATTGGCAATATATTATCGAAATATTGCCTACACATTGGCGATATAAGCGACACGAGGAACTTACACAATCAAAGATATTAATGATACACTCGCGATATCGATACATTGGCGGTACCTAGCAATATATAGCTAATACCTAGAAATTCTAATACCACCAATGTATCGGCATGGCCGAGCTGGAGATAAAGATAATATCGGGGATATTATCAATAATATCGGAGACATTCCGAACAATGCTTGTAAGAGTTCCACAAGTGAATTTTTTACATTTTGGCATCTTTGGCTTTAAGTGGTAATGTGTTTACACCTAAACAGTTTTATGTGTTTACCAAGTAGAAAGTTAGTATTCACACCAAACAAAGCTTAAAGTAGTAAATCTCGCCAGAATCTTTAAATCACATAAAAGGCTTGATATAATATATGGATGAAGCCTATCTCGATAAATACTTGGGCCAATCCTTATGCTAAACCAATCATCACCCGGAGGCCCACTAATTCAAATGACCTTCGTGTGGGAGAAAAAAGGGGGGGAGGGGGAGGGGGGAGCCATTGAGAGGAGCGTGAATGAGTGTGAGAGAGAGAGAAATGTTGAGAAGGTTGGCTGTGTGCATCTCCTCTTATAGAGGATTTTAATTTATTTATTTATTTTTTTTGTTGGCATATAATCACTTTTGCAAGAGGACATTTGGATTGGTAGAAAACAGAATATCGGAAGGGAAAACAACTTCTTAACAGAAGAAGAGGAAAAGTTGAGATCATCACAAAGGCAAGGAAACACCTTTATGCTTGTTTGTTTTGCGCAACATTTGTTGTGGAAATATAATTTGGTTTCCCTTTTATTTGTTTGGATTGGCATGTGAAAGTGTGGAAATCCAACCCAAAACATTATGGTGCACACAATCGTGGCATACACATACATACCCATGCTATGGTGGTCCACAGCAATCATGTTTATATGCCATCCAATCCATTCATCTATTGCGCCTCTTCAGGATGAGAAAATTACCTAAAATCATAGTTTTCAAAACTCAAGTGGGCCATACCATGTGAATTTAGAAGTTTTAGGCGTATTTTTATGGAGTGGCTCACGTGAGTGTTGAATCAACCTGATTTGTGGGATCAAGGCCGAACAAGGGGTGGCATACCTGGTGGATGGGGTGGATTTCATGCATGTTAAGTTTTCTTCCCCATGTTAGAGAAGTAACCACCTGTAGATAACTAGGTGAGGTACGCAAGCATTTTCCTCTCTACAATTGGAGAGAGAAATGATGTGAAGTTGTTTTCAACCCAAAAGGTGGAAGGGGAAACACCTTTTCATAATAAGCTAACATTTCCAATCAGGTGAAACTGTCCCATCAAGGAAAACCCTTTTCATTTCCTCACAATTCCTTAGGATTCACCCTATCCAAACAAGCCCTAAAGTGAAAAGTAGGATTTTAGATACATATGGAAAAAAAAAAAACAAAGGGTTTTGGTGTAGATACTTTAGGGTTGGTAAACTCCTTAGGATTCACCCTATCCAAACAGGCTCTAAAGGGAAAAGTAGGATTTACGATAACATATGAAAAAAAAAAGAGGGTTTTGGTGTAAATACTTTAGAGTTGGTAAACACTTTACAGCCTCTTTTTTTTCAATCCAAACACTACAAGTGAAGTGTTAAACACTTGAGGAAATTTACAGGCATCAAGACAACCCCTAAACGTGCCTACAATCTTAAAAGGGGTTGATTTACATTCCTTAGGATTTTAGTAGTTCCCTCAATATTTTTGTCTGAAAAAGGTTCACAGAAATATATGCTATGGTAATGCACCACTAGCCGTGCTAAAATCATGTGCTACAGTAAACAGTTCTTTTGTTCTTTAAAGGGGAAGAAAAAAAAAAAAAGCATGGGCTTAGATTAGACAATTTTAAGGGCTGAGATTTTAGGTAGTGTTTGTCTCACTTGGGGTTATATGTGTGCATAGAAGCTACAAGGATGGAAATGAAAAGTAATATGAGGTTTTTTTTTTTTATATATATATATAAAAAAAAAAAAAGAGAGAGAGAAAACATAATCACTTGCAGAGGGAGAAACCCAAATCAATTAGACTACTTAAATATTAGTCCCCAAATCAATTAGACTACTTAAATATTATTAGACTAATATTATCAATGCAATTAGTTAGTGCATCCAAACGCACAGAAGTGACCAGTCAGAAATCCTGATTTCATCCATTTTAAGTTGGAACTTGAAACAAAAGCAATTCCAATATTTTCCTATAAACAGTTAAAAGCTTCCAATTAGGCCAGACCGAAGCCACCATGACAATTCAATACCACTTCATTGCAACCGAATTATCGCAATCTAAGTCAACCATACATCGAAACACAGCCAGGAAAATAGCAAGAAGTCAAAGTACCTCTCAGAGAAGTGAGATTCACTTCTCGGACGGGCACCATGACGACGGTGCGGGAGAGATCGGCGCCCAGGGGGAAGGGCAACGAGCCGGCGTGGTGGTTGAGGCCCGCGAGACGGGACCCAAAGGGGGCTCCGGCGAGATCGTACTGGATCAGGCGGTAGACGTCAACGACGGTAGCAGCATCGCAGAGCTCGACGCAAGCGACGAGGATGAAGACGAGTGCGATGACGGAATAGATGGAATCCAGCATCTCACGATCACGACCCGTCCTCGTTCCAGCCATTGAAGAAAAAGGATTGGGGAAGAGAGCAGCTGCTGCTGCCTCTTCAGAGAGAGAAAGAGAGAGAGAGTAGGGTTAGAGTTTTTGGATCTGATCACCTTCGGTTCCGATCGGAAGGAATCTGTAGAAACTACTTAGACAACAATTTTTATAAGGGTGGTTGATGTCAGAAGATGTAGGGACCCTGTACGTCCTCCCTGGTTTTTAACGAGGATTCTCGGTCTTATATGACAATGGCCCATCGATGGAATTAAGATTTTGGCCTCCCTTGTGTAAACCTTTTTTTAAAAACCCTAATGGCATTTTTTTTTTATTTTTTAAAGACAAAAATACTCTTCTCCCAACTGCCCCCCAAGCCATATAGCTTGTATTATAAGTTAAAAAGCATTTTTCAAAAGTAAGATTATGAGTTCCACTAAACAATGATCCTTGGGAGATCTTATCCATCCATTTTATTCTAGACATCCTGATACATCAAAAGACGTTGATTTCATCTTCATCCACGATATTTGTTGCCCCAAATAGAGATATCGATGGCCTTTCTCTCGTAGTTATTTTCTCTAATGCAATCCATCTCTGTCACGCCCCAAACTCGGAAACCGGGCTCACAAAATTCTTAATCGCTGAATCCGGTGCCGACAGCCTCCGTAGTACCCCATTTTCAGCTATTAACGTCCATACAACAGATTCCGATCCTGGGATCCTACAAGGAGAATTTTCCAACTTACATTTAACTGGTAATAAGCATAACCACAAGTTTATCCAAATCACAAAGGCAACATCATCATCACATATCCACTAATATAAATATTTGAATACAGTATTGAAAGGGAAATACATATGACAAAATCAAAGCTCCAGAGGTCCGCTGCATGCTCCAAGCTTAACGCTGCTGCAACCTAACGCCACTTGCACGCATCTATCATGCATAAGCTTATAAAAAGCTTAGTGGGTGGTGAAAGTGTGTGCACAAGGTAAGTGTCATTTAAGCAATATCAGAGTAATCAGAATAAGCGGAAATACTGATAAGCCCATAATCATACGATATCAGAAATACTGGCAAGATCATAAATCATACGATTTCAGAGTAGTGTGAAAACATGCTAATAAGCCCATAAATACCATCAGCATTATCTAAGTTATGCGATGAAAAAATATAATAAAAACAATATCATATACTGATGAAGCAATGTAGATCAGCTATCAATGTGGGGACAGTAAGCTAAATATCAGATGCTGATGATACAATGCAATATGCGGTGCGAATGAAATGACCAAGCTGGAGTGAAGTCGGGATGATAGTACATAATATCGCAAGCTATGGGGTCCATCACAAAGGACTTCTATCCAAACCAGTCTCATACATAAATTTGGATAGCTAGACTTAATGTAGTAGACTCCTGATCTCAGGTTAGTCGCATGCCCAACCGAAATCCTTGCCATTACGAAGATACACAATAATTAGTTGCACACCACTAACCCGAGTGGATAATGAATGAATGAATATACAACTCTTACTCGATAAGTCCACGTATCAGTACGGTTTCTCTCTGGGATCATTACCGAAGTCTAATACACTCTACATGCAAATCGTTGCCCACTAATGCTCGACCATGCAAGTGGAAACGACCTCACCATTCCCTTGACTAGTAGTCAGCCAATATTTACCCGGCACGTCCATAGCAGACCCATTCACGAGCTGAAAAAACTCATCCTAGCAATGCCCCCTACTCTCGAGTAGGTAAAGCCACACCCCCTCCTAACCGACCACGGCACAGTGGGAGACGCGGCCTACTAGTATACGGCCCTCACGCGCTCATATATCCACTCGGTCTTGACGTTGGGGCGTCTCCTAGCCTCAGAGGTTTAGAGATTTTTACCGAGGGTCATCTATGGTAGCCCGATGCTGGTAACATATTTTCGGTGTCCCATCTGGCCATCCATGATATGCCTGTGGAGGCTACAGCCTTAATGTCGCTAGGGCGTATAGTAATCTCAACACACAATGCAAGATTCATGAGTCATACAATCCAGTCATGTATCAATCCTGTGCATACCGTGCGCTCATGTGAGATAACTTCCGCCTATCAGGGAGTCTCATAACAACCTGCTCAATGACATATGCAATGATCAACCACATCTCATAGAAACATACAGATGATGCGTATGGGCATGTATCATGATGTTATGCTGTCACATACTCATAATCAGTATCAACAACTAGCATCAACAATCGGCCTCGACAATGTGGACATTTAACCAATATTGCCTCCAAGGAATAGCCCACATAGAGCCTAACATATAGTGGATCCTTGGCCTCGCACAAGGGCATAATATACAACACCATGGGTCTTATTTAAGAGCTTAATATACATCACGATGGGCCTCTCACATAGGCCTAATATACAACACCATGGGCTTCATCGCCTAGCCCTCAAATGCACCACAATGGGCCCATCACATAGACCTCATATACATCAAGTGGGCCGTATCACAAGGGCCTCAACAATTGACCTCGATAATTGAAATCGGCCTCGGAATCGGCCTCAACAATCAGAATCGGCCTCGACAATCGGAATCGGTGAAAATGGGTCTAATAAGGCCTAAGGGAAGGTCACAATGTGGACATTCAACCATCATTGCCCATCAATATAGACATTCAACCATCATTACCCAATAATGTGGACATTCAACCAACATTGCTTCCAAGAAGTGTCCCACATAAACATCATTTCATACATTATAGTGAAATCACACATTACATCGGTCCACACATTCATCGCATTGGGCTTCACCCATGGACCTCATGTATATCACAATGGGCCGCAATACATGGGCCCCTATATATATCACTATGGGCCGCATCACATGGCCGAAAATACATCATAGCAGGCCTTACCAAATGGGCCAGAAATACATCATAACGGGCCTCATCATATGAGCCGAAAGTATATCACAATGGGCCTCACTCGTGGGCCTTATATACACAATAGCTGAGCCATGCATATGGGCCTCGAATACACAGCATGTGGGCCCTACACATGGGTCTCATATACAACACATCGGGCCTCACACACATCACAATGGGCCGCATCACGGTGGGCCACATATGTCACAATTGGGCGCATCACGGTGGGCCACATACGTCACAATGGGCCGCATACACATCAAGTGGGCTGCATCAATGAGCCGCACTAATGGGCTACAAATATATCAAGGTGGGCCTCACAGATGGGCCACAAGTATATCAAAGTGGGCCTCTCGAATGGACCACAAAATACATCAAAGTGGGCCTAACAAATGGGCCACAAAATACATCAAGGTGGGCCTGACGGATAGGCCACAAAAATACTTCAAGGTGGGCCTAACGGATGGGCCATAAAAATACTTCAAGGTGGGCCTAACGGATGGGCCACAAAAATACTTCAAGGTGGGCCTCACAGATGGGAGCTTGGATTACATCTAAAATCATTTCAATAGTTGTAGGTGCAACATGTGTATCACTGTACACAATCATTCCATGGGGCACATGGCCCACTAATGATGATCAGCGCTGTCCAAACATTGTCCATGTAAATCAGCACCATCCAAACATTGTCTATGTGAATCAACACCATCCAAACATTGTCCAACACCGTCCAGATGTGTGGGCGGTGTGGATGAAATGCATACCACATGGTGGGGTCCCACAGAACCGTCTAGGCACGAACGGCTTGAAACACAAAACATACATCACGGTGTGGTCCATGTCCATGGACTGGATAGAGTGGGTAAAACATTTATATCATGGTGGACCCACGCCCATCAGCTAGATGAACAGATGGACGGGTGGGATAAACACATACGGTGGGTCCCACAAAAGCTAGTGACGTCACTACAGCAGATATATAGCTGGTGTGAGATGCACTAGCCAATCCCTTCCAAGCAGGTGAGGCCCACCGCATATAATAATAATATATATATTTATGATTATTATTATTATTATTATTATTATATATATATATATATTTTAAAACCACTCTAGCAAATCCGTTTCCAGCTGTGTATCTCAAGGTGGGCCCCACCCCCACATGGATGGCTTGGAGAAAACATGTACATCACGTGGGGCCCATGTACGGACGGTCTAGATAGACCACAAACATCAAGGTGGCCCCACATGAACGGTGTAGATACAACATGATCAGACCCTCTGATCGTGCTAACATCGATATAGCAGCTATTAGCTTTGTAGGTACATCAGCCAATCCACTAACCCAGCAAGTGGGTACCCATTGTCTAGACCTGTTGGACAGCTGAGATATACAACAAATCAAAAAAAAAAGGTGGGCCCCAAGGCCTACTGACGTTACAATAGCAGCTGTAACTGTTGGTCCCAACAGATGAACGGTGTAGATAAAGAAAGCATGCATCAATGTGGGCCACGTCCAAGGATGGATGGCCCGGATAAAACCCATTCAAAGGTGGGGGGTTTTCCACTGTCCATCACGTCCAGCAAGTGGATGGACAGTGTGGATTTTATACATGCATCAAGTGGGTCTCACCGTCCAGATTTGATGGATGGTGTGGATCATATACATCATAGTGGGCTTGTCCACTAGACGGTGTGGATAATACATCTAGATGCGCTCTACCGTGATGGATGGCATGGATATAATGTACGCATCAGGTGGGCCATACATCAAAAACAACAACAACAAAAAAAGAGAAAGGGAGGAAGAGAGAGAAAGAGAGAAAGAGAGGGAGAGACGGATGAAGGAGGGGCCCCGCCACTATGCCCCCCCCCCCCTATACAATACATACATCAAGATGGGTCCCACCATAAGTGGGCCCTAAGAAATGAAATCCAATGGTTGATCACCCACCATTCTTGCTTCTTTTAGACTCCTTGGACCCTTTAGCTCCAAAGCTCCAACATTGATGGAGGATGATGGAGGTTGGACAGTGGAGATGTAAGGTGATGAGGGTAGGAAGGTCGGCTACACCAAGCTCTCTCATGGAGCGTGGACGTGGGTTGCTTGGAGAATGAGGGAGAGAGATGAGAGAGAGAGAGGTGTAAGAGAGAGAGGGATGGGTGAGTGATGGGGTGTGATGGGTGAGAGATGGGTGATGGGTGATGGATGTGTACTTATTGTAAGAGAGAGTTGACTTGAGGGAGGGGTGTTGTATTTAACATTGATGTGTGATGTGTACTTGATTGATGAGATTAATGTGATTGATGGGACATTCTCTTGGGATTGCAAATGCGTGGTGTTTCCTTAAACTTAATGCGGCATCGGAACCGTGGTGACAGCGTGGTCGCTAGGGTACAAATCTTGGGTCGAGCCGACTCTAAAATACGGGATACGACTCGTGGTTATGCGCAAATACTATCTACGCGTCGTGGGTTGCCGGAATTCGACCGGGAGGACCGTGAAAGCTTAAGGAATAGTACGGGCTAGGATACGGGTCTTACATAATGTCTTCTACCCTCATTCTCGAAGTTGTACTCTGAATTTGTTTCACCAAGCTAATAGTTGGAGTGAATTTCACCAAGAAGTCACAATAATCCTCACAAAAGCAATTTGAAAACCTATATGTAGGACCAAACTAAATTTTCTAAGACATTTCATTTTTTTAGAAGTTTTTTTTAAGTGAGGGGACCACCACCTAGAAGGTCATTAGGATCGTTATTTTCACCTCCGTAGGACCCACTACGATAAGCTTTCGACCTGTATCCAGCATTATTCCATTTATTTTAGCAAGCTTCTGAGTGTTTTTCTTTAAGATTTCCTGCCACACTCTTCGACGTAAAAGCTATGGTGATCAAATTTAGGTTTAGGTTATGATAATATTGGCTTTTATTTTTTATCAATGGTGGGAGCTTGTGAAAGGGAGGGTATTGTGGTCCCCCTTTATAGGATTTTTTTTTTTTTTGTACAAATGGTGGGAGTTTATGAAAGATATTGTAATTATTTTTTTAAAAAATATAAATAATGGGAGCCTTTGAAATTGACGAATATTGTAATGGATGACTGTCGTAATGGATGAATGTTGTAATGCATTAATGTTAAAATTGATGAATGTTGTAATGCAAGAATGTTAAAATGGATGAATGTTGTAATTGATGAATGTTGAAATGGATGTATGTTATATTGTGGATCATCAATATTCACTATGGATCATAAATATTCATTGCGGGTCATTGATACTCTGGATCGGCAATATTTATTGTGGGTCACCAATACTCATTGTGGGTCACTAATCCTATAAAAATGGTTAACTCCCTTATTATAGGTTCAACTAGGGTGATCTTATGCTCATTGGAAAAATAATTGATGAACTTTCAACTGACTTTGAAATCATCTCATTTAGACACCATTTAATAGCCCAAAAGTGAGCCTAAAGTTCATTGTGGCATGGATCACACCTTGAAATGAGAGTAAGAGCGATCCCACAAAAATGGTAATAAAGCCCTCGTTACAGGTTTAGTTGGGGTGATCTTATGAATGTTAAAATGATAATTTGATGGATTTTTAAATGGCTTTGGAATTATCTCATTTGGACAACATTTGATAGCTTATAATTGGGCCCGAAGTTCATCATGGCATGGATCACACTTGGAAATGAGAGTGAAAGGAATACCATGAAAACGGCCATAACTCCCTCATTATAAGTTTGATTGTGGTAATCTTATGCTCGTTGGATCTTCGATACTGTTTGTGGATCACCGATATTGTCTCTGGATCTCCAATATTGTCTGTGTATTACCAGTGGATCTCCTATACTGTAGGTGGATCTCTAATGCTATTTGTGAATCTCTAATATTGTTTGTAGATCTCTTATATTATTGTATGAATATCTGATATTGTCTATGGATCGCTGATACTGTTTGTGGATCGCTGATACCATCTATGGATCTTCAATATTATCTGTGAATAGTTGATACTATATGTGGATTGCCGATATTGTTTATGGATCTCCGATATTGTTTGTGGATCATTGATACTATCTGAGGATCTTCGATACTATTCGTGGATGATCGATACTGTCCGTGGATCTCATATACTATCTGTGGATCTCATATACTGTCTGTGGATCTCTAATACTATCTGTGGATCTCTGATACTATTTATGGATCTTTGTTGTGTATTTTCGATAGGACCACCATTGAGCTTAGTCTAAGGATATATGTTGTGCATTTCCAATCGGATCACCTTTTACTAGATGAAGTAAAGGTGCATGAAGTAGTTCGGATTTTCCAGTCATATTAAAGAGAAAAAAGATGGCTTCAAAACCAAGCACAGTGTAACATCCTGAATTTTCACGACTAGAGCATGTACTCGTGCCTGAGGAAATTGGGTGTTAATAATGTACAATTGAATGCTCTGAAATCGCACCCTATTTTTTTTCGTTTGTTTACATCTAAATACATTCATGAAGGTAACATTCACAAGAATAAAATTAACTGTATTGATTATATATCATTAGAGTAAAAGGAATAATCAAGGCCTTTCCAATGGAAGCTTATTACATTCATCGAGTTCGCAGCGGAAGTACAAATCTGATTGAATAATCTAGCTTCGAATTCTTTTAGCATAGTCTTCTACAGGAAGCGGGCCCTCGAAGTCTTTAAACCTATACGTCATCTGTATAATCTGTACGGTTGAGAGAGGGTCAATGCCCTACTCATAGTGAAGGTTATCCTTTAAGATTAAAAATAATTCAAGAGATTTATAAAAGTAAAGTAAGGGTATTGATATGTCTCGTAGTCCACTAATACATGAGATATCAGTATACGCAAACAACCTACATGAGATGCATGCCTAGCATAGTGTGTGTGGCTCATCATACGTAGTGATCATCATAATGTGGAATATAATTCATAGAAAATCCGGTTCGACCCGCATCCCATAACTACAGATATTCGCCGGCATGACCAACGCTAACGTGGATTTACGTAAACATCTCAAGGCAACATAACATGCAGTTAAAGAATTTACGTAACACGATGTATTCATAGAGCGACTATTTGCGATATCCAATTTTGAAAAGTTGATGTAACATGTATGCCGATTTACATATATCGATTGTGCACCATGCCAACCAACCCACGGAATTAAGTGTTGACTAAGAGGGCTGCACTCGTAACGCATTATGTCCATGATAAGATATCTGAATCACTAGTTGTGATACCTCTTAATACATCATTTGTACTTATAAAGAATATAAACTGAATCAAGGAGGTTCTGAAATAGCGAGACACATGCCCAAGCCTTAAAGATGGACGGCACAAGGCTAACATAATAAAGAGAAAAGTGATAAGGGTTAACTCAACAAAAGTGGCAATGACCAATATAATAAGAGAAGAGTGACAATGATTAACTCAACAAAAGAAGAGTGGCAGAGCCAACTCAAATAAAGAGACGAGTAGCAGAGCCAACTCAAATATAGAGACGAGTGGCAGAGCTGTAAGTGCTATAGTTTCTATCCCTATGTGTTGTCAAATTTGTAGTGCCAAAATCACTATTATACTCTGTTATATATAACTTGCATAAGTGAAGCTCTCTCAAGGATCAACATACATGAACAAGCTAAGCTCACATCAAGCAAAGCTCTTAAGTACAAAACTCAAGATCTTGAATGCAAGAGCTGCTCACAAAACAAGACTCAAGCCGAAAAGAAAGTACAAGGCAAGACTCAAGTTGAGACTCAAGCTGAACTCAAGACTCAAGTTGAAAGTCAAGCTGAAATCAAGACTCAAGCTGAAACTCAAGCCACTTTCAAGATTGAGCTACTTCAAGGTTTAATCTTCATCAAGACTTCAAGGCTCATTCTTCATGGTCTCTTGTTTCAATGTCCATACTTCATGATTGAGGTTTGTTTGACCATAGGATGACCTTAGAAGTAGGTCATTTCGGATACATAAACCGAATGTTATTTTACATGTGATTGGTACATTCTTCGACTAGTCCTAAGGCTTCTTCGACTAGTCCTAGACTTGCTTCGACCAGACTAAGAAAATCCTCGACCAATCGTAAGTTTGTTACATATTAGGATAAAATCTGTTAGCCTTCGACTAGTCCAGAATGCATTCGACCGATCGTAGGAGCAGTGTCGATCGATCTTCGACCACATAGAATCTACGACTCGAAGTCCGGCGAACTTTTGTTCTTCGACCGATCGAAGGAAACCTACGACCGATCATAGGTGACCTACGACCGATCGTAGGAGGGCTACGACCGATCGTAGAACGGTCGCGCTTATCCCGCCTAATCTTTCAAATATCTGTTATGGCTTCGACTAGTCGAAGAGCACTCTAGACAGTCGAAGACCTGATCTTCTCACCTATAAATAGAGCACGAATTCAAAAGAAATCATCGATTTAATTATAGTATTCAAGCCAATCTTCGTCGAACTTCGAGAGATAATTTTGTGCTCCATTTAAGCTAAGTGTGCTTATTTAATATCTTCTTTCCTTAGCTTTATTTTAATTGATTTTGTTTCGGCTATTCCAATCCGATTTGAAAAGAGGAATTGTTATTCCCTTTCTTTGGAATCAAAATCAATTAAGGCAAGCCCTATTTGGTTTAATTTAAAATCTATTAGAACTAGAACCATTGTAATCGAGTCCTGGACATTGAACTTGGACATTCAATCATCTACTTTGATTTGGTTCTACCGGCTGCTACAACGAAGGAGATATTCAGGTATTTTACATATTGTAAATTCCTTTCTATTATTTTGGTTTCTTTCAAGATTTGCCAGAAAAATCTTGTTATTTTGGTTATTTGAGGAGAGCCAGGAAAACTCAGAAGTGGGGTTTTAATTGTGTAAGCCCACATATAAAGACACAATTGTTAGGGTTTTGGGTGAACCTGGGAAAACCTATTTTTAGTGAACGCTAATATACCCTGTGTGAGGATATTAGGAGTGGAGTAGCTTTTTGTGTGGCTGTTGGATAACAGTTGGTGAACACACAGGCGAACCACTATAAATCCTTTGTGTTGTGGTTGTTTATTCTTTTAATTTTTTTATTCTTTTTGTGGGATGTATGTATGGTGGTGAATGTTGTAATTATTTCAAGCTTTGTGAGAATGTTGTAATAGCTTAGAATTTACTTTCTGCTATTCCTTTATAAGCTTGTTTTTCAATTTCATTTGAAAGTTGTTCTAGCAAGGTTGCCCTGCCATTTTTATGGTGTATGGCTGTCCCTAGAACAATACATCTTTAATTACAAGTTATTTCAATTCAGTTCATATTTGTTTTTGTATTCCTCTTCGATTTGAGACTTGATACAAAGACCTTTCTAGAAATGAGGTTGTCCTACCATAAACTCTGTTTTTGGTGTAAGGTTGTCCTTAGAATAACGTTTGTATCAACCTCTCAAGATCTGAATTTTGAGGTTGTTTTTCTTTCCTGCATTGTTATTTAATTTGGCTATCATTTTCTTTATTATTCCGCTGTTATAAGTTTTTATTTCGCATTGTCCTATTCACCCCCCCTCTAGGACATATAGCTTGGCCTTTTCAAGAGCCAACTCAAATAAAGAGACGAGTGGCAGGGCCAACTCAATAATTGATAAGGCAGGGCAAGGCTTACATTCATGGCCTCACATAAATTCTTAGAAGTCATCGATATTTGACATCATGTCATATCCCAAAAGGGCCAATAGCTATAATGATATAAACTAAATCAATTAATAGGATAATTCCCAGAAAACATGTAAACATGAAAGACAGGCTAATTCATATTGTAAAAGGCACGAAAGATGCTAAATGAAATAATAGGAATGCAGGTAAAGGGTAGAATAAATAAATCAACTTAAAAGTACTATAAACTTAAAGGATAAAACCCTCACCTTGTCAACCTTGATTTCTCATGGACATTGTTAGGTGTGTGTCCTTATACTTCAAATCTAATAACATCAATATGATTCACCTAGTTAAATTATTGTGTAGTCTAGGATGATAGGGTACAGTTGTGTTTTAGGCTAAGTTGGAGTGAATATCGGGAGAGGTATGGATATACTTTAATTCGTCATTGTTCACAATCTAGTAACTCTTTTGTTAAATCAATTCGAAATTGTATTAGGAAAAATTTTGTGAATCAATACCTCTGATCTCCTAGTTGGGAATTAGGATGATCCTACCCAAATCTGTCAGACTTGAAGCCTTGAAGTCGTTCATAATTTTTCACAAGGCGGCCGGTCTCTCTCTTTCTTCCTTCCCTTTTCTTTTCTTTCCTCTTCTCTTTTCTTTTCTCTTTTCTTTTCTTTTCTTTCTTTATTCCTTTCCTGCCAGCGGCTGGCTGCTGCTCTCTTGTTGGACGGTCAGCAATTCTCGTCAGCAACCTCTCTCTCTCTCTCTCTCGTTTTCTTCTTCCTCTTTCCTCTTCCACAGTCGGACGGGCAGTGGTTTTTTAGAGAGGAGAGCATCCAAATTCTTCTTATGTGTCTGCTTGTGCAGCAAGGGGATCAGATACTCCTTGCGCAAAAAGGAAATGGAGACTCTCCCTTTGCAGCATGCCTTACGCAACTCCCTACTTGTGCATCACTAAGGAGATCAGCATCCCACTTGTCACGCCCCAAACTCGGAAACCGGGCTCACAAAATTTTCGATTGCAGAATCTGACGCCGACAGCCTTCGCAGTACCCCATTCTCGGCTCTCGGTACCCATACATTAGGTTTCGATCCTGGGATCCTACAAGGAGGATTTTTAGCATCAATCTGATTCGTAATGAGCATAACCACAAGCATAACCCATGAACATTAACCTCAAGAACACCATCACAAAATCGACTATGATAAAAAACTTTAAGTATAATGCATATGAAAAAGAAATATAATATAATGAAAGTAACAAAAACTCCAGAAGCTTGACTGCACCCTCCAACTATGGTGAAGCTATAGCTGCGTCTTGGCATCACCTGCACGCATCAATCATGCATAAACTTATAAAAAGCTTAGAGGGTGGTATAAGTGTGCGCGCAATATAAGCATGCTCAGAATGCGAGGTCAGAGTAATACGGAATCATACTGATGAGTACATGAATGCAAGCAGTCGTACCAAGGCTATGTGGTGCAAGATATGAATGCTATCGGCCATATCAAGATCATGCGATGCATAATACAACTCAAGCATATCAATCCTCATCCTAATCCACATATAGTCTATCAAATATCAGTATAGTTCTCATTCTGGATAATCATCGGGGTCTAGTACACTCTACACCAGCTTGCCGCCCCTATTCGAACGCATAATTGGAAGAGTGGAAAGGACCTCACTATCCGCCTGCCAATATTGGGTCCGGCTCGTCGATAGCGGACCCATTCCTCAAGATAGTTAAACTTAACTTAGAAATTGCCCCCTCACTCAGGCAGGTAAGGTCACGCCCCTTTCCAACCGACCACGATACAGTGGGAGACGCGACTTACTGGTATACGGCCCTCGCGTGCTCATGTATCCACTCGGTCTCAATTTGGAGTCATCCTCTGGTACCATGGGGTTCAGGGATTTTCACCCAGGGACATATATGGCGCCCCGATGCTAGAAACAGTATTTTCGGTATCCAATCCGGCCACCCACGATGTGTCTGTGAAGGCTATGGCCCTGATGTCACTAGGGCATACAGTAACCACAACCACATAAATGCAAGTGCATGAATCATACTACTAGTTATGCAATAGTCTTGCGTGTACCACGCGCTCATGTAGGGCAACTCCGCCTATCAGGGAGCCCATAAACAATCTGCCCGAAGGCTTATACTATTATTAGTCACTCCTCATATCAAGCATACATATGATACATATGATCATGAATTATGAATCTATACTAAACGTGTTATATAGTGATGGACTCCATTTATAATGAAGATGGGCCTAGACAGCCTACACGCTACAAGTATGGGCTTATCAATGGGCCTTAGGGAGAGTGACAAGGTGGACATTTAACCAGCATCATCCATATAATGTGGACGTCAAAGCATTATTGCTCCCAAGGCACTGCCCGTTGTAAACATCATTATATATACCATGGAGGAATCACACATTGCAATGGACCTAAATACATCCCATTGGGTCTTAAGTACATTAAATGAGCCGTATCGCATAGGCCTTATGTTCATCAAGTGGGTCGTATCAATGAGCTACACCAATGGGCCTTATGTACATAATGGGCCATAACCCATGGGCCTTGCATACACCACAATGGGCCTTCTACAATTCAAGGTGGGCCTCAACAATGGGCCTCATGTATATCAAATGGGCCACACCCAAATATAAGTGGTGATAAGGATTTCCACCATTAAAATTCCTAAGGCCTGCCATAACATTTATTTCCCATCCAATCTGATCATAAGATCCTAAAGGATTGCAATTGTAGTCGTCCAATCCTCACCGTGCATTGTGGTCCACATGATAAATAGATATGTCTTATTTTTGTCTCAAGCCTTAAATTTATCTTTAAAAAAATGGTTGGATAGTTTGGATGCAACACATGCATCATGGTGGATCCCACAGGGGATGGAAAGGATGGACGACATATATGAGGTGCATACCCCATGGTGGGGCCCACACTAATGGAAGGCGTGGATTGCAATACATACATCAGTGGGTCCCATGTGGGGCCCACCATAATGTTTATTTTCCATCCAGCCCGTTGACAAGGTCACAGAAAACATGGGGCCCACCGTAATGTTTATTCTTCACCCAACCTGTGGCCAGGTCATGCGGACCTGGGGCCCACCATAATGTTTATTTTACACCGAGCCTGTTGGTAAGGTCCCACGGACTAAGGGCCACCGTAATGTTTATTTATCATTGAATCCGTTGACGAGGCCACATAGTCATAGGGCCCACCGTAATATTTATATGCAATCCAAACTATTGATAAGGTCACAGGACCTGAACGAATAGGAAAAATGAATTTCATATTTGATTCGAAACTTCTGCAATCCACAAGGGTTTCAATGGTAGGTGTCAATCCTCACTGTTCATGTGACGTGGGCCACCCAAGTCCCATGTACGACTGATTTTTGGGGCAGCCCACGGCTAGAAGGGGGCCCACTAAATGCACAGTGTGGATATCCTACACACATCACGGTGGGGGCCACGACTGGGACCGTGGGTTCCTGCCTATCTCATCCATGCCCAGACGGCTGGTAGAAGCAGACGCTGCTGTTGCTGTTTAATTAATTTTTTTTAAGGATATGTTTTTCTGAGGAATTTCCTAGGTGGGGCCCTCATCAGGGAAATCCGCCCCGCCCATTGGCTTCAACGGCTCAAGATAAGCCAAACAAGCCCGATATGCAACATATTTTGGCGAATAAAAACATCAAGACGGGTTTTAACGGTAAACATTACTATTTCCTATGGTATGACCCGCTTGATTATCGGATTGGCCTCATTTTTTGGCTCAACGCCTAAAATGGCCTGAGAAATGGAATGGACGACGTGGATTATATACATACATCAAGGTGGGGCCTGCATGAGCAGCCCACCCCAAACTTTTAATTTTTATTTTGTTAACTGTTAGCACACACCCATGTCAGTACATGCATCCCCTGTTATCCACAACCTACGTCCAGCGTCCAGGCTGGACGGCATGGGTAGTCACAGACATCATGGTGGGTCCCACATGGATGTGGCCCACCTATTGGATCAACATGATATTGGTGTTTTCTTTCATCTTGGCCATCCAATGGACCCGCTGCAAAGTGGGCCTCACGATCGGACGGTCAAGATCATCTTACACCGAAGTGGCCACAAGATATCTCACAAAAGAGAGAGAGAGAGAGAGAGAGAGAGAGAGAGAGAGAGAGAGAGAGAGAGAGAGAGAGAGAGACGGTGATGGAGGGGCTCCGCCACTATGGGCCCCACATGATACAACTCATACATCAAAATGGGTCCCACCAACAAGTGGGCCCTAAAAATAAGAATTTAACGGTGGATCACCCACATCTAGGCCTTTAGCTCATATGCTTAACCTTTGACGGTGGATGATGGAGTTTTGATGGTGGGGATGAGAGATGAGAGGGTGGGCCACACTTGTTGTTTTTGGAAAAACTTGGGAATGCTTGGACATGTGAAAAATTTTGAGTTGCTTGGAAGTGGAGAGATGGAATGAGGGAGAGAGAGAGAGAGGAGTGATGGATGAAAAGGATGGGTGAGGTGTGATGGGTGATGGGTGGAGTGAAGGGGTTGTAAGAAAGTGATGGGTGGAGAGAGAGAGAGAGTTGACTTTGGGAATGGGAAGAGATGGGTTGTTGTACTTGGGTATGGCTTGTACTTGACTTATACTTGACATAAGTGATTGATTGATTGATGAGACAAGTCGTAGAGATTCCCTCGAGATTCGCAACGCATGGCATTTTTTTCGAATTAAACGCGGGCTCACATCTTTTGACCTGGGTATCGGATCAGTGCGCGAGTCGCGGCGATGGCGCGGTCGCAAAGATACAAGTTTTGAGTCGAGTCGACTCTAATATGCGGGACTCGACTTAAGATTGCGCGCAAATGTTGGATACGGGTCGAGGGTTATTGGAATTCGACCGGGAGGACCACGGAAACTTACGATACGATACGGACTAGGATACGGCCCTTACGACTCTCCCCTCCAAATAAAAATTTCATCCTCGAAATTTATACAATCATCGCAACCAAACATAACTCATAAGGAAGAAGAAATATAGCATCATCATATAAAATCGGAGATAGCATACACAATATAACATATCATCAAGCATCAAAGAGATGGGGATAGCACTCTCGAATCTAGGCTTCGCGCTCCCAAGACGCCTCATCAACAGAATGGTGACCCCACTAAACTTTCACCAAGGGAATGACCTTGGTCCGAAGGACTTGCTCCTTCCGATGAAGGATACGAACTGATTGCTCAATGTACGAAGTGTCCTCTCGAACCTCCAATGACTGCCAATCAATAACAGGAACTATGTTTGACCCACACTTCCTTAGCATAGAGATATGAAAAATGTTGTGGACACCAGACAACTGAGATGGTAAGGCAAGCCGATAGGCCATAGCGCCAATGCGCTCAGTGATATTGAAAGGTCCTATGAATCTCAGGGCAAGCTTGCCCTTCACTCCAAATTGAACCACGCCCTTCATGGGCGAGATCTTAAGATATACATGGTCCCCTACATCAAACTCCAAGGGACGATGCCGGCGGTTAGCAAAACTCTTCTGCCGACTCTGAGCTCTGCGCATCGTCTGCCTGATGATATCAATAGCCTCTGATGTCTTCTACACAAGCTTGGGACCTAGGAGATGCCGCTCACCGACCTTGGTCCAATAACTTGGAGATTTGCATGGTTTGCCATACAATGCCTCAAAAGGAGCCGTGCCAATGGTCACCTGATTGCTGTTGTTGTATGCGAACTCAGCCAATTGCAAATGCTCATCCCAGCTACCCTCGAAGTCAATCACGTAGGCTCAAAGCATATCCTCAAGGATCTGGTTGACCCTCGTTCTGGCCATCGGTATGCAGATGATACGCGGTGCTGAGCTGTAAATCAGTGCCCATTGCTCTTTGAAAGCTCCCCCAAATCTGAGACGTGAACCTCGGATCTCTGTCAGAAATGATCGAGACTGGAATGCCGTGTAGTCTCACAATCTCCTCGATGAATATTCTCGCAAGCCGGTCCAAAGGCCAAGTTGCACGAATCGCAAGAAAATGTGCCGACTTCGTCAGATGATCAATGATGACTCAGATGGCGTCATGACCACGCTGAGTTCTCGGTAAATCCATGATAAAATCGGTAGATACGTGCTCCCACTTCCACATCGGGACGCTCAACGGCTGCAATAGACCAGGCGGTCTCTAATGATCGGCCTTGACACGCTGACATGTGTTACACTCGGCCACAAAACTGACGATCCGACGCTTCATCCCTACCTAAAAATACTGTCGCCTCATATCACGGTACATCTTTGTCGAGCCAGGGTGGATATAAAACTGAAATTGATGTGTCTCGGTCATAAAGTCTTTGCGCAACTCAGGAATATCTAGGGTACATAATTGGCCTCTGAAGCGAAGTCCACCATCAGCACCAATCTGCCAATCTGTCTGACTCTCAAATGCTGCCTATACTCGATAATCCGGTAACGACTCATCTGTCTGCTGAGCCTGGATCACCCTTGCGATAAGAGAGGGTTGAATCAATAGGCTCGATAGCTAAACGATAGAAGACTACAGACCAAAATTGAAGTCGTATTTTGCTATATCTTAAGCATCCTCCACTCCTGAATCATCATGTGTGTCACTAGGCCTCGTGGCTGACGGCTGAGGGCATCCGCCACCGCAATTGCCTTGCCTGGGTGGTACTAGAGGTCAAAATCATAGTCCTTCAGAAGCTCCATTTAGCATCTCTGTCTCATGTTTAGCTTAGACTGAGAGAATAGATACTTCAAGCTCTTGTGGTCAGAGAAGAGCTCAAACCTGACCCCATAGAGATAGTGTCTCCACACATTTAATGTGAAGACGACTGCTGCCAGCTCCAAATCGTGCGTAGGGTAGTTCAGTTCATGGACCTTGAGCTGACAAGATGTGAAGGCTACAGGCCTATCGTGCTGCATCAGGACAACACCTAAACCAATACATGAAGCATCGGTAAATACAACAAATCCCATCACTCCCAGAGGGAAGAGTGAGGACAGGAGCGGACGTCAGACAGTCCTTCAGCTCCACGAATTCCTGCTCACATGCGTCAGTCCAAACATAATCTGCGCCCTTCCGAGTCAACCTGGTCAACGTGGCTGCAATACGGGAGAAGCCCTCAATGAAACGCCGATAGTATCACGTTAAACCAAGGAAACTGCGGATCTCAGCCGTAGTCGTGGGCTGGTCCCACTGACGCACTGCCTTAACCTTCGAGGGGTTTACTGTGACACCCTCTCTCGTCACCACGTGACCGAAGAACTTCACCTCATCCTGCCAAAACTCACACTTCTCCAGCTTCGCATACAGCTGGTGGGCATAGAGGGTCTACAAAGTGATCTCCAGATACTTCATATGGTCCTCACGGGTCCTAGAATATATCAGAATGTCATCGATGAAGACCACAACAAACTGATCGAGATATGGACGGAAGACCTCATTCATCAACAGCATGAAGACCGCGAGTGCATTGGTCAGCCTAAAGGACATGACCTGTGTAAGTGTTATGGTCTCATGCTCCTTGGTTGTCAAATTTTGTGGTGCCAAAACCTCTATATGTGTCTTGTGTAATTTGTTGTTGTATGGATGTTCAAGACACTGCATCAATGCTTCAAGTCAAGTACGGCGATCTACTTCAAGAAATGCAAGGTCATGTACTTGATCCTCTTCTGTAAGCTTCAATGTTCAAAACTACGTCAATCAGAAGAGCGCTTGTTCAAGTCTAAAGATGATGTTCAAAATTGAAGTACATTCTAAGAAGACAAATCCAAGCTATAGAAGATCTCAAGATCAAGCTACGTCAAGTAGAGATCTTAAGCTTCATAAGGTTCAAAGGTCAACCTTCATCTGATTGAATGAAGTTTTAATGTTCATACTTCATGTCTCAGGTATGATAGACCTTAGATTGACCTTAGGGTAGGTCATTTTAAATACATAATTCATATTGAATCACTTTATAAGTATTTGGTCTGTTCTAAGACTAGTCCTGGACCTTGTTCGACTAGTCCTCGCACTGGTTCGGCCAGTCCTAGAAAATCCAGGACTAGTCCTAAGTTTGTTGCACTTGTTCGGAATTTTTTGTTCATCTACGACCAGTCCTGGACTCTGTTCGACCGGTCGTGTGAACAGTGTCAACTAGTTATTCAATCAGTCCTAGTTCTTCGACTCAAACTACAGCAACGAATCCTTGAGTCCTACGACCAGTCGTGGATTTTCTACGACCAGTCGTAGACACCCTACGACCGGTCGTGTAACCGTCTGTTTTAATCCCGCTTGAAAATTCAAAAATCCCTTTCATCTACGACCAGTCATGGAGTACTCAGGACCAGTCGTAGGCATGATTTTTTCATCTATAAATAGACGACAAATTTCATAGATTGATAACTCATTTCAAGTAAAATCAAGGCATCACTCTGAGATAAGTTTATGTTTATTTTAAAGCTACATTGTGCTTATTTAATATTCTCTTTTGTTAGCTTATTTAATTTGATTTTGTTTTTATATTCCAATCTAAATTGAAAAGAGGAATTGTTGTATTCCTTCTTCTTGGAATCAAAATCAAATATAGCTAGCCCAACTGGTTTGACTTAAAATCAATTAGAACTTACAACTATATCAAAGTGAGTATTGGATATTGAACCTCACATTCAAACTTTTACTCCGATTGGTTCTTCCGAGCTACAACAAAAGGAGAAATCCAGGTATTTTACATTTATTGTAAATTCAATTATTTTAGTTTTGTTTGAGGTTAAGCCAGAAAAATTTCATTGTGTTGGTTATCTGAGGAGAGCTAGAAAACTCAAAAAGTGGGGTTTTTGAATTGTGTAAGCCCATATAAAAAACAAAATTGTGAAGGTTTTGGGTGAACTTGTGAAACCTATTTTGATAGTGAACGCTGATATCCAATGTGTGAGGATATTAGGAGTGGAGTAGCCATGTGGCTGTTGTTTAACAGTTGGTGTACACACAGGCGCACTATTATAATTCTTTATGTCTTGTGGTTTGAATGTTCGTTTAATATTTCCTATCTTTTATCATTCAGAATTGTGGGATGTATGTGTGGATGTGAATGCTGTAATATTTACATTTCAAGCATTGTGGGAATGTTGTAAGAGTTTAGACTTTACTTTCTACTATTTTCCTTTATTATTCCTTTTCAGTTTGGGATATTGATACTTATCGTTCTAGTAAGGTTGTCCTGTCATAAACCCTTGGTTTCTATGGTGCAAGGTTGTCCTTAGAACAACATTTGTATCAGCCTCTCAAGACTTCAATTTGAGGTTGCTATATTCCTGTATTGTGATTTGTTTCATTTCTTTTGTTGGTTATCATATTCTTTAGTTTCCGCTGTCAAAAGTTTAATTTAGCATAGTCCTATTCACCCCCCCCTCTAGGACATATAGCTTGGCCTTTTCAAGTGGTATCAGAGCCTAATAGCTCATTTTTAATTCTTTATTCTTGGATCCATTTCCTGAGCCAACGATTTAAGCTATATATAAAATGTCAAATTTTGACAGCCTTTCAGTCACTAGGCCTCCACCATTTGATGGCACCAATTATGCCTATTGGAAAGCAAGGATGAGGATTTTCCTTAAATCCATGGATGAAAGTTGTGGCTAGCCACAGTGAATGAATGGACCCCTCCTACCACTGAAGTGACTGGTATCGATGGTTCAAAAACAATGAAAATAACAACTTATTTTTCTTGGACCACACTTCAAAAAAGTGAGAGTAGTGCAAATGCAAAAGCACTAAATGCAATCACTTGTGCACTATCACCGAGTGAGTTCAAAAGAATTAAATCCTATGATTTTGCAAAGTAAGCCTGGGATATATTAGAAATGACACACGAGGGTACATCAATCGTTAAGAAATCTAAAGTCCAAATCCTCACAACCAAATTTGAAGAAATTCATATGAAGGAAAATGAAATGTTTATGAACTTCTACACTAGATTAAATGACATTGTGAACTCTATGTGGGGTCTTGGTGATAAAATCCCACAAAGTAAAGCGTGTGCAAAGATACTGCGCTCACTTCTTGAACGGTTTAATTCTAAGGTAACCGCGATCCAGGAACTTCGTGATACGGACAATATGAGGGTAGATGAATTAGTTGGCTCTTTACAGACTTATGAGTTAACTTTTAAAGCTCCAAAAGGAAAATCAATTGCTCTTAAATCTTCTAAAAATAGTTTTCAAGAAAATTCTGATTTAGAAAACTCTGAAGATGATATGGCCCTTTTAGCGAAAAAGTTTTACAAAATTTTCAAAGTAAAAAGAAGGTTGATTTTTAAAAAGCTAATGATAAGAAAAGATCTAAACCTAAATCTAAATCTTGAAAATCATTAAAAGACAGTCAGTGTTACAACTACTAAGAATATGGGCATTTGGCAAACAAGTGTCCTAAAAAGGACAAACCCAAAAAGAAGGGTATGTTGGCTACTTGGGATGAATCCTCTGATTCTGAAGCCTCTTCTGAATCAGAAGATTCTGAAACCGAGTCGGGCAGTGAAGTTAAAGCTTCTATGACTCTAGCCAAATTCACATTTTCAGATAATGATGATTTAACAAGTGAAGAAAATTTGAATAGTGATTGTGAAAATGAAGATGATCTTCAAGATGCTTACAATGCCCTATACAAGCAAAGTTGTAAAATTGCTATTAAACTTAAACTTCAAAAAGAAAAATTTTCAAAGCTTAAAAAAAATTATGAGTCTCTTGTTTTAGAAAATTTCCATATTTCAGATTGTTTTGAAAAGATTAAATGCGATTTAGAATTCAAAACCTCCCTGATTGAAAATCTTAAATCTGAAAATGACAAACTTAAACTTGAAAACTCTTCACTTTTGAGTTTAAATGATACATGGAGGTATGCCCAAGGAGATTCAAAGTTTGAAAAACTCTTATCTGGATCTAGAAAATGTGGCAACAGATCTGGGTTGGGCTACGTTAAGAATATACCTTCTAAACAAAAGAATACTCCTAAGTTTGTGAAAGGAGAAACCTCTAACTCAAAAGGGAAAAGTACTATTCAAGGTTTTTCTAAAAATGTTAAAACTTTTCAAAAACCTAAAAACAATTTTGTCAACTATAAAAATCAGAACCGAAATCCTTTAACCTTAAATATAGTTGATTTGCTTAAGGAGCTTTTAAAATCTAACTCAGTAGGTCATTCTTACAACAACAGACAGAAGAAGACCAACTATTCTCCTAAACCCAAAACTATTATGAAATGGGTTCCTAAGGTTACTTTCTTGGTTGCCCACACTGCTTTCAAAGCTACAAGTCATTCAAAGTGGTACCTAGATAGTGGATGCTCCAGGCATATGACAGGTGACAAGACTTTATTTATTGATCTTAAAGATACGATTGATAGGTCAGTCACATTTGGTGATGGTAACAACTACAAGATTATTGGCCAAGGTACGGTTCAACTCTATTATCTTCCCTTATTTAAGAATGTTTTATATGTTGACGGACTAAAACATAACCTGTTAAGCATATCTCAAATATGCGATAATAATCATAATGTGAAATTTTCAAATCAAGGTTGTGGAATCTTAAACAAAAAGGGTACTGTAATATTAACTGGTCATAGGACTTCTGAAAACTACTATATTGTATGTGATGGTAGCTCATCTAATCAATTGTGTAACATGGTCCATACCGATGAAACAGAATTATGGCATAAACGCCTTGGACATGTACACTACCGTAATTTATATAGATTGAGCAAAAGAGAACTAATAAGAGGTCTACCTAAATACAGAAAGTAGATAAAATATGTGGTGAATGCCAGATTGGTAAACAAATAAGGAGCCCTCATAAGAAAGTGAACTCCAATGCCACATCAAGACCACTCAAACTTCTTTATATGGATCTTGTAGGACTAACCAGGTCGGAGAGTCGAGGTAGCAAAAAATACATTCTGGTGATCGTGGATGATTATACTAGATTCACATGGGTAGCCTTCTTAAGGGATAAATCAGAAATCCTTGATGAAGTAAAAAGAGTGCTCAAGCGGATTCAAACTAAAAAAGGTTCTCAAGTCAGTAAAATCCATAGTGATCATGGATCTGAATTTGAGAATAGCATTTTGAGAAATTCTGAAGCGATCAGGGAATATCGCATGAATTCTCTGCTCCCAAAATGCCACAACAAAATGGAATTGTGGAGAGGAAAAATAGAGTGCTTCAAGAAATAGGAAATGTAATGTTGAATAGTATGAAGCTCCCTAGAAATCTTTGGGCTGAAGCCGTAAATACTGCGTGCTATATTATTAACCGATTTTATACATGTAAATCTAATAATAAAACTACTTATGGACTTTGGTTTGATAAGAAGCCTACTGTCAAATACTTTTGAGTTTTTGGCAGCAAGTGCTATATTTTGTGTGACCGTGAAAATTTGAGAAAATTTGACACAAAAAGTGATGAATGAATCTTTTTAGAATATTCTTTAAACAGTTGTGCATATCGCGTACTGAACAAAAGGACTGGTGTGATTCAAAAATCTATAAATGTGGTCATAGATGATCATTTGAATACACCTGCCCCAAGTTCAGATAATGATGAAGTTCTTTTAATTGACAAACCAGATACTCCATCAAATCAAACTAATACTGAATAGAGGTCTGTTAAATATCATCCAACTACTCAGATTCTTGGAAACCCTCTCACTGGTATGCACACTCGTAGAGAATTAGAAGACATATGTAATTACGTGTGCTTCACATCCCAGATAGAACCGGCTAACATAAAAGAAGCTCTTTTTGATGAAAACTGGATAGTTGCGATGCAAGAAGAGCTTAACCAATTTGTGAGAAATGATGTTTGGTATCTAGTTCCTAGACCTAAAGATAAACACATTATAGAACTAAGTGGATTTTCAAAAATAATTCTGATGAACTTGGTAATATTATTTGAAACAAGGCTAGACTGGTTGTATCAGGGTACACTCAAATAGAAGGCATTGATTATGATGAAACCTTTGCCCCAGTAGCTCGTCTTGAGTCAATCAGACTTTTTATATCCATTGCATGCTTTAGGAAGTTTAAAATTTATCAAATGGATGTAAAGAATACCTTCTTAAATGGTGATCTACATGAAGAAGCGTATGTGGAACAACCAATGGGTTTTGAAGACCCTAAGAACACTGATCCTGTGTATCACCTTAAAAAGGCTCTCTACGGTTTAAAACAAGCTCCCAGGGCATGGTACAAAAAATTGACTAAGTTTTTACTAAGTCATAATTTTAAAATAGGTAGTGTCGATAAGACGCTCTTTGTTAAGAAACATAATGATGATATCTTAATGGCTCAAATCTATGTTGATGATATTATTTATGGATTAACATGTACTAACATGACTATTGAGTTTGCAGATTTAATGAAATCTAAGTTCGAAATGAGCATGGTTGGGGAATTAAACTATTTCCTAGGGTTGCAAGTAAAACAACAACCAGATGGTATTTTTATTTCTCAAACCAAGTATGCCTTGAACTTAATTGAAAGGTTCGGATTTGAGAATGGTAAGAAGTTTGATACTCTTATGAGTACATCTTTAAGACTCTCAAAGGACTATATAGGTAAAGATGTGGATCCTAGACTGTATAGAAGTATGATTGGTAGTTTACTTTATTTAACTACTAGTAGACTAGATATCAGTCTAACCCTAAAGAGTCACATCTAACTGCGGTCAAGCGGATTATGAGATATGTTGCAAGTACTGCTAAATTGGGTCTCTGGTATCCATATGATACTAGTGTTCAATTGGCTGGGTACTCTGATGCTGATTGGGCTGGTAATATCGATGATAGGAAATCAACCAGTGGTGGTTGTTTTTATATTGGAAATTGTTTAGTTTCTTGGTTCAGCAAGAAACAAAGTTCTATATCGCTCTCAACTGCTGAGGCTGAATACATCGCAGCAAGAAATGCATGTACTCAGCTTGTTTGGATGAAATGTATGTTAAGCGATTATGGAATTGCACAGGAATCAATGATATTATGTTGTGATAATTCTAGTGCGATAAATATTTCAAAAAATCCAATCCAACATTCACGTACTAAGCACATTGACATTAGGTATCATTATATTCGTGAATTAGTGGAAGAAAAAATAATATCTTTAGAATACATTTCGATTGAGACTCAACTTGCTGACATTTTCACTAAACCACTCGACAAAAGCAGGTTTAATAAATTAAAATTTGATCTTGGTATGTGCATTCAAAATTGATTATTCATGCATGTATGTATCATAGTGTATATATATATTTGAAACTTTATATGGTTAAATTACAAATTTTTTATGAAAAAATACATGTTTTTTCCTGTACACGACCAGTCGTGGTTGTACTCGACCGTTCGTGGTACGACCGATCGAGGACAACTTAAGACCGGTCGTGGAGCGCATTGGGTCTTTTATAATTTGGGGGAAAATCTCATCTTCCTCATTTCCTATTCCCTCTCCAACGAGCCGATGCCCGACCAATCGAAGTCACTGACTTAGATTTTCAAGGTTAGTGTGTTATTTGCGTTTTTCTTGTAGATTCTAGTCTATATTACTTCATTTTCACTCTTAGAGTAATCTATTTAATCTTTCATTGCAATTTTGGAGTTTTATTTTGAAAAATCTGATCTAGCAAAACCCCACTCTACATCCTTTGTATCTTCTTGTTTCCTTGAGTTTCTTATTGCAAATGGACTCTAGAGAGAAAAAGAAAACAACACGTGGTGCTTCCTCTTCTAGGTCGAATTTAACTCGACAACATCTTCGATCTCCCGAAGATGATCCCTCATATGTGCGGGATTTGCATATGCACAATGTCATTGTCGAACGTCCGGTTGATCTTAATCATATTGCTCAGTTTGGTATCCTACCTCTACTCCAAGCTGTAGGATGGGATAACATCTTACATTGGGGTGAGCCAGCATTCCAATCTATTGTACAGGCCATGTTTGCATGTCTTTCTGACTTTTCTACCGAAAATTTATCATTTAAGATTGATGCTAGAGAAGGGCCATTTGATGTAGATCGTCATTTGATATCTGGCCTTTTGGATATTCCTGTTAATGATGAGGGTATTCCTATTCATACTTTAACTGAAAAACCCTTTGAATCAGAGAAACGTATGCTAACTAGAGATCCATGCAATATAAATGTGCAATAGACGCATAAAGGGAATACGCTCCCTGCAAAGTATTTGTTACTCAGATATAGGGTGCTCCATAGAATTTTTATTTCAAATTTGTATCCTTGTTCAGGTAACAAAACTGAATTAACTTCTTTTATGGTTCAGGTCTTGCATTCTGTCATTTTTGGTACTAAAGTTTGTCTGCCTTCCTTGATATGTCATTCAATTATTCAGTTTCGTCTCCATCCAGGTCATAATGATATTCCGTTTGCATATCTTATGAGTGTTTTAGCTAATCATATGCCAGTGGTTATGCCTATTGGAGAGGCTCCTATCCATCATCTCATTTTCAACAATTCTAATATAAACAAGATGAAATTGGGATTGGCTCCTGGCCAAGTGGATGTTGGTGGAAGTGGAGTTGAAACTAAGAATGAAGAAGATGCTAGTGATCTTCCTCATGATGATATTAACATGGATGACATTTTTGATGAGATAGAATCTGACTCTGGAAATGATCCTAATTATGAGCCATCTGAGTTTGATGCGCGTTTACATGCTTTGGAAGAGAAGGTAGAAAATATGAATGTTGCCCACGATCTAAGGTTTAAATATATGCGTAAGTATCTCAGGCGTATAAACAAGGGCCTTCATCAACTTGATCCTTCCATTCCTACTCCTTCTTTAGGATCTGATTAAGTGATTATATTGGTCTGTATTAACTTTTTTACTGTTTACTTTTGGTGGTGTATGAACCTCAAGTAACTGTTTTTTGTTTGAACTAGCTTATGGTGTGTGGACTTTTTAACTTGCTTATATCTTGACTAGTTCATCCATTACTTACTCTCCTGCTAATTATCCTTTTATTTTTTCCTTTGTCATATTGTGACAAAAAGGGGGGAGAATTTATTGGGCATATAGATTGATATTTGTGGAAGTAGTAGCATAAGCATTTCATTTGGATTTATATGTGCAACTCAGGGGGAGTAATATTTGTGCTTGTTAACAACTAGTGCATGATTCGTTAACCAGGCTATAATATTTGTGCTTATTAATAACTGGTGCATGATTCTTTAATCAGGCTGTAACTGGTTCTTTTATATATTAGTTGTGCTTCTCTTCTTTGGAGTGTGTTTTGTCACAAATTTGACAAAGGGGGAGATTGTAAGTGCTATGGTCTCATGCTCCTTTGGTTGTCAAATTTTGTGGTGCCAAAACCTCTATATGTGTCTTGTGTAGTTTGTTGTTGTATGGAGTTCAAGACACTGTATCAATGCTTCAAGTCAAGTATGGTAATCTACTTCAAGAAATGGAAGGTCATGTACTTGATCCTCTTCTGTAAGCTTCAATGTTCAGAACTACATAACTGGTTTGAATGTTCGTTTAATATTTCCTATCTTTTATCATTCAGAATTATGGGATGTATGTGTGGATGCGAATGTTGTAATATTTACATTTGAAGCATTGTGGGAATGTTGTAAGAGTTTAGACTTTACTTTTTGCTATTTTCCTTTATTATTCCTCTTCAGTTTGGGATATTGGTACTTATCGTTCTAGTAAAGTTGTCCTGCCATAAACCCTTAGTTTTTATGGTGCAAGGTTATCCTTAGAACAACATTTGTATCAGCCTCTCAAGACTTGAATTTGAGGTTGCTTTACATTCCTGTATTGTGATTTGTTTCCTTTCTTTTGTTGGCTATCATATTTTTTAGTTTTCGCTGTTAAAAGTTTAATTTGACATAGTCCTATTCACCCCCCTCTAGGACATATAGCTTGGCCTTTTCAACCTGAAACTCAAAATGACCATAACGCGTCCTGAAAGCCGTCTTCGGGATGTCCTCCTCTTGGACACGAATCTGATGATTACCAGAACGCAGGTTAATCTTCGAAAAGAACTATGCACCCTGCAGCTGATCAAACAAATCATCTATCATCAGGAGTAGGTACTTGTTCTTAATCGTGACCTGGTTGAGCTCGCGGTAATCCATGCAGAGCCTCAATGAGCCATCTTTCTTCCTGATGAAGAGTACCAGCGCTCCCCACGGAGAATTGCTCAGACGGATGAATCCCAACTCACGCAACTCATCCAACTGTCACTGTAGCTCGCGCAACTCCATCGGTGCCATATGGTACGGGGCCTTCAATATAGGCGTTGTACCGGGCATAAGATCGATCTGGAACTCAATATGCCGGTGCGGCGTCAATCCCGAAATCTCCTGGATCACGTCGGGGAAATTGCAAACAATCGGCAACTGATCAATACTAGTGGTAACAAGCTCCTCAACGGCATAGGACATCAAGCATGACAATGGCTCTCCTCAGGGCTCTACAACGAACTGAAACTACGGTAAGCCTGGTATACAGAACGTGACTGTCCTCGCAGAGCAGTTCAAGATGGCGTGGTACTCGACAAGCCAATCATGCCCAAGATAACGTCAAAATCTGACATCGGCAGCACAAATAAGTCAGCGGGCAAAAAGATATCACCGACTAGAACAGGGCCAGATGAACAGAAATGGCCTAATACTGTAGTCTTCCCTAAGGGCGTCGATACGGTCAATCCCTCACTAGCCGACTCTGTCGGTAACCCAGTCGATCGGCGAAAATCATCATATATGAATGAGTGTGAAGCACTGGAATCAAATAGTACTCAGGCGATGCATGCAGAGATTGGAAGGATACCCTCAATGACTCCTCCGAATGACTACGGGTCCTGCTAAGCCGCATAAAATCTAGCCTGAACTGGCTGGGGAGGTACCTGTCCCCTCGGAGGATGCTGTTGCTGCTAATGTCGCTGAGGCGCTCGAAACTGCTGCCTCTGCTACTGCGGTCTCGGAGGCTGGTGCTGATGATGCTGTTGAGGGGGTCTCGGTGGTGGGATCTGCTGTCGCGCTGCTGCAGGGGCTGCTGCTACCGTGGTGCTCTCGGCTGCTGCTGCTGAGGTCGGGGACAGTCCCACCTACGGTGTCCTATCCCACCGCATGTATAGCAGGTATCAGAAAGCTGTCTCCGAGGTGGTGCCGCTGGGGGTGCCGACGGTGCTACTGGTGCTCTAGTGGATGGGTGACTCCTGTATCTCTGTAGTCGTCGATGCTGATGGGAGCTACTAGAGGGGGCCTTCCTCTTCTGTCCTTTCCTCTGATCTCGATTGGCCTGCGTGCTGGCCCACTTAATCTCGTAAATCTGAGCCCTTCATACTACCGCCTAAAATGTTGGGAGCTCATGCCCAATAACACGGCCTCGAAGACCATAACGTAAGCCGTTCTCGAAACGGTGAGTCTTGCGACCCTCATCATCAACCAAATATGGTGCGAATCTCGATAGCGCCACAAAACGGGCCGCGTACTACGCCACGGTCATGTCCCCCTGAAACAGAGTCTCGAATTCCAGTGCTCTCTGACGTCGAATATGGTCAGGGAAGTACTGCTCCTCAAATCGGTCGATAAAGTCCTCCCATGTTCAGACATAATCAGGTCTTGCGACACGGGTAACGGAGGTCCACCAGTGCTCTGCCTCACCCTGAAGAAGGAATACAACCAACCAGACTCGCTACTGGGTCGTACATGTCATAGTATTGAAGATCTTTTCCACATCAGAGCGTTATCTCTCGGCTGCAGTCGGATCTGGCTCGCCCTGGAAACGCGGAGGATCAAGCTGTCTGAACTTTCGAAGAAGGGCACTCGCGCGCTCCTGCTCGGCTTGGGCTGGAGAAACAACTGGGCGCCTATCCTGTCCTTGAAGCGCAGCCGTCATAACCTGCAACAATTGCTGTAACTGAGAGGAATTCACGGGCACAGTCGGATCCACACTAGTCTCAGGTGGAGGAACGACATCCTCAGGCTGGGGAGTAGGATCTCTGGGGTGGAGAGGGAGCCGCAAGTGGTAAAGCGGGAGCCTCAGGAGGTGGAGCGGGAGTCGATCGGGTTACTCTCCTGTGAGGCATGTCCTATAAGAAAGAAGAAAGGCACCTATCAATCCTTGAAAACTCCCAAAGGCACGTTAGGGGATTTAATCGGAAGGTTACACACTCAGAACCTAATCATCCTAAACTCATAGTAAATATGTGATGTTGTCTTTGGTTATTCCCAAGTTATGCTTTGATACCAACTTCTTTCACACCCCAAACTCAAAAACCAGGCTAACAAAATTCTCGATTGCCGAATCTGGCACCGACAGCCTCCGTAGTACCCCCATTCTCCCAGTACCTATACACCAGGTTCCGATCCTGGGATCATACAAGGAGGATTTTTAACATCAATCTATTGTAATGAGCATAACCACAAGCATAACCCATGAACAATAACCACAAGAACACCATCACAAAATCCAATATGATAAAAAATTTTAAGTACAATGCGTATGAAAGAGAAATTCAATATAACGAAAGTAACAAAAACTCCAGAAGCTCGACTGCACCTTCCAACTGTGGCGAAGCTACGGCTACGTCCTGGCATCACCTGCATGCATCAATCATGCATAAGCTTATAGAAAACTTAGAGGGTAGTGTAAGTGTGTGCGTAATATAAGCATGCTCAGAATGCAAGGTCAGAGTAATGCGGAATCATACTGATGAGTACATGAATGCAAGCAGCCATACCAAGGCTATGTGGTGCAAGATATGAATGCTATCGGCCATATCAAGACCATGCGATGCATAATGCAACTCAAGCATACCAATCCTCATACTAATCTACATACAGCCTATCAAATATCAGTATAGTTCTCATTCTGGATAATAAAGGGGTCTAGTACACTCTACGCCAGCTTGCTGCCCCTATTTGAATGAACAACTGGAAGAGTGGAAAAGACCTTACTATCTGCCTGCCAATATCGGGCCCGACTCGTCGATAGTGGACCCATTCCTCAAGCTGGTCAAACTCAACCTAGAAATTACCCCCTCACTCAGGTGGGTAAGGTCACACCCCTTTCCAACCAACAACGACACAGTGGGAGACATAACCTACTGGTATACGGCCCTCACGCGCTCACGTATCCACTCGGTCTCGATATTGGAGTCATCCTCTGGTAGCATTGGGTTCAAGGATTTTCACTCAGGGACATCTATGACGCCCCGATGCTAGAAACAGTATTTTTGGTATCCAATCCGGCCACCTACAATGTGTCTGTGGAGGCTATGGCCCTGATGTCGGTAGGGCATACAGTAACCACAATCATACAAATGTAAGCGCATGAATCACACTACTAGTTATGCAACAGTCTTGCGTGTACCACGCGCTCATGTAGGGCAACTCCGCTTATCAGGGAGTCCATAAACAATCTGCCCGAGGGCATATGCTATGATCAGTCACTCCTCATATCAAGCATATATATGATGTGTATGATCATGAATTATGAATCTATACTAAACATGTTATATAGTGATGGATTCCATTCATAACGAAGATGGGCCTAGATAGCCTACACGCTACAAGTATGCTATGATCAGTCACTCCTCATATCAAGCATACATATGATGCATATGATCATGAATTATGGATTTACACTAAACATGTTATATAGTGATGGATTCCATTCATAACAAAGATGGGCCTAGATAGCCTACACACTACAAGTATGAGCTTATCAATGGGCCTTAGGGATAGTGACAATGTGGACATTTAACCAGCATCATCCATACAATGTGGACGTGAAACCATCATTGCTCCCAAGGCACTGCCTGTTGTAAACATCATTATATACACCATGGAGGAATCACACATTGCAATGGACTTAAATACATCCCATTGGGCCTTAAGTACATCAAATGGGCCGTATCACATGGGCCTTATGTTCATCAAGTGGGCCGTATCAATGAGCCGCACCAATGGCCTTATGTACATTGCAATGGGCCATAACCCATGGGACTTATACAATTCAAGGTGGGCCTCAACAATGGGCCTCACGTATATCAAATGGGCCACACCCAAATATAAGTGGTGATAAGGATTTTCACCATTAAAATTCCTTAGGCCTGCCATAACATTTATTTTCCATCCAATCTGATCATAAGGTCCCAAAGGATTTCAATGGTAGCCGTCCAATCCTCACCGTGCATTGTGGTCCACATGATAAATAGATATGTCTTATTTTTATCTCAAGCCTTAAATTTATCTTTTAAAAAAATGGTTGGACAATTTTGATGCAACACATGCATCATAGTGGATCCCATAGGGATGGAAAGGATGGAGGCATAGATGAGGTGCATACCCCATGGTGGGGCCCACACTAATGGAAGGTGTGGATTGCAATACATACATCAGTGGGTCCCACTTGGGGCCTACCATAATGTTTATTTTCCATCCAGCCCATTGACAAGGTCACAGAAAACATGGGGCCCACCGTAATGTTTATTCTCCACCCAACCTGTGGCCAGGTCATGCGTACCTGGGGCCCACCATAATGTTTATTTTACACCCAGCCTGTTGGTAAGGTCCCACGGACCAGGGGCCACTGTAATGTTTATTTATCATCTAATCTGTTGACGAGGCCACATAGGCATGGGGCCCACCGTAATATTTATATGCAATCCAAACTATTGATAAGGTCACATGACCTGAACGAATAGGAAAAACGAATTTCATATTTGATTCGAAACTTCTGCAACCCACAAGGGTTTCAATGGTAGGCGTCAATCCTCACTGTTCATGTGACGTGGACCACCCCAAGTCCCATGTACGGTTGATTTTTGGGGCAGCCCATGGCCAGAAGGGGGCCCACTAAATGCATAGTGTGGATATCCTACACACGTCACGCTGGGACCGTGAGTTCCTGCCTATCTCATCCATGCCTAGGCGGTTGGCAACAACAGACGCTGCTACTGCTGTTTAGTTAAATTTTTTTTAAAAGGATATGTTTTTCTGAGGAATTTCCTAGGTGGGGCCCTCATCAGGGAAATCCACCCCGCCCATTGGTTTCAACGGCTTAAGACAAGCTAAATAAGCCCGATATGTAACATATTTTGGCGAATAAAAACATCAAGGCGGGTTTTAACGGTAAACGTTACTATTTCCTATGGTATGGCCTGCTTGATTATCGGATTGGCCTCATTTTTCGGTTTAACGCCTAAAATGGTCTGAGAAATGGTATGGACGGCGTGGATTATATACATACATCAAGGTGGGGCCTGCATGAGCAGGCCACCCCAAATTTTTAATTTTTTTTTGTTAGCTGTTAGTACACACCCATGTCAGTACACGCACCCCATGTTAGCCACAACCTACGTCCAGCGTCCAGGGACGCTGGACGGCGTGGGTAGTCACAGACATCATGGTGGGTCCCACATGGACGTGGCCCACCTATTGGATCAACATGATATTGGTATTTTCTTTCATCTTGGCCGACCAATGGACTCGCTGCAAAGTGGGCCTCATGATCGGACGGTCAAGATCATCTTGCACCGAAGTGGCCACAAGATATCTCATAAAAGACAGAGAGAGAGAGAGAAATGAGAGAGACGGTGATGGAGGGGCCCCGCCACTATGGGCCCCACATGATACAACTCATACATCAAAATGGGTCCCACCAACAAGTGGGCCCTAAAAATAAGAATTTAACGGTGGATCACCCACCTCTAGGCCTTCTCCTTGGTCCCTTAGCCTCCTTAGCTCTTATGCTTAGCTCTTATGCTTAACCTTTGACGATGAATGATGGAAGTTTGATGGTGGGGATGAGAGATGAGAGGGTGGGCCACACTTGTTGTTTTTGGGAAAATTGGGAGTGCTTGGACGTGTGGAAATTTTTAGGTTGCTTGGAAGTGGAGAGATGAAATGAGAGAGAGAGGAGTGATGGGTGAAAAGGATGCGTGAGGTGTGATGGGTGATGGGTGGAGTGATGGGGTTATAAGAAAGTGATGGGTGGAGAGAGAGAGTTGACTTTGGGAATGGGAAGGGATGGGTTGTTGTACTTGGGTATGTCTTGTAATTGACTTGTACTTGACATGAGTGATTGATTGATTGATGGGACATGTTGTAGAGATTCTCTCGAGATTCGCAATGCACAGCATTTTTTTCGAATTGAACGCGGGCCCACATCTTCTGACTTGGGTATCGGATCAGTGCGCGAGTCGTGGCGTTGGAACTGCGGTGACGCCGCGGTCGCAAAGATACAAGTTTCGAGTCGAGTCGACTCTAATATGTGGGACTCGGCTTAGGATCACGCGTGAATATTGGATACGGGTCAAGGGTTGCTGGAATTTGACCGGGAGGACTGCGGAAGCCTACGAAATGGTACAGACTAGGATACGGGCCTTATAACACTTTTCGGGTTCTTCCTTCAATTGACATGGAGAGGTTCAGATCGCTTCTTGGGGAGGTATGGATGGCCAGGATGGGTCGGATTGATCGTGAACGTCCGTGGCCCACTGATCTGATCACGTGACTGTTTGTTGTGCAAGTCGCTCACAAAACAAAGCATGCACAATGCTTCTTCCATGGAAATCAGGGATCGAGCTGGGTATTTTAACTAGGACGAGAAAGGACCAGGGTTTAGTCGGTTTCTTCATTCCTACCAGATGGACGGCGTTGATCATCTCTCTGATCATCGAGGTGGCCCATCTCACCATCAAACGGACGCTGATCGTGTACTCTACCGGTGTAGCCTGACTTTGGATTCTTTCTTGGGTGGTCTTTGGTTCTGACCAACGGTCGAGATTACTTGTCTCTGGTCGAATATTCGTGTTATACACGATGGACGGTTTGGATTGGCCGGTTGGGTCGTTCTGGTGGCCCACAACTCATCCCATTGGAGTGTTGTCCATTTGAATGGTGTACTATGAGGAGTTTCACGAATTAAACACTATTTAATCATGTCAGGTTTTAGCGAGATGAGAGCTAGGGTTTGGTCTAAATTGGGGTTCGCACATGATGGACGGTCTAGATCTTTCGTTCGATTAAGCTTGATGGGCAATCAAACGTCCCAGCCGGGCGCTGTCCATCTGCAGGAATGGAGCAAGGAAGAAACCTTCCTTGGTTAGGATTCCACTGGGTCAAACACGGTTTGACCCTATGGTTATTTTGGGGGGCGTCTGGTGGCCACCATCTTGTGTATGCATGCAGTGCAGGCTGGGGTCCATCGTGCTGTCCCTTGAAAATCCACTCCGTCCATTTGCTTCTTCACCTAATTTAAGGGGTTGATCCCAAAATTGAAGCGTATCTAAGGGTCAGGTGGGCCTCAAAATCGGTGTTTATTGGCTGATCTGTCCACAGGGCCCTTTCTATAATGATCTAAGGGCTAAATTTCGATGTGAATGGCTAATTTATGATCCCTAGGCATGATATAGAATTTCATAGTACACGGATGGCGGGAACCACATGATTTGGAATTCTGTGGTTCAAGTTAATGGCGTTTTCGTAATTATTGATGATCTGTGAGTTTTGGGAATTCTAATGGCTCCACGTGGTTGTAGGCATGTTTCTAAACAATTCTTACAAGAGAACATATAATTAAATTATTATGAATAGGGGGTTATCCATCATGTCCTTCAAGGGAAAGCACTTACGTCAAAATACGTGATGGAGAGTCTTACTTTGAAATCGACGGTCAGATGGCTTCATCTATGAATGGATATCATTCTTAACGGTTAGGTTTTGGTTAGGGCAAGGATGTAAGGGCTGGAATAGTCGGATTAATATCACACACACGTTAAATCTTATGGTAACGCTCGAGGACTTTCGATGCTCAAGTATCGAAAAGTTTGGGGCGCTACACACAGTGAGATTATTTTTTAGAAAGATGAAGAAAAATGATTGGTATATGAATTTCATATTTTTTTTTATGATTTTATGAAATTGTGCAAGGCGTTGGGTCCGCGGTCTATATGTGTGGAAGCTTGGTGGAATTAGAGAATGAAGGCTATGTCCTTTGGGGGGAGGGGTGTTTAAAACCAAATAAAATTTTAACCAATTAAATCCAATTGCCTACTTTAACTAAAATGCCATTCAAGCCAAGTAAAGAAATTTAACACTAAGCCTTTAAGCCATTAGTGGGTCTAATCACATAGACTGTAATAGATGTGCTAATGAGGTAACTAGTATATAAACAAGATAGTGTAGATGTGTGTGTGGGATGTGCTAACTATTAACTCCCAACATTTATCTAATCATGCATACATATAATTCATCAATCAATCACATAAGCATAATTAAATAAGTGCTCAAGGACAATCCTAAACATAAACATGTATAATAGTTTGGTTTCCCTATTCCACTATTGACAAACGCTCTCAATCCATTAGTGTACTGGATTTTTCTACTACATAAGGACCAACTCCCTCAAAGACTTACATGGTTTTCTATAGGCTTACCATAAACCTCGGTCCTACACAAGAACCTACATGTACACACCCATGTTGGTGGCCTGCACAAGGACTCAATTTAGGTTCTAGACAAGAACTTAATCGAGTTTGGTAATCAAACTCTTACACTCAATCATATGCAAGAAATGGGTGTACATGGCCTCTTCAAATGATATCCTTACTTATTAGATTGAGCCTTGTTGATGCGTCATCTCTGCCTGCTTTATCGATGCTCTCCCGTGCTTCAATCAGCTCCTATTTTTCTCAATCGATTATTGATGTTGATACTTTTCCAAAGTTTCAGTGCCAAGATCAAACACCTTACATGTGATGCTTCTTTAAGGTGACCAAGGTGATGGGAGGTTGAGTAGAATTTTCTATAATTAATGGGAAGCTGAATTCCTAAGGGATTCTCATTAATAGACACTTTCGAAGTTGATAGACATTATGATTTGCCAATAGAATTAGTGTTTAAATTCTAGATAAGGCTTGAGATAATGATATTCTTGTAGAGATGTATGGAGTTCTCATTAGAGTGAATAATCACTAAGAATAAGGCATGAATTTCAATGGGATAGAGCTTAGGAGTTTTGGTAGATCTTGGAATGCACTAAGGTCTCTAAAATGCTAAATTTCATGAATTGCCCAAAGATTCAAATGTAATATTTATATAAAAAGTGCTCACCGAAAATGGTTCACTGAACTCGCTGGACTGTTTTGGTCATGTGCAATCGATCGAGCTTGGTCACTTGAGAGGAATTGAAGAATCCTTGATCGATCGAGCTCGTGTCTTGAGTGCCCAAACTAAATCATATTTAGGCTAGTTGATTGTTGGATGTTTTTTTGTCATGTTTGGTCGATCGATCGAGCCTCGCTCAAACACAATATTAAGACTACTGTTTATGGGCAGTTTGATTTTTAGCAGATTAGGACCTCGATATCCTATCTTATCATGTTTCAATAAGGCTATTAAGGTTAAGGGATGATCACACAAGGTTTTTCTATTAAGGCAATGATCATTTAGAGGTTTAATGGTTCTTTTGAGTCAAGGCTAGGGTCATCAAGGCACCTCATATACATGTTATTTACTTTCTTGATGCTCTAGTCTTCATGTGTCCTTGGTCTTTAACCTCCAAGGGCTCAACCGACTTCCTGACATATAGACGCATGTGATTGACAAACAGGGTACACAAATAAGTGCATCAACATTTTATACTTCTATTTATTTGTTAGTGTCACTTGAGTGGTGAATTATATGTATGAGTGTTGTATATTTAATATAATTATTCTTTTATTATAGTTCTTACATTTTGATGAGTGTTGAATGAGTTCGAATGAAAGTCCGGTATTGGGAGTGCCGGTGCATCCATGCCATACTGAATTTTGGGCCTACTTTTTAAACCACAAAATGGTGTCCAAATGAGATGGTTTTAAAGCCATTTGAAACTTCATCAAATTATCTTTCTAATGAGCATAAGATCACCCTAATGAAACCTGTAATGAGGGAGTTATGATCATTTTTGTGGGATCACTTTCACTCTCATTTTTAAGTTTGATCTATGCCATGATGAATTTTGAGACCACTTTGGGGCTATCAAATGGTGTCCAAATTAGATAATTCCAAAACTATTTGAAATTTCATCAAATTAACTTTTCCATGAGCATAAGATTACCCAAATCAGATTTGTAAAGAAATTGGTTAACTCGAATTGTAAAGATTGGTCACTTCGATTGATCGATGTATTATGGGCTTATCGCATGGCAAACAAGATCCCTATTGAAATGTCTCCCTTTAGACTTTTCTAAGGAAAGGCTTACCACTTGCCCATGGAGTTGGAGCATAAAGTATATTAGGTGGTCAAGAATTTCAATTTTAATCTTAATAATACTAGTTCGTTGTGCAAATTACAATTGAATGAACTTGAAGAAATCCGAAATGATGCATATGAAAAATTTAGGATATACAAAGACAAAATGAAGGTGTTTCATGAAAGGAACATTTTTCAAAAATCTTTTGAGCGTAACTAAAAAGTCATTTTTTATAATTATAGACTTTATCTTTTCCCCAATAAGTTGAGATCTCATTAGACCGGCCCCTTCAAAGTAAAAATGGTCTATCCTCATGGGACTATCGAGATAGAAAACTCAATGAATGGTAACATTTTCAAAGTGAATGGTAATCGTCTTAAACCATTCATTGAGAAATTTGATTCAAAGGATATATCTATCCCTTTGATTGGTCCTGTTTATTAGGATTGACCTTCTAGTTTTATGGAGGTCCCCTCACTTACTATTTTCTTACGATTGTGATTAGGATAGTTTGTTTTAGTTTAGTGCTAATCCCTTTCGAATGATGAAGACTTTATACCATATCATTGCTCTTCCTCAGGTATTATCCTTCTTACTCACTCATCTTTTATTTTCATTGTTTCATGTTATGATGCATTGTATATTTTTTATATTGAGGACAATGTAGATTTTAGGTTGGGGGTGAGATTAGGTGAACTAATCATTATTTTCTAACTTAAGCAAATTCTTGAAAATTTTTAAAAATTTTCAGTTTCAAAACTCTTTTTGAAGATTGATATTTTGTGTAATTGGATACATTTGAGTATTATAATAAGTTATATAATAACTTTTGAAAATCTAAAATTTAGTTAATTAGTAGATTTTTGAATAAGTTCTTTGAATGAATTGATTAATAGAAAGTTTAAACATCAATTGAGTCTAGCTCACAATTCACATTTAACTCATGTTCTGTAAAGTTAACTTGAGCTCCTAATTTTAGCATGATGATTACTTAAAAGTATTATGAACCAAGTCTACAGATCCTTATCTACTTTAAAGTATAAAAAGAAGAATAAAATGACCAAATAAAAAAAGTGAAATAAAAAATGGCTACCTATTATGTGTGTTTTAATGAGAAATCAATGAAAAAGAAGGAAAAAAATGAAAATGTGTGAAAGCCATCGATATAAAATTGAAAAGCTGAAAAAATAAGTGAAAAGGAGATAAGTTCAAAATTAGTAACTTATGTTGATATGTTTACTTTGAAGTAATAATTATGGTTAGTGTTATGGAGAGAAGGCTAACTTTTACAGATTATGAGTTGAAGGCTACTTAAGAACACCAGGAACTTGATGTTTAGATGCACTGTATTGATTTAATTGTTGAAATGGAACTTAGTTCAATTGTTTACTAGTGATAATAGGTTATAGATTATCGATGTATCATTCTTATATCTTTGAATTTTACTCATATGTTTAGGGCTGCACAGAATGTTGTTTCTGAGAAAAGTTTGAAATTTGGATTTTTGAAAGATTATTTTCCTTTAGTTTTGCTCGGGACTAGCAAAATGCTGGTTGGGGTATGTGTTGAGAGTGAAATATTGTATATTTTTTCATTGTTATGCATTGATTTTATGAACATGAATGTGCTTAATTGATATAATTACACATGTTTTCTTTTGCAAGTTGATTTTGACAGTTAAGGAGAAAAAGATGCTTAATGCATGGATTTAATGCTTAAAGAATTACTAAGCGAAGGATTGGATATATGGAGGTCAAGATTAAAGAATTCAAGCGTATAAGATCCAAGGAAACCAAGCAAGGAAGGAAGAACACCGAGGAGTCAAAGTGCAAAAATCGTCCATTTTATAATATTGATGACACCTATGATGCCATCAAAGTAAGCGTCGATGTCATCAAAGTCACTTCGATACCATCACAAAAATTTAGAAACTCTGATTTTGTTACGTGATATATTTGTGCATTCTTCAATGCCATCGAGGGTATGTTCGATCCCATCAAAGCCAAGTTCGATGACATTGAGAAATTATGTAAATTTTAAAGTTCGTTGTTGGACAGTTTCCTGATTTCACCTGGACTTTTTTATGAAAGCTCAATGCCAATAAAGGTGCTATCAAAGCTGCGATAGCTACATAAAATCAAGTTAGTTTTGAAGTCGGTGTGAATTAAGGCTATATAAAGAGATGTTTTAGGAGTTTTTAAACATGAATTATGGTAAAAGGAGTAGAGCAAGGAGTTGTGTAGCTTCAAAGAATCTTCCCTCCTCTTCAATCCTTCGGTTCTAGTTAGTTTTTATGTTTTTCTAGTTGAGTTTTAGTTCAATCATGTCTATGGTGGCTAATCACTTAGCTAGAGTTAAGAGGTAAAGCTTGTAGTTCTTCTTAATGTTTATTTTATTTTGATCCAAGTTATTTGGTTTTCATGTTGAATAATTCATTGATTTTTGGTTTGAATGGAGAAGTATTTTTAGTTTACTTTGTTCCGTTGTCTACTCCGGGCACTTTGGTTGCTCAGGATGACTATTGATATTTTCTTATTGTTTTGTAATCGTTTGGTCTGTAAAATCCATTGATCTATCATTGACTCCAGGCATGATAGATGCTTTGAATTTCATGCGATAGATGCGTTAATGCTTTATGAGGGAACCAATTTAATGAAAGTTTAAATCTATTTTAAAGGACATGAATGATGATTTAACTACTTTATTATCCAGCTGGATGGGATAAGACATTGATTCCAGTTGTATGATCTGATTGAATCAAGTAAATTAGCATTAAGGAAGCTATAAGTGGATCCTTGGCATTATAGTATTATATTTCTGATAGTTTCTTCCACAATTACTCTATAAACCAAATTTTAGTAGTTAGTTTAGATTATAGTTCTAATTCTAATATATTCCAGAAATCGCACAATAGCAAGTCCCTGCAGGTATGACCTCGGTCTCACCGAGTTATTACTATATCGCTACCCTACACTTAGGGTTTTCATGACAATCGCCTAAGTGAATACAACAGAGGTAAATCGAAAAATAAAGGAAGTAGTTGAATGACTACTAAAGGTTAGTGTCATCAGGCCCATTCTGGGTATAATCAAATATATAGATGGCCATTTTAGTTATAATCAAATATATATCGTGCTTGATGATGTGCCAAAAATGGCATTAAGATGTCCGAGGCCTTTGGGAACCTATTGCTAAGTGGTGATGCCGTTTAGGCTTAAGAATGTAGGGGCTACGTGTCGCGCCCCAGACCCAGAGACCGGGCTTACCAGGTTCCCGATAGCCAATTCTGGCGCCGACAGCCTCCGTAGTATCCCATTCTTGGCTCCTGACACCCATTCACCAGGTTTCGATCTTGGGATCCTATAAGGAGGATTTCCATAACATAAATCTGATCCATAAAGAGCATACCCAAGATTATAACATCATAACCTTAGATAATAACTACAGGAACACCATTACAAAATCCATTAAGAATTTAAACTTTTACAAGATACATGGCTTAAGGGGAAATACAAGAACTATATAAAGAAAGCTTCAAAAGGGTCATCAGGACGCTCTAGCTTCTGCTCCGCTCTTTGGCCTCGAATCACCTGCACACATCAATCATGCATAAGCCTATAAAAAGCTTAGAGGGCGGTGTAAGTGTGTGCAGGATAGGTGCTATGAATACGATATCAGAGTATGAGGAAGAATGTGGTAAGACCATGAATACCACTAGCCATCACAAGGCTAAGCAATACAAGATAAAAATACCATTTGTCGATCAAAGGCTATGCAATGCGGGGCTATACAGCCAAGTGCCATATACAATATGCAATGCGGTCATGCTCATCCACATATCAATCTAATATATCATTACAGTTCCTCTCTGGGGAATCACTGGGGTCAAATACATTACTTGCTGATTACGGTCTCTCAGCCACACAGCCTAGCGAGCGTAAGAGACCTCATTACCCACCTGTGGACAACTAATCACGAACAAGGCATGGCGGTAGCAGACTCATTTACGAGTTGGTCAGACTCAACCTATCTATTGCCCCCTCACTCAGGCGGGTAAGGCCACACCCCCTCCCAACTGACTACAATACAGTGAGAGATGTGACCTAATGGTAAAAGCATCGACGCTTATGTTTTTCACTCGGTCTTGGTGTTGGGGCATATCCTGGTACCATGAAGGTTCTAGGACTTTCACCCAAGGACATCCTACGTGCCCTAAAGTGCTCAAATAAACATTTCTGGTGTCCAAACCTGGCCATCCACGATATACCTGTGGAGGCTATGGCCCTAATGAAGTTAGGGCGAATATTAACTGTGCTATGCAATGCCAGCTACATGAATCACACAAATCAACCATGCATCAGTCCTGTGCATATAGCATGCTTAAGAGGGGCAACTCCATCACTCAGCGAGTCCTATAACAGCTGACCTAATGGCATAAACCATGACCAATCACATCTCAACCAAGCATATATATAATGCACATGGGAATGGGTCATGAAAATAACCAAGTATGCCATGCGATGATGTTATACCCTCCTTATAATAGGGTAGGTCTATGTACTTAGACAATTTTTCCATGGAGAAGAAGGAACACAACCACTAGTAGGGGCCTAATAGTTTGGGGTAGCCTATAAGGCTAGGTAGACAATGCCATGGGCCTAAATGATGAGGATGAGCCTAACAAGGGTTTATGGTGGACATTTAACCGCCCATAGATGCAAGTGGGCCTAGCTAGGCCTAGAAAGGTACACAAATGTGGACATTCAACCACCATTTGTCCCAAAGAGGCAGCCCAATAACAATCTACCAAGAATCAAGGCCCGTGACCCAAGCACAATCATAAACAAGAAATGAGCAGCTATATATATACTACTTACATCACATGTTGGGCCTCAATAAAGTGGCCTAAGGCCTACATACATTACATGGGTATAAAGGGCAACACATGGTCCAATCTACATACAATAACATGGGCCCATAGGAAAAGTTATATTCCAAGAATAAGGCCGCCAAATCTATACATTATAGTGGGCCTAGTGGGCAGCCCATTATCCCAAACACATGGGCAAGATTCACATCTAATTTAAGCCAATTGGGCCTTACAACCTTAGCCCAAAAATCTAGTTGATTTGGTGGGCAACCAAAGGCCCAATCACACATACATACTTCAGCCCAACCAGCCTAACATAATGATAGATATGCCCATAAATCCACTGGGCCTAGCTAGGACGTCCCAGCCCATTTGGGCTTACAAGGAGTCCTAAAAATCTGGTTGTTTAAGGGTCCTTATAACTCAATTAAAGCGGGCCCCCAAGATGCATCAATTAAGCCTAAAATTAGGAAAACAAAAGCATAAAACATTTCCATAAATCCTCACAATATGGTGGGCCCCACACCCTTAAAACTCCAGCTATAAACAATGCATATTTATAAGGTATCATGCTGGATTTTCAGCCCACCAGCTATCCGGGCTTGCTGGAGCCTAGAAACTGGTAAATATGAAGTGGATTTAAATCCCAAGGTGGCTATAAACATGCACAGGGGGCCCCACCACATAGGGAGTGCACATGCAACACATAAAACAAGTGGACCTTGTTACTGGATTGAAAGTACAGCAGTAGCCCAATGTAGTGGGCACGCCACAAAGGGATGGGCGGTCCAATGGGTTGGACGGTCTAGCCCATATCAAAGGTTAAAGTGGGCCCCACCATGGACGTCCTTCTTAGGAGTGGCCCATGTCCAAGTGGGCCACATGAATGGATGGACGCATGGATGAAACATTACATCAAGGTGGGCCACATGGAGGTGGGACAGCCACCCTTGTTGGACTTCAACTAGCAAGGTGGCTGTCCAGGCACTTCCACCCCAAAATCTGATGGCCCTGATGGCCTATGTTCACATAGGGTGGGTCCCAGCAAGGTGCACCACCATAGAGATAAATTTTGGGGTCAAACACCAGCCCAAACAATCACACAAAAAAATACAACAAGGTATTAACAAAAAAAAATTCTGCTGCTGAAATTGTTGCTATCCCCATGTTTGGCACCTCATGGGGTGGGCTTAGGCCTCCTAAATCACTGAAAAGATAGGTGGATTTGGTGCTCCCATGTATGGACAACAAGTGGGGTCCACTTGAGTGGCCTACTTTCCCCAATTTCAAGGTAAACTCGGTCCATTTCCAACATGCAACATTGCTGGACTGTCCAGAAATTTCTGGACGTCCTGCCCTCTTAGCTCATCCCATGGGTCTCAATCATAGGACAATTGATGTGGGCCCCATCCTACATCAAGGTGGGTTCCATATCCCAGAAACGCCCCAAAGAAATCGGGGATAAAAAGCCCCATAAATGGGCCTAAAACAATACCAAAAAACAATGCGGCAAATGGGCCTGAAATTTGGACAACAACATATGTTGTCCATATTTCAGTCCATAGAAAATATCCAGAGGGATTTATACCTAAATACATCAAGTGGGGTCCACCTTAAGGGACCATAAAAATTTCAGATCCATGTCCTTGCGAAAATCCCCAAGAAAATCAAGGTATGGGGGCCATCCAACCCATGCATGTCAAAGTGGGCCTAGACGTCCAGCAGGTGGGCCTGGACGTCCCAAATTTCTAGTGGATCTGGGATTTTTCTGATCACCTCAGTGGGCCACACACATCAGCAATCCAAAGGGGAAGAAATAGAGAGAGAGAGAGAGAGAGAGAGAGAGAGAGAGAGAGAGAGAGAGAGAGAGAGAGAGATCACGGCCATAGGGGAGGGTTCCGTCACTATGAACCCTCCACCTTCACATCCACACCATACAATGTACATAGATCTTACATGCATGCTATCCTACAAATCAAAGAAGTTGCTGAGGTAGGGATGTTATCCCTACCATGCAAGCAAGGTCTAGATGACCAATGAAGTGCTAGATCAAAGGAGAAATGCATCATGGTGGGTCCATGGAGAACGACTCACCATGGAAGTGAACATGCATGAAATAGGCTCTTGACCTCTCATCTTGGAGTCATGTAGGACCTCCACCATTGATCGGTGGGTCCTACATGCTTCCAAACATGCTAGGAAGGAAATACAAGAAGGAGAAGAAAGAGAGCTTCAAGCAACACCCACCTCCAAGATCTCCTCTAATCTTCAAGGTACTAGCTCCAATGGTCCAAAGGGACGGTTTTAATGGAGGAGATGATGTTGTAATGGTGGGACTGGGAGAGAGAAGGGAGGAAAAATTGCTGAAAAAATGGAGGAGAGGTGGACGTTTTTCACAATGGGAGAGAGAGAATGAGAGAAATGAGAGAGGAGAGAGAGGGAGGAGGGGTTCTTGCAAGGTAATGAGTAGTTTTGGGAGATGGGTAGCTTAGGGAAGAGTGATAGTATGGGTTAGGGAGAAATCAAATGATGAGTTTTCTTTTTAAGAAAACCATCATTGCTAGCTATAGGTTAGGCATGATGGGAAGTAGGGTGCATGGGATAGAGTGCTCTAGGTGGGGCCCACATGGGGAAACATGCCCATGGCTTAGGTGGATCCCACAGAAAGCCGGTCCTAAACAATTGTAGTCTCCGATCGATGACTTGAAGATGATTTCATCAGAGAACTTCTCGAAAAGCACATCCAAGACAACGATTTGATCATTTTGTTGAAAGGATGGAGATGAAGAAGGGGCGATAGCCATTGTAAAGATTAGAGAGAGAAATTAGGGTTCAAAAAAGAAGCAATGAAGAAGAGAGCATGAAAAGTGGGAGAATGTTTAAAACAACCTATATATCAACCGATTATCTGGTGCATTAATGAGGACATCATTAATTTCTCATTCGGTACAATGCTTGTACATGTGTTGTCATGGGGTTAACTCTTTATTCGAGAAAGGGTAATCGAAGCTGATGTATGAGATTATCTCGATCAGAGGCAGTAGTTGTAGCGTCGCCATGTGGATCGAAGGATGGTTGCATTAATAAGGGGTTACGCGTCACTTTCACCTTTTACCAAAAGGCGAAGCGATGTGGGGGGGAATTTACACCCTTATTTCTACCAATTCCTAAAGGAGTCAATTAGGAAGGGTTACATGTAATAAGGAGGGATTTGTGTGCTATATTTAAAGATCTTCAGGGATATATGGAGATAATTCTACGATAACATAGCTAGTGTTTATCAGGCAATGCCATGCCATCCATTAAGGGGTCGAGTGAAGAGTGATCATGCTGAAGTTGTTACAAGATAGATGGCATGTTTAGAAGTAAATAGAGTAAGTAGTGCTAAAATGGTTATAACAACCATCAGAATATGAGAAGAATCCAGATGATTAGGTTAAGGCTATAAATAGCAATGAAGTTCAATAGAAGAAATTGTGTCATACCAATCAAACCAAACCAAACCTATCTTTTAATTACATTTCAATTATTCGTCATTTACATTCCTTAGCATGGCTAGTCAATTACATTTTATGGTGTAATATTTACCTTTTATCTGTCATTTACATTCCTCAGTGTAATCCGTAACATTAATTAAATAGTTATTAAATTCTAGCTGTAATTCGAGTCTATGCTCATACGTTGGATTTTGTTCAAGTATCAAGTGAAGTTTTTCTTTCAGAAAGGCATTCTCCAGTTGTTCTCAATGGCCGACTGTAAGAATTTCATTTTTGTTATGTTTTGCCTATATTGAAGAGGAAAAATCCTTTCGTACAGAAGCCAACATGTAACCCATTTTCAGAGGACGAACCTACCCTTTAACTATTGCTTAGTAATTTTAAAATACTATGCAAGTGGTTGAATAGGCGACCAATATTATTCAATCTTTGTCACATACTACGTATCTGCCTATCTTAGTGCTCAGGGTTGTAGTTATTTTGTTTGAATTGAGCCGTACATTCAATTCTAACACGCTCGCACTAATCACGTGATCGAGATTGAAATAACAATAACACATTTAAGGGTTCACAATTGCATTGACCCCATTGGCTAATAATTCACATCCTAAAGATCTAAGAAAATTAAGTGAGGAATGAAGAGAATCAAAAATTTGAAGTGAAGAAAAGGAATCCTGAAATTGTCCTGAAAACAAACATATTCCTGAAATTGTCCTGAAAAAGCATATTTTGAAAGTTTGAGTCCATTTTGGGAAACTGCGCAAAGTAAAATTTATTTTGGGAAACTGCAAAGAGTGAAGTATATTTTGAGAAACTGCGCAGAGTGCATAAATTTGAGGCGATTTCTAGATTTTCCCAACTCGATGCGAAAGTTGGAGTTCCACAACTATAAATAGGACTCCCTAGGATGCTCCAAAGCATCTTTTAGGCTTTGGAAAGGTCTCAAGGAGTATAGCACAAGGCTGGAGCAGCCGTCAAAGAGCTATTTTTCTTTTCTATTTTATTTTTCATGCTTTGTTTAAGAGATTTGGTTTTAATCATGCATATGGTTGGCTAAACCTCTTAGGTAGGAATAAGAGGTGAAGCTTGTAGCGTGTTGGGATATTTATTTTGCTTTGATTCTTGTTCTTATTGAACTTCATTGATTTCTAGTTTGATATTAAGGGAATACTTTTAGTTTTCTATGATTTATTGTGACTCAAATTATAATAGATGCTGTGATAGCTTTGGATATCTTCTTTTCCTGTTTTGAGATAGCGAGATTGGTAAATCCTGTTGTTCACTATCGTCTCCTGAGGATGGTAGGGTGATGGAATCCCTTTCAATCTTCACAATTCTCATCCATTGAAAATTAGGTCAATGAAAAGTTCAGATTTGATTTAAATTGCTTTATCTTCCAATTGGATGAGATAGGACTCCAATTCCAATTTTGGTTATTGAATCAAGTAAGGTAATATCTTGATAGCTACAAGTGGATCTTAACACCCTAATTCCCACCTTTAAATTCATAATTTTTAATCAACATTATTTACCATGACTCTCAATTATTCAGATTTCAATTTAAATTTTTTTCTAGTTCTAGTTATTTTCAGAATATGTACAAGTTTAGTCCCTGTGGATTCCACCTTGGTCTTATCGAGTTATTACTACATCACGACCCTACACTTGGGGTTGTGAAGAAGTTTTTGGTGGTGTTGCTGGGGACTATGGCTATATTTTTCTGTAATTAATTGGTATTAGAATTAAGTTAAGATTATGGTTAACTTTCTGCTTTGATTTTAGGTTAAGATTTTTTTTCTTTGAAATTATTTTTAGAAACTAACATTGTTTTATGTTTTGTAGGATCCTAACATAACAACTCCAATCTGGTAACCTCTTTCCAATTCTCTCTTTCTTTTCTTTTCTAGATTTTTTATTTGTTTTAGTTTTTTTAATTTTCTTTTTCTTAGCTTTAATTTTTAGTTATTTGAGGTTGAGAGTCTTTTATGCCCAAGTGAGTTCATGATAATACTATACGTCTTTTAAGTGAAGGATGATTAGTTGAAGGTTTACCTATCCATCAGAGGATTAGACACCACTTGAGACCTTTCAAGTCAATAGAAGTGATGACTGCAAATCAACCTCAACCACTAGTTGAGGAAGTTAAAGTTCAAGATGAAAATGAGGTGCATCATGAACCCCCGCCCCATACTTTACGAGATTATTTACAACCGGCAGGGGTGTGTACACCTTCCTGTTATATAATGAACATCAGAGTGTCATCTCATTTTTTCACTCTCATGCCTGTGGTGGTCACTTTTGTAAGACACGTATCCTAGCCTGTACTATTCCTTAGGCTTCCGCGGTTATCTCGATCGAATTTCGACGACTCGTGATCTGTAATTGGCAGTTACGCGAGACCCTGAGTCATATCTCGTATTTTAGAGTCAGCTCAACCCGAGACTTGTACCCTAGTGACCGCGCTATCACCGCAGTTCTGATGCCGCGTCTCGCGCGCTGAGGTGATACCCGGGCCAGGAGATATGGGCCCGCATTCAGTTTGAGGAAAACACTGCAAGTTGCAAAACCCAAGAAAAATAGGTCAAATCAATCACCTCACATGTCAAGTACATGTCCCATCCCCAAGCAACCCAAAGTCAACTCTCTCTCTCTCTCCACCCATCCCTTTTCAAGTACCATCACTTACCCCATCACTCACCCATCCCTCTCTCTCTTACATCCTTTCTCTCATCTCTCTCTCATTCTCCCAAGCAACCCCAAGCACCTAACGTCCATGGTTTTCTAAGGAGATGAGAAACTAGTGTGGCCCACTCCCTACCACCCAATCCTACCATCCAAAGATCATCTCAACGGTTAAAATCGTTCCCTTGGAGCCCTAGAGGCTATAAGCAAAAGAAGGAAGAGGAGATCAAAGGTGGGTGATCTTAGGTTTTCTACTGATGATTTTTGTGATTTGAGGGCTCACATATAGTGGGACCCATCTTGATGTATGCATTGTTCATAGAGGGACCCATAGTGGTGGGGTCCCTCCACTACTCACGTCTCTCTCTCTCTTTCTTTTTCCCTTCTGTGGCCCACCTTGATGCTTGATCCACGCCGTACATGCCGTGGGACCCACCTGTGTGTGGATTTCATCCACACCTTTCGTCCATCTCATGAGACCCACATGAGGTATGTTTTATTCCGACTGTCCATCAGTGGGCACTGACCATGAGGTATGTGTTATATCAACGCCACCGTCCATTAGTGGGCCACGTGTGCTTGGGGCCACCTCAATGTATGTGGCTGATGAGCCACGTGTACGTGACCCCACCTGGATGAATGTATTACATCCACCCGTCCTGCCTTGTAACGTCCAGTAGCCTCTACTACTGGACTGTATAAAGGAAAAACAAATATAAGCTTTAATTCAAAAGTTGGTGGGTCACGATCACATGGACCCTGCCTTAATGTATGTATCCGATCCACACCGTCCATCATACTTCCTAGCTCATTTTAGGCGTTGAGCCGAAAAATGATGCTAATCCGAAACTCTAGTAGGCCACACCATCTAGAATAGGAATTTTAAGATAAAAAATTTGTTAAGGCATGCTGTAATGTTTCTTCACGTCAAAATATGTTGAATATTGGGCTCGTTGGGTCTATTACGAGCCATGGAATCCAACTGAAGGGCCTGATTTTCCTGATGCGGGCCCCACCTATGAAAATCCTCAAAATTACAAAAAAGATTAAAACAGCTTTGGACATTGTTACTGCCAGCGTCCAGAGGACGGTACAACAACCAGCCTCCAGAGGACACTCTGCTTGGAATGGGCAGGATGAGTGGGCCCCACCTCAGGCCTCACCATGATGTGTGTTGAACATCAACACTGTGTATTTGATAGGTCCCCTTTAATCAGTGGGTCACCTCAAAAAATAGCTGTCACGCCCCAAACTTGGAGACCGGACTCATAAAATTTCCGATCGCCAAATCCGGTGCTGACAGCCTCCGTAGTACCCTATTCTCGGCTCCCAGCGTATATACGCCAGATTCCGATCCTGGGATCCTACAAGGAGGATTTTTTTTTTTCAATGTACATTTATCTCGTAATGAGCATAACCACAAGATTACCCAAATCACCAAGGCAATATCATCATCACATATCCACTAATATAATCGTTTGAGTACAATACTGAAAAGGAAATACATATATAAAATAAATCAAAGCTCCAGAAGACCGCTGCACGCTCCAGGCTCAATGCTGCTGCAACCTAACATCACCTGCACGCATCTATCGTGCATAAGCTTATAGAAAGCTTAGTGGTTGGTGTAAGTGTGTGTATAAGGTGAGTGTCAAGTAAGAAATATCAGAGTAATCAGAGTAAGCGGAAATACTAAGAAGCCCATAATCACACAACATCATAAATACTAGCAAGATCATAAATCATACGATATCAGAGTAATGCGAAAATATGCTGATAGGCCCATAAATACCATCAGCCTTATCCAGGCTATGCGATGCAAGAATATAATAAACCAATATCATATACTGAGGAAGTAATGTAAATCACCTATGCAATGAGGAGACATAGTAAGCCAAATATCAGATACTGAGTCCACGAATATCGTTAACCTTAATTATGTTATGCAATATAAAAGCACAGTAAACCAACTGCTATGTGCTAAAGATGCAATGCGATGCGAATGAAATGACCAAGTTGGAGTGTGAAGTCAGGATGATAGTACGTAGTATCGCAGGCTACGGGGTCCATCACAAGAGACTTCTATCCAAACCAGTCCCATACCTAAATTTGGATAGCCAGACTCAATGTAGTAGACTCCTGATCTCAGGTTAGTCGCGCGCCCAACCGAAATCCTGGCCATGCGAAGGAACACAACAATTAGTTGCGCACCACCAGCCCGAGTGGATAGTGAATGAAATGAATGTATGAGTATGCAACTCCTACTGAATAAGTCCACATATCAGTATGGTTCCTCTCTGGGAAATCACCGGGGTCTATTACACTCCAAACCAGGTTGCCGCCCCATCGCGCGCAACAAGGTGAGTGAAAGAGACCTCACTATCTGCCTGCCAATATCGGGCCCAGCTCGTCGATAGCGGACCCATTCCTCGAGCTGGTCAGACTCAGCCTAGCATTGCCCCCTTCTCTCGGGCAGGTAAGGCCATACCCCCTTCCAACCGACCACGACACAGTGGGAGACGCGGCCTAACGGTATACGGCCCTCATGCGCTCGTGCATCCACTCGGTCTAGACGTTGGAGCAACCTCTGGAACCAAGAGGGTTTAGGGACTTTCACCCAGGGATATCTATAGCACCCCATGTAGAACAGATTTCCGGTATCCCATCTGGCCATCCACAATAAGCCTGTGGAGGCTATGGCCCTGATGTTGCTAGGGCGTACAGTAATCATAATGCAAGATGCATGAGTCATACAATCCAGTCATGCATCAATCCTGCGCATACCGTGTGCTCATGTGAGATTACCTCCGCCTATCAGGGAGTCTCATAACAACATGCTCAATGACATATGTAATGATCAACCTCATCTCATAACAAACATGCAGATAATGCGTATGAGCATGTATCATGATGCTATGCTCTCACATACTCGTAATCGGCATCATCAATCAATCTCGACAATGTGGACATTTAACCAGCATTGCCCTCGAGGAATGACCCACATAAAACCTAATATAGTAGGCTCATGGCCTCATACAAGGACCTAATATACCACACCATGAGCCTTACTCAAGGGCCACATATACACAACAGGTGGGCCCTTCTCATGGGCTTCAAATACATGACATGTGGGCCCTACACATAGGTCATGAATACATCAAACGCGTCACACATCATGGGCCTAATACATATCACAATGGCCTTGCCCATAGGCCACGAATACACAACAATGGGCCTTGCCCATGTGCCATGAATACGTCACAGTAGGCCTCAACTATGGTTCGCATATATATCATATAGGTCTCGACAATTGGAATCGACACTCGAAATCGGTCTCAACAATCGGGGTCAGCCTATACAATCGACCTCGACAATCAGAATCGGCTTCGATACTCGGCCTCGTCAATCGGGATCGATCGATAATCAGAATCGGCAAATCGGTCACGACAATCGGATCAATCGATAATCAGAATCGGTAAAACGGTCACGACAATTGGAGTCGGTAATCGGTCACAACAATCGGAATCGATCGACAATCAGAATCGGCAAATCGGTCACGACAATCAGATCGATCGATAATCAAATCGGTAAATCGGTCACAACAATCGGGATAGATCGATGATCAGAATCGGTAATTCGGTCACGACAATCAGGATCGATTAATTATCAGAATTGGTAATTGATCATGACAATCAGATCGATCGATAATCAAATCGGTAAATCGGTCACAACAATCGGGATAGATCGATGATCGGAATCGGTAAATCGGTCGCGACAATCAGAATCGATTAATTATCAGAATTGGTAATTGATCATGACAATCAGATCGATCGATAATCAAATCGGTAAATCGGTCACAACAATCGGGATAGATCGATGATCGGAATCGGTAAATTGGTCACGTCAATCAGAATCGGCATTCAGCCACGGCCATCGGGATCGATCAATAATCAGAATCGGCAAATCAGTCACGACAATCAGAATCGACAATCGGCCACGATAATCGGGATCAATCGATAATCGGAATCGGCAAAACGGTCATGACAATCGGAGTCGGTAATCGGTCACAACAATCGGAATCGATCGATAATCAGAATCGACAAATCGGTCACGACAATCAGATCGATCGATAATCAAATCGGCAAATCGGTCACAACAATCAGGATAGATCGATGATCAGAATCGGTAAATCGGTCACGACAGTCGGGATCGATCGATAATCAGAGTCGGTAAATCGATCACGTCAATCGGAATCAGCAATCGGCTACGACAAGCAGGATCGACCGAAATCAAAATCGGCAAATTGGTCACGACAATCGGGATCGATCAATAATCAAAATCGGCAAATCGGTCAAGTCAATCGGAATCGGAATGGGCCTAACAAGGCCTAAGGGAAGGTCACAATGGGGACATCCAACCATCATTGCCCATCAATGTGGACATTTAACCAACATTGCTCCCAAGAAGTGGCCCATACAAAGGATTCATACACAACATAACGGGCCCTACATACATCACATTGGGCCTTAACCATGGGCCTCGAATACATCACAATGGGCCACAACCCATGGGCTTCAAATACATAATAAGTGGGCCCCGCACATGAGACTCAAATATAAAACAGGTGGGCCTCATCACACGGGCCTCAAATATATCGCATGGGCCTCATACAATAGGTGGGCCTCATATATATTAAGTCGGCCACATCATTGGGCCGCACCATTAGGCCTCATATACATCAAGTGGGCCATATCAATGGGCCGCACTAATGGGCGTATATACATATCAAGTGGGCCGCATCCCATGGGCCTTGAATATACATCATAATGGGCCTGATTCAAAGGTCATAAATACATTACACGGGCCTAATGGGGCCGCCCATGGTTTAACAAAAACAGATGGACGACGTATAAAAAAAACACATACATCATGGTCAGGGGTCCTACAGACCTACTGATGTTAAAACACAACTATGTAGCTGGTGAGTTGGCTAGGCCCGCCGTCCACATGGACGGTTTGGACAGCAGAGGTGGGTCCCACCAGATGGACGGGCGGCATGTCTGAAAAAAATTCATCACGGTGGGTCCATGGTCCAGATGGACGGCGTGGATTATAAAACATACACACGATGGGTTTCCACGGGACTTGCTAACATCATAAGCAGCAGGTGGGTCCCACGGTTGCTGACGTGAGGGCAGTAGCCAGTCCAACAGATGGACAGTTAGGATTTAACACATACATCAATGGCCCACACAACTCACTGCATCAGTCAGTGGGTGGGATCATGTAACACATACATCATAGAGGTGATTCACGTCCCACCCACGTGGAAGGCCACACGTGTGGCTGTCCTCAGGCCAGCCCTGAACGGATGGCCAGACACATACATCACTTGGGTCTCACCGTCCCTATCTGGGTAGTGGACCGCATGGATGAACACATGCATCAAGATAGGGCCCACCGTCCAGATCTGGTGGGCCACGTCAAAATGGATGGGCGGAGGGACATGGGACACAAGTATTAATGGTGGTGGGGTCCACGTCCTCAGCAGACGGACGGTTGGGATTTAACCCACACCTCGTAATGGACCACATATTGGAGGCGTTAATACAGCAGCTATGGCTGCTGTAACATTAACGTACACCAGCTAATCTGCTTCCAACAGTGGGGTCCCACATACATCAGGGCCCACCGAGGCATGGTTCACAAATCCAGCCCATCCATTTAGTGTGTCCCAAAGGGGTCAGACCGAGTTTCAGAAGCATCCAAATTTCAGGTGGGCCCAGCAAGTGCTTTTATATGGCTTAGCAGGTCTTCACAAGATTGTAGATGATGTGGGCCACTTGAGTTCTGTTTACGGCTGATTTTTGGAGACACCATATAAATAAAAGGGACCTATCAAATGGACGGTGTGGATGCTCCACATGCATCAGGATGGGGGCCTGAGGTGGGGCCAACTCTCCCTGCCCATACGTACAAACAGCAGGACGCGGCTGCTGCCAGCGTCCTCTGGACGCTGCAGCAAGCAGCGTCAACTTCTCCTTCTTCTTTTTTTCTATATATCATTTTTTTTTGTTTTCTTAGGGTTTTCCATAGATGGGGCCCTTATCAGAAGAATCTACTCCATTGGTTAGATTCCTAGACTCGGGACAAGTCGATCAAGCCCCATATCGAATATGTCGGTGCATAGAAACATCATAGTGAGCCCGAATAATTAATATCACTCAAAACCACTAGTTTCCACAATATGGCCTGCCAGAGATTCGGATTAACTCCATTTTTTTGGCTCAACGCCTGAAATGAGCGGAAAAATTGAATGGACGGTGTGGATCAAATTCAAACATCAAGGGTGGGGTCTACTTAATCAAACCTTCAGAGCTTGCTAACCCTGATGCATTGCTGTGTCGTGGAGAAGCCAATCCGCTGCCTACCTCATATTGGATAAGATGATGTTTGTGTTTTCCTTTCGTCCAGGGACACTGGGTATCCAGTGGATGGACGGCGCCTAGATGGGGCACACCATCAGGGTGGGTCCCGCGGTTAGATGGCATGGATATGCCACACATACATACATTAGGTGGGCCACCAAAAAAAATCAAGGAGGAGAGGGAGAGAGAGAAGACGAGTGGGCTACACATACAAAGCATACATCAAGATGGGTCCCACCATGTGGGCCCTCAAATAAAAATCAAGTCATAAAATCACCCACCTTAGATCTCTCCTTCCTTCTTCCGCCAATGCATGCTAGATCTCCAAATGAACAATTTCAACGGTTGGGATCAAACTTGGATGGTGGAGATGGGAGATAGAAGTGGGCCACACAAAGCTTCTCCCATGGAGAGCCATGGACGTGGGTTGCTTAGGAGAGAAATGAGAGAAAGAATGGAAGAGAGAGAAAGATGAGAGAGGGATTGAAAGAGAGAGAGTGATGGGATGAGTGATGGGGTGTGTAAGAGATGGGATGGGAAAGTTGACTTTGGGGATGGTATTGTGTACTTGGGGATGTGATAGGGTACTTGACTTGATGAGTTATGTACTTTGATTGATTGATGGGATTGATTTGACATTTGGTAGAGATTCTCTCGAAGTTCGCAACGCGCGGTGTTTTCCTCGAATTGAACGTAGGCCGACATCTTCTAGCCTGGGTATCGGGTCGGTGTATGAGTCGCGGCGTTGGAACCGCGGCGACGGCACGGTCGTCAGGGTACAGGTTTCGGGTCGCGCCGATTCTAATATACGGGACACGACTCGGGATTGTGCGCAAAATGTCGGCAACAAATCGCGGGTCGCCGGAATTCGACCGGGAGGACCGCGGAAGCCCACGGAATGGTACGGTCTAAGACACGGGCCTTACAATAGCCGTATAAGGAACTCAGGTAGCCCACACTACAAGAAGCAGTTGGGGATTGAACGTCTACCATTGAAACCTTTTTTGGGTCACAGAAGTTGTGGATCGATATGTAATTTGTTTTTCTTCTTTATTCAGGTCTTTGTGATCTTATGAACAGATTGGGTGGAAAATCAACGTTATGGTGGGCCCCACATGGGACCCACATACGGTGAAACGGATTGGCTGGGCTACCACGCACCAGCTATATAGCTTATTGACGTCAGCTAGCCCTGTGGGCTGCTGTGATGTACATGTCTTGTACACACCATCCATTCATTGGACGTGGACCCCATCATAGTAGTGTGTGGGGCCCACATTGAATTAATGTGTTACAGCCACACCGCCTAACCCGTGGACGGTGGATGTAGATTGGCTGGTGTACCTTACACTAGCTATATAGCTGTTGTTCTGATGCAACAAGTTTTGTGGGTTTAAACGTGAAATCCACACCGTCTGTCCATTTGTGCGGACCGACATGACGCATGTATTGTATACATATGCAGCCCATTTGCTGTATATGAGGCCCATGTGTGAGGCCCGATGTAATGAATGTATATGGCCCATGGGATGTGGCCCATCGAGATTGTATATGTGCCCTCGTGATGCGGCCCGATGTGATGTATTAGTGGCCCATTGCTATGTATTTGAGGCCCATTTGGAATGAGCAAGGCCACCCCAACATAATGTATATGTGGCCCGTGTTTGAGGCCCGATACGATGTATATGAGGCCCATTTGATGTATGTGTAGGCTTAACATTAGGCCCATTATGATGTGTATTAAGCCCATATGAGAGGCCCATTGTGATGTATTTGGGGCCCATGGGTCGTGGCCCATGGTGATGTATATTAGGCTCGTATGAGCGGCCCATTGTGATATATTTTCGGCCCATGCGTTGAGGACCACTGTGATGTATTTTCAACTCATATGATGAGGCCCATTGTGATGTATATGCAGCCCATGAGTGAGGCTCGATGTGATGTATTCATGGCCCATGTGCCGAGGCCCATTGTGATGTACATGTAGCCCATGAGCATGGCCCATCGTGATGTATACTAGGCCCTAGAGTGAGGCCATGGTGATGTATATTAGGCCTTTGTGTGAGGCCATGGGCCCACTTTACGTTTGGCTCGATGCAGGCCACTCCTTGGGAGCAATGTTGGTTAAATGTCTACATTGATGGGCAATGATGGTTGAATGTCCACATTATGACCTTCCCTTAGGCCTTGATAGGCTCATTCTCATCAAGGCCAATTGTTGAGGCTGATTCCAATTATCGAGGTTGATTGTTGAGGCCGATTCCAATTTCAATTGTTAAGGCCAATTGTTGAGGCCAATTTCGATTGTCGAGGCTGATTATTGAGGCCGATTCTGATTGTTAAGGCAGATTCCGATTGTCAAGGCCGATTCCGGTTATTGAGGCTGATTGTTGAGGCCGATTTTGATTTTCGAGGCCGATTTTGAGGTCGATTCTGATTTCGATTATCGAGGCCGATTCTGATTATTATACTGATTCTGATTGTTGAGGTCGATTATCGAGGCCGATTCTGATTGTTGGGGCCGATTGTTGAGGCCGATTCTAATTATCGAGACCGATTTTGATTGTCGAGGCCCATTCTGATTGCTGAGACCGATTGTCGAGGCTGATTATCAGGCTGATTATATAGGCTGATTATCGGAGCCAGTTGTCGATACCGATTATGAGTATGTGACAGCATAGCATCATGTACATACCCATACACATCATCTATATGTTTATCATGAGATGTGGTTGACCATTGCATATATCATTGGGCAGGTTGTTATGAGACTCCCTGATGGGAGGAGATTGTCTCATATGAGCGCACGGTATACGTAAGATTTATGCATGACTGGATTGTATGACTCATGCATCTTGCATTGTGTGTTATGATTACTGTATGCCTTAGCAACATCAGGGCCGTAGCCTCTATAGGCATGTCATGGATGGCTAAATGGGACATTAAAAATGTTTGGTTCGAGCATATAGGCACTTTGGATGTCCTTAGGTGAAAGTCTCTAAACCTCCGTGGCCATGAGATGCCCCAACGTCTAGACTGAGTGGATACATGAGCGCCCGGGTACCGAATACCACTAAGCCGCGTTTCCCATTATGTCGTGGTCGGTTGGGAGGAGGTGTGGCCTTATCCGCCCGAGTGAGGAGGCTGTAAGCTAGGTTGAGTTTGAATAGCTCTTAAATGGGTCCGCTATCGACGAGTCGGGTAGGCATTGATATATTACTGGCAGGCGGGTAGTGAGGTCTTTTTCACTCGCTAGACTGCGCGGCTGGTCGGGGCGGTAGCCAGCTTGGAGTGTACTAGACCCCGGTGATGATCCCAGGTATGTACAATACTGATACGTGGACTTGTTGAGTAGGAGTTGCATACCCATTCATTCATTCATTCACTATCCGCTTCGGCTGGTAGTGCGCAACTAATTGTTGTGTACCTTCGTAATGATAAGGATTTTGATTGGGGTGCGCGACTAACCTGAGGTCAGGGGTTTACCACATTGAGTCTGGCTATCCAAATTTAGGTATGAGACTAGTTTAGATAGAAGTCCCTTATGATGGACCTCATAGCCTGCGATACTACGTACTATCATTCCGACTTCACTCCAGTTTAGTCATTTCATTCGTACCGCATGTTGCATTGCATTAGCAACATTTAACATTTTAGGTTACTATGTTTCTACATTTATATGGCTTTGATGAGATTGATGGTATTCGTGGCTCGTCAGGATTTGCATATTGTATTACATACTCAGCATCTGATATTTGGCTCATTATGATCTACATTTCGTACTCTGATATTATATGACTCATGGACTTACCAGCATATTTTCACTTACTTTGACATCGTATGATTCATGATCTTACCAGTATTTCTGACATTGTATGATTATGGCGTTGTATTTGTGTGCTTCGCACTTATCTTGCGCATACACTTTCACTACCCTCTAAGCTTTATATAAGTTTATGCACGATAGATGCGTGTAGGTGGTGTTAGGTAGCAGTAGCGTTGAGCTTGGAGTGTGCAGCTGTTCTTTGGAGCTTTGATTTTGATATATGTATTTTCCTTTCAGTATTGTATTTAAATGTTTATATAAGTGGATATATGATGATGATATTGCCTTTGTGATTTGGGTAAACTTATGGTTATTCTTATTACGAGTTAAATGTACATTGAAAAATCCTCCTTGTAGGATCTTAGGATCGGAATCTGGCGTATGTGCGTTGGGAGCTGAGAATGGGATACTATAGAGACTATTGGCACCAGATTCGGCGATCGGTAATTTTGTGAGCCCGGTTTCCTGGTTTGGGGCGTGATAACTTTTCTGCTAAAAAGACTACAACAAAAATTCTGCAGTGTGGCTTTTATTAGCCCACTATGTTTAGACATACTCATGAGTTTTGCAAATCTTGTGAGAGTTGTTAGAAATTAGGAGGGTTGTCCTATAAGACCCGTATCCTAGACCGTACCATTCCTTAGGCTTCTGCGGTCTTACTGGTCAAATTTCGGCAACCTTCGACCCTTAATCAGTATTTGCACGTGACCCTGAGTCACACACCATCAACCTGAATTGACTCAACCCGAAACTTGTACCCTTGCAACCGCGCCGTCGTCGCGGTTCTAATGCCGCGTCTCACGCACCGATCTGATACTTTAGCCAGGAGATGTGGGTCAACGTTCGATGCGAGAAAAACGCCGCGCGTATGAATTCCGAGAGAATCTCTATGACTTGTCACATTAATCAATCAATCAATCCCATCATGTCAAATACATGTCAAGTACACATCACCTCATACCCTTCCCCAAGCAACCTCCAAAGTCAAAAGTTATTTACATCACCCATACCTTTCTTACATAATCTACCACAAAAGTCAAAAAGGCCTTATACACCCATCCCTCTCTCTCCCATCCATCACTCTATCATATCTCTCTCTTTACAACTCTCTCTCTCCCTCTTTTCAAACTCAATCCCAAGCAAAGAGAGGTGCCCACGTCCAAGCCCTTCCCAAGAGAGAAAATGATTTTTGTGGCCCACTTCCCACCCTAAGAACCATCATCCTAGCCATTCAAACCTCATCACCCTCCATCAAAGTGAAGCACAAGGAGACTGGCTTTTCAACGGACCAAGAAGATCAAATGGTGGGGTGCTTCTATAGGCTAGTTTTTCATGTTTTCATGATGGGCCAAGTGAGGCATACCGATCGATGGTATGGATCTCACTTTGGACACTAAGATGTGGCCAATGGCCCACCTTGATTATCAATATCATTCCATGAGGGAGCCATTCTCCATGGACCCCATCATGACGTTTACTTTCTAATTTGAAAAGGGGTCATCTACACCTTCTATTTCAGTGGAGAAAGGAATCCCCATCATTGATCTTTGATTTGATGGCCCCACATGTATTGGGACCCACTTGATGTATGATTGATTGCAAGGGAGGGCCCATAATGTCGGGGTCCCTCCATCACGCGTGTCCCACTCTCTCTTTCTCTCTCTTTCTCCCTCTCTTTTTTCATTTTTTCTTTTCTTGTGTTAATATGGTCATGTGACCCATCAGGATGAACCCCACCATGAGGCAAGTATTTTATCCAAGTCATTTATAAGTGGGGCCCACTTTAAATGTGTTGTACCCACATCATCCATCATTTGGTAGCCCACCTAAGCAGGGCCCACCTCAAGGCATGTGCAACGCCCAACTGTCCAGCGTCTAGGGACACTGGACAAAAGGGGAAAACACAAATATTAGCTTGTTTTCAAGCTTATGGGGTGTCCCACTCATATAGGCCTACCTTAATGTATGTATTCAATCCACGCCGTCCATTCCTTTCCCAAGCACATTTTAGGCGTTGAGCCAAAAGATGGGGCCAATCCGACTTTCAGGCGGGCCATAACATAGCAAACAACGGGTTTACTATTGAAATATCCCTCTATCATTTCTGTACCCCAAAATATATTGAATATTGGGCTTGTTTGGCTTGTGTTGAGATATGGGAAGCAATGACAGGGTTGGATTCTTCCAGCGTGGGCCCCACAGGTGAAATACCTCAAGAGATCAAAAAAATAAAAAAATATAGAATGCATGCAGTAGGGGCTGCTGTTGTCAGCGCGCAGGCCTGCTGCGCTGACGGATGGGCAGGCAGACCCACGTCCCCAGCCGTGGGCCCCACCGTGATGTGGGTTGAGCGATCCACATGGTGCATCTGGTGGGCCTCCTTTTGGGCGGTGGGCCCCTCGAAAGCCAGCCTCATCTGAAGCTCAGTTGGCCCACACGTGAGGAAATAGTGGGATTGAGTGGCTGCCATTAAAACCCTTTTTGGTTCTCACTCTTAGCGGTTTGGATGGAAAATAAACATTACGGTGGGCCCCATGTGGGGCTACACCTGATGTGTGTGCTGGCCAGGCCATCCAGGGCCTAGATGATCATGATTTTTTTATTATATTATATTTTATATATTATATTATATGGTATAGTGTATAAATATCATATATATAGTATATATTATATTATATACATTGTATATAGTATGTAGCACTGTCCAGGCCGTCTAGGGCCTGGACGTGGATATATTATATTATATTTTATATAGTATATATTATATTTTATATATATATATATATATATATATATAATATACATGATGGTGGGCCCTACGTGGGACCCACCTCTACCTTTCTAGTGCAGCTACAGCACGTGTAACAGCTATATAGCTGTCCCTTTGACGGTAGCAAGCCCGCAGGCCCCACATTGATGTATGTATTTTACACCATTCATTGTTTGAACGGTGGGGCCCACCATGATGCACACGCTGTATCCATACCATCCAAACATTTTGAGATACCATTTTATGGCATGGGCAAGAAGGAAGAAACCGATCTAAAGTTCAAGTGGACCCCACCATTTAAATAGTGGACCGTGACATCCACCGTTCAACTTCTAAGGGCAGCAGTAGTTTCCTATTTAGTTGATATTTGTTTTCATTTCCTCCATCCCTATGTTAACTTGTGAATAGGTCAAATCTCAAAGTACATAAGGGTGGGCCCGATTGATATACCTAAGGCCCATTGGATCGGCCCATTTGATCGGCCCATTTGACTCGGCCCATTTAAATCAGCCCATTTGATCGACCCATTTAATTCGGCCCACCCTGATATATATGAGGCCCATATGATTAGGCCCATCTTGATGTAGTTATGGCCCATCCTTTGAGGCCCACCTGATATACATAAGGACCATGTTATGCGGCCCATTTGTTGTATCTAAGGCCCATGGGTCGAGGCCCAATTGGATGTACACAAGTCCATTACAATGTGTGACCCTACCATGGTTTGAGTAATGATGTTTATGGCGGCCATGCCTTGGGAGCAATGATGGTTTGATGTCCATATTGTAAGAATGATGTTGGTTAAATGTCCTCATTATAATTCTCCTTAGGGCCTATTGTTAGGCTCATACTTGTAGGCCGCCTAGGCCCATCTACGTGATGAGCATAATCCATCGCTATATAACATATTTAGTATAGTTTCATAATCATGATCATACGCATCATATGTATGCTTGATATGCGAAGTGACTAATTATAACATATGTCTTCGGGTAAATTGTTTATGGGCTGCTAGATAAGTGGTATTGCCCTACATGAGCGCACGATACGCGCAGGACTGCAGCATGAATGGATAGTGTGATTCATGCATTTCGTATTGTGTGACATGGTTACTGTACGCCCTAGCGACATTAGGACCATAACCTCCACAGGTGTATCGTGGTTGACAGGATTGGATACCGAAAATCTTGTTCTACATGGGTGCTATAGATATCCCTGGGTGAAAGTCCTTAAACCCTTATTGTTGAGGGTCAAATATTGCATATCAGACCCCAGTTATTGGTAGATTTACGAATATGGTACTGTTTAACGGCCTGATTTAATCATGTTTGTGATGCAGAGTGTATTTACGAGTTTGGATTGAAATAGGATGTTAAAAGTAGGGATTTAATGCTCAGACATCACCAAGGCATTGGACGGGAACAATATTGAGGTTTTATGCACCAGAGATCGGAGAATTCTAGCTACTCATCCTAAATGGGCCTAAAAAGTGTCCAGAATGCAAGATCATTGGGTTCCCACTATTTGATCAGTTCGAAACTCCATACGTGGCTTGAGGACCATAAATGAACCCTACACGTCGAATTTCAGCTCCTAGATCACTGTGAAAGTGGCCCAACTGACAGATCAGTCACCAAAACAGTGATATGGGGCCCACCTGATCTCTGGATACGCTTCAGTTTTGGACTCAACGACTTAAATAAAAAGGGGAAGAAGATGGACGGAGAAGATTTTATATATACATCATCGTGGACCCCACCTGAGTTGGGTGTGCACTATGCACATATGCACCAGGCGTGCACAGAAACTCCAGGACGGTCAAATCGTCCTGGACTCGAGCTCCTTTAAAAATGGCAAGAGCCGTCCCCTCTGTTACGCAGACGAACAGACTGCGGAAGCTGGTGGGCCTCCATCATGCCCAAAGGGTCGATCCAAGCCATCCATCTTGTAAAGGAGCTCGGAAAGGTCGACGCCATGTTGACTATCTGCTCCCATGCACGCACACACGGGAAAGACTCGATCAAACTCAGGATGGATGGCGGAATACAATATTCTGTGGGCCACACAGAATCCAATCTGAAATCAGATATTTCTTACTGGTTTTTCGAGCAGAATGCAATGGTCGGCGTGGATTTCTTAAAACAACAGTGAAGTGGGCCCCACCATCAGCACGGCGTCCGTCTTGCGCTGCCTATGTTCCCGCGGTCCGGACGATCCGGGAGGCTGTGGTCCACCCTTGTTGATCGGACGGTTGATCTGATCCGTCCAGACGGAGACCAGACTCAGGACGAGCACCACCAAGAGGGCAGATGTGGAGCCGCGACAATCGGCACTCCGAAAACCTGCTCCCAACGCCGCTAACTGTGTGCGAAAGCAGTTTCTAAAAAAACGCGCCCGGCTTCCGTAAGGCTCCGTCTCGCATGTTGTTTCCTATTTGCTCAGGGAGTTGCACTCCGTCTTTTACAGGGATAAAAGGCAGAAGAAAAGGAGGGCAGCTAGGGAGGACGGGCTCGTTTTTGGTACGACTGAAGGGAAGGGCGTGGACCTCGGTTGGAAAGAGGGAGATGGGTGGCTGCACATGAGCAAGGCTTGGGCCGGACATGGTTTTTCTTTTTCTTTTCTTCTTCTTCTTTTGTTTATTTTGAATATTAGCCTAATCATGCCTGTGATCGGCTAAACCTCTTAGCTAGGGCTAAGAGGTGAAGCTTGTAATCTGACGGGAGAATTTATGCATGTGCCTTTTGTGTAGATTGAAGGGATTTTGATTTAATTTTACTATGAGAATATTTTTGGTTTTTAATGGTCTGCTGTGACTGAAATTACAATGGATCTACAATGGCTTTGAATATTTCTTTTTCCTTAATTTGATTATGACGTCAGGAAGCCCTGTTGTTCATCATTGTCTCCTGGGTATGGTTGGATGGCGGTATCCTTCCTAACATTCATAATCATCTGATTGGTTGGTAATTAGTTTAATTCTGTTGTTGACTTTGTCTCATGGGCATGGTTTGGTGATAGAATCCATTCTAGTTCATATACCTTTCATCTCTTTGAAAATTATATCAGAGGAAGTTCAGTTTAAGTTCCATGATTTTTGAAGCAGGCATAAAGATCTCCCTGATCTCTACAAGTGGATCCTCTGAATCCCTAGTTTCTTATCTCTGATTTCTCTTAAGTTTTAGATTAATATTTCACCATTATTCCCTCAAATTTATTGGATTTAGATTTCATCTTAGGCTAGTTCTATTTCTACCTAGTTTCAGGTAACGTACAAGTATCAGTCCCTTGGGATTCGACCTCGGTCTCACCGAGTTTATTACTACATCACAACCCTATACTTGGGGAGTGAACAAGTTTTTGGCGCCGTTGCCGGGGACTGACGGCTATGATTCTCTAAAATTAATTGGTTTTAGAATTAGGTTAGGATTAGGATTTTACTAACTTTAGGTTAAAGGTTTTTTTTTATTTTATTTTTAGAAACTAACCTGTTTTCTTGTTTCGTAGGATCCTGAAATAACTTTTAAACTGGTAATTCCTTTCTAATTCCTCTACTTTTTCTATTTTTAGAATTAGGGTTTGAGTTTTAGAAGTTTTCTAATTCTAGTTCTCTTTTAAATTCTAACTTTGTTTCTTATTTTATTTTTAGAACTTTTCTACTTGTAGACTTTTTGTTTAAAAACTAACTTTCCTATTTTGTAGGCCTTTAAAATAGAAATTTCTAATTCGGTAAGTTCTTTCTCTACTTTCTATTTTTCAGTTCTCTTTTAGTAATTTACTTTCTAGTTAGACTTTTCTTCTTTTAGAAACTAATTTACCTCTATCTTTCTTTTTAAGGATTTTTTAATTCTAGACCTTCTCTTTAGAAACTGACTTGTTTGTTTTCTTTTGCAGGTCTTTAACTTAGGGCCTCCAATTTGGTAACTTCTTTCCAACCCTCTCTCTCTTTTTAGATTTTCTTTCTTAAGGATTAGGTTTCAAATTTGATTGAGGGCTGCGAGTGTTTCATGCCCAAGTGGGCCCGTGACAACACTCGACGTCTCTTGACTGAAGGAGGATTAGTTGAGGGGTTGACTATCCATCGCAGGACTAGACACCACTCGAAATCCCCTGAGTTAATTGAAGTTATGGCTGAAGACCAACCTCCTCTACTTCCACCCAGGGTGGAGGATACCCAAGATGAGAATGAGGTGCATCAGGCACCCCCGCCTCATACTTTACGAGATTATCTACAACCGGCGGGAGTGAGTACGCCCTCATGCATGATTTTCCCTGAAAACACAGGACAAATGGACATCGAACCAGGAGTTATCCAACTCCTTCCTAAATTCCATGGACTTGAATCAGAAAGTCCATATTTACATTTGAAAGAGTTCAATGAGATTATAGCTACATTATATTTTCCTAATGTATCTGAGGATACAATTAGGCTGAAACTCTTTCCTTTTTCCTTAAAAGAGAAGGCTAAGACGTGGTTACATTCACTGCGTCCTAGATCCATTGGCACATGGAACGACATGCAGAGGGAATTCATAAAAAAATTCTTCCCACATCATAAAACGATTACCTTCAGAAAAGCAATCATGAACTTTGCCTAAAAGGAAGATGAAACATTCTTCCAATGTTGGGAAAGGTTCAAAGATTTGGTCAGTTCATGCCCACAACATGGATTTGAAACGTGGCGCATTACAAATTTCTTCTACGATGGACTAACATCTTCCATCCGCCAAATGGTCAAGACAATGTGTAATGGAGAGTTCATTAATAAAGATGTCGACGAGGTATGGGACTACCTCGACAGTCTGGCTGAAAAAACACAATCTTGGGACTATTACCCAAAATCAAACACCACGTCTAGGCCGACTCAATTAAAGGAGAAAGGTGGATTATATCTCTTGAAAGAAGAGGATGATCTCAAGTGTAAAGTGACTACGCTCATAAGGAAAGTTAAGGCCATGGAAGGAAAGAAGGATAAGGTTAATGAAATTGTTTATGGCATCTGTGATTGCAACATTCATACAACTGAAAATTATCCTATAATACCCGCCTTTCGAGGAGTGTTGAATGAACAAGCTAATGCCGTAAACAACTATCAAAGACCTTTTACTAGACCTAACTCCAATACGTACAATCCTGGTTGGAAAAATCGTCCAAACTTTAGTTGGAGGAATGGCCAAACGGCTACCCCTCAAGGTTTCTTCAATCAAAATCCAAATCAAGTGAAACCTCAAGAGGAACCGGTTCAAAATTCCATACAAGAGCTGGCTCAAGCAATGTGGGGAATTACAGATTTTATGCAAAAGATAGATTCTCGTATGACGGTTATAGAAAAGGGGATGCTTCCTGCACAACCTCTCCCCAACCCTAAACCGCAGTACGAGATTAGTGATCCCAGCTCTTCAAATCAGATGGGGCATGCTAAATCCATCACCACTCTTAGGAGTGGAAAGATCATTGATAAAACTCTTCGGTTAGGCCCGAAAAGCCTCAAAAACCAGAAGACGACAACAATGATGGATCTAGTGATGCCCCACAAAAATTAGAACCGGAACTTCTAGAGATGCCAGTTGCTCCGTTCCCCCAACGGTTGGTTGCACCAAAACGTCTTTCTAACTCTCAGGATATTCTGGAGGTGAAGTGAAAGTTAATATTCCTCTACTTGATGTCGTGAAACAGATTCCTTCATATGCCAAATTTTTGAAAGACTTATGTACGACCAAAAAATGACAAATTATTCAAAAGAAAATCTTCTTGACTGAGAAAGTGAGTGCCATCCTGAAGCAAGACGTGCCGCAGAAATTCAAGGATCCTGGTAGCCCAACCATATCATGTGTAATTGGGAACCATCGAATTGATCACGCACTTCTTGACTTAGGAGCGAGCGTAAATCTGATTCCCTACTCGGTATACAAACAGTTAGATTTGGGTGAGATAAAACCCACCCTGACCACACTACAACTTGCTGATCGCTCTGTTCATGTACCAAGAGGGATAATTGAGGATGTGTTAGTCCAGGTCGATAGATTTTACTACCCTGTAGATTTTATCATCCTGGACACCGAACCCATCAATAACATGAGCACTCAGATTCCCGTCATTCTTGGTCGCCCATTCCTTGCCACGTCAAATGCAATTATCAATTGCAGGAATGGTGTCATGACTATGTCTTTTGAAAATTTGACATTGGAGTCAAACATCTTTTTCAATAACGGCAGTAACTCAGAGGATGATGACGATTTCCATGACATTAACATGATTGACTCTTTCTTGGAAGATACGACACCTCTGACCTTATCCTCTGACCATTTAGAGACATGCCTGGTCCACTCCCATGATTTTGATGATGACATGATTAGGGAGACGTACGCCTTACTTGATACTGCACCGGTACTTGAAGTTAACCGGTGGAGGCCACAATTTGAAGAATTGCCACAAACCGATGTAGTGCCTCTACCATCTAACCTCAAGCCGCCGAAGCTTGACCTAAAACCTTTACCCTCTAATTTGAAATATGCTTATTTAAGTTAAGATGAGATATACCTGGCGGTGATCTCTACCCACCTAGAGAAAGAACAGGAGAGTATGCTCATATCTACTCTCATTGAGCATAAAGGAGCCCTGGGCTGAACGTGGGCTGGACCTCGATTGGAAAGAGGGAGATGGGTGGCTGCACATGAGCAAGGCTTGGGCTGGACATGGTTTTTCTTTTTCTTTTCTTCTTCTTCTTTTGTTTATTTTGAATATTAGCCTAATCATGCCCGTGATCGGCTAAACCTCTTAGCTAGGGCTAAGAGGTGAAGCTTATAGTCTGACGGGAGAATTTATGCATGTGCCTTTTGTGTAAATTGAAGGGATTTTGATTTAATTTTACTATGGGAATATTTTTGGTTTTTAATGGTCTGTTGTGACTGAAATTACAATGGATCTGCAATGGCTTTGAGTATTTCTTTTTCCTTAATTTGATTATGACGTCAGGAAGCCCTGTTGTTCACCATCGTCTCCTGGGCATGGTTGGATGACGGTATCCTTCCTAACCTTCATAATTATCTGATTGGTTGGTAATTAGTTTAATTCTTTTGTTGACTTTGTCTCCTAGGTATGGTTTTGTGATGGAATCCATTGTAGTTCATATACCTTTCATCTCTTTGAAAATTATATCAGAGGAAGTTCAGTTTAAGTTCCATGATTTTTGAAGCAGGCATAAAGATCTCCTTGATCTATACAAGTGGATCATCTGAATCCCTAGTTTCTTATCTTTGATTTCTCTCAAGTTTTAGATTAATATTTCACCATTATTCCCTCAAATTCATTGGATTTAGATTTCATCTTAGGCTAGTTCTATTTCTACCTAGTTTCAGGTAACGTGCAAGTATCAGTCCCTTGGGATTCGACATCGGTCTCATCGAGTTTATTACTACATCACAACCCTATACTTGGGGAGTGAACAAGTTTTTGGGTGCCAAATAGCCAATGCTAATAATGAACTCGTGCCAACTAGAGTCACTACTGGTTGGAGAATGTGCATTGACTACAGGAAGTTGAATACCGCCACGAGGAAAGACCACTTTCCTTTACCATTCATTGATCAGATCCTGGAAAGGTTAGCTGGTCATTCCTATTACAGTTTCCTTGACGGGTATTCGGGCTACAACCAGATATAGATAGCCCCTGAAGACCAGGAAAAGACCACATTTACATGTCCCTACGACACCTTTGCCTACCAAAGGATGCCATTCGGACTATGTAATGCCCCTGCCACCTTTCAGCGATGTATGCTTAGTATCTTTTCTGATATGATGGGGCAATATCTACGGTCCATCTTTCAGTAAGTGCTTGGAAAGTCTTAAATGTGTGTTGAAAAGATGTGAAGAAAAGAACTTGGTACTTAATTGGGAGAAGTGCCATTTCATGGTTCAAAAGGGAATTGTCCTTGGGCATATCATCTCGTCCAAGGGAATCGAGGTAGATAAGGTAAAAATCGATCTTATCTCTAACCTACCTCCACCCAAGAACATCAGAGACGTGCGATCCTTCTTAGGACACGCAGGATTTTACAAGCGATTCATAAAGGACTTTAGTCTCCTCTCTCGTCCTTTATGTAATCTTCTTTAAAAGGATGCTCTGTACGAGTGGACTGAGCAATGCCAGGAAGCTTTCACCAAGCTTAAGGGCATGTTAACCACTGCACCTATCATGCAGCCACCCGAGTGGAGCCTTCCTTTTGAGCTTATGTGCGACGCTTCTGATTATGCTCTTGGAGCGGTTCTAGGCCAGAGAAAAGATAAGAGACCCAACGTCATCCATTACGCGAGTAGGACTTTAAATCCGGCTCAAGTGAACTACTCAACTACGGAAAAAGAACTCTTAGCCGTAGTGTTCTCCTTGGACAAATTTAGGTCCTACCTAATCGGATCCAAGATCATTATCTATATAGATCATGCGGCACTGAAGTATCTTCTTTTTAAGAATGATTCTAAGCCCCGCCTGATACGATGGATCCTTCTACTCCAAGAATTTGATTTGAAAATTAAAGATAAAAAGGGAGTAGAAAACATTGTGGCCGATCACCTTTCTCACCTTAATACCTCTGATTCCCTTGAGACGACCCATATCAACGACATGTTCCTTGATGAACAACTGTTCAGAGTCTCCCATTCACATTGGTTCGCTGATATTGTTAATTATCTTGCTACAGGTGCCATACTGACACAATGGACTACGCAAGTTAAGAAGAAATTCTTCACCGAGGTGCGCAACTTTTTCTGGGATGATCCTTATTTATTTAAATATTACCCAGACCAAATCCTAAGGAGATGTGTACCAAATGATGAGCATCAGAGCGTCATCTCCTTCTGTCACTCACAGGCCTATGGTGGTCACTTTCTGCTAAAAAGACCACGACCAAGATCCTGCAGTGTGACTTTTACTGGCCCACTATGTTTAGGAACACTCATGAGTTTTGCAAAGCTTGTGAGCATTGTCAGAAATTGGGAGCATTGTCCCGTCGAAATTATGATGCCTTTGAATCCCATCCTTATCATTGAAGCATTTGATTGCTGGGGCATCGATTTCATGGGACCATTCCCTCAATCGTTTGGAAATCTGTATATTTTGCTCGCCATGGATTAAGTCACTAAATGGGTCGAAGCGACTCCGTGTCGAACTAATGACCATCGCATGGTCATTAAATTCCTAAAAGAAAATATCCTTTCTCGATTCGGAACGCCTCGAGCCATCATTAGTGATGGGGGCTCACACTTTTGTAATAAACCATTTGAGAGCTTAATGAAGAAATACGGTATCATTCATAAGGTGAGCACCCCGTACCACCCACAGACAAGTGGGCAAGCTGAGATTTCTAATAGAAAAATTAAACACATTTTGGAGAAAACGGTTAACCCTGATCGTAAGGATTGGTCAATCCGATTGACCGATGCCTTATGGGCATACCGTACTGCCTTTAAAACCCCTATTGGAATGTCTCCCTTTAGACTTGTCAATGGAAAAGCTTGTCACTTGCCTGTGGAGCTAGAACATAAAGCGTACTGGGCAATCAAAAATCTTAATTTCAATCTGGACAACGCTGGCTCGCTACGCAAACTTCAATTGAATGAACTTGAGGAAATCCGGAATGATGCGTACGATAATTCGAGAATCTACAAGGACAAGATGAAAGCATTTCATGACCAACACATTTTGCGAAAATCATTCACGCCTGGTCAGAAGGTCCTTTTGTACAATTCTCTATTACATCTCTTTCCGGGTAAGCTTCGACCTCGTTGGACTAGCCCTTACATTGTGGTCACTGCGTATCCTCATGGGGCCGTTGAGATAAGAGATCCTGACAATGGCAAGGAGTTTAAAGTAAATGGATATCGCTTAAAGCCATTTGTCGAGAAATTCGATTCAGAGGACATGTCCATACCTCTGACTGATCCTGTTTACCAGGATTGACCTCCTAGTCTGATGGAGGTATAGGTAGGTTTCCTGTTTTCCTAGGACTAGGATAGTTTCCTTTATGCTGTTTTAGGATAGACGGTAAACTTAGCGCTCCTAGGAGGCAACCCAGCTCTTCATTTCATTTCGTTTTTATCATTAGTTGGTTCAATGTTTGTGGGTAACATTACTGCAAACCCTCACGAGACTACAACTCGTCCACTAGGGGCAACCTAGGGGTTTAAAGGCTTGTTGCATATGCTAAATGCAATCGAGAGCACCTACGAAAGTGGTATAGGTAGGATTTTATTTTTGTTATTTTTATGTTGCCTTCTCTCTCATGCTGACCGACGCTCATGCTGCGATCTCTTGGAAAGTGTCTCTCGATTCATCATCCAGGTACTATCTTCCCATCACTTCATATTTACTTTTCGTTGTCCCAAGTGCATTGCATGCTCATATCATTTACATTGAGGACAATGTAGATTTTAGGTTGGGGGTGGGAGATCAGGTGACCTAATCAGCATTGTTTTGGTCTTGAACAAAAAATGTGGAAATTATTTAATTTTTTTTAAAGGATTTTTGATGAATTCGAAGTGATTTTGACGGCCATCTAGGGCACTTAGAATTTCAAGATGTGTGATGTTGGTAGTTTATGACTCTTGGATTCAGTTATCTATTAGATTTCACAGTTAAATTTAAATTGTTAGTCCATGGTTAGAGGTTTTAAACATTGATTGAGTCATGATTTCACATGTCACATTTCGCTTACACATTAAGATTTCAGTTTGATACTGAAGGGTTAATTTGGTGATCAGTAAGCATGGAAGGAACCATCTTGAAAAATTGCCCATCATGATCAATTGAAAGGAAAAGATACCATTGAAAGAGGTTAGGCAAGGACTCTTCACTATAGGATTGCTCCCTATATGTGTGGATTTCATTCCCTACGGATAATACGTAAAAAGGTTTGAGTACGCAGTCTTCACCATAGGTTTGCTCCCTATAGGTGAGGATTTGTTTTGGTATTACTTTTAATGAAAAAAAATAAAAAATCAAAAGCTGAAGGAATGAAAAGATGATCTTCGAGGCAAGTTTTGGTTATCATGGACTCTCTTGCTGGTTACCAATGATATCCTGAAACAGAGAGTTGCGTATTAATGTTGAAAGCCGAGATTACACTATACACCTGTGGAACTCAGTGTTTAGGATTGTTCTAATTGAGGGACTAATACTTTGAAATTAATTATGAAATTTACCGTGTGTTTGAGTCTAGGAGAGAGTAAGGCCCAACATTCATGCAACGTAACAGTCTCGTATCTGAATTATTTTGCAAAAGTCACTCGAGTTCATACAGATTGTCCTGGAATTCTTAACTTATTTTCGCATATTTTGCTCGGGACTAGCAAAATGCTGGTTGGGGGTTGTGTTGAGGGTCAAATATTGCATATCAGACCCCAGTTATTGGTAGATTTATGAATATGGTACTGTTTAACGGCCTGATTTAATCATGTTTGTGATGCAGAGTGTATTTACGAGTTTAGATTGAAATAGGATGTTAAAAGTAGGGATTTAATGCTCAGACATCACCAAGGCATTGGACGGGAACAATATTGAGGTTTTACGCGCCAGAGATTGGAGAATTCCAGCTACTCATCTTAAATGGGCCTGAAAAGTGTCCAGAATGCAAGATCATAGGGTTCCCACCATCTGATCAGTTCGAAACTCCATACGTGGCTTGAGGACCATAAATGAACCGTACACGTCGAATTTCAGCTCCTAGATCACTGTGAAAGTGGCCCAACTGACAGATCAGTCACCAAAACAGTGATATGGGGCCCACCTGATCTCTGGATACGCTTCAGTTTTGGACTCAACGACTTAAATAAAAAGGGGAAGAAGATGAACGGAGAAGATTTTATATATACATCATCGTGGACCCCACCTGAGTTGGGTGTGCACTATGCACATATGCACCAGGCGTGCACAGAAACTCCAGGACGGTCAAACCATCCTGGACTCGAGCTCCTTCAAAAACGGCAAGAGCCGTCCCCTCTGTTACGCAGACGAACAGACTGCGGAAGCTGGTGGGCCTCCATCATGCCCAAAGGGTCGATCCAAGCCATCCATCTTGTAAAGGAGCTCGGAAAGGTCGACGCCATGTTGACTATCTGCTCCCATGCGTGCACACACGGGAAAGACTCGATCAAACTCAGGATGGACGGCGGAATACAATATTCTGTGGGCCACACAGAATCCAATCTGAAATCAGATATTTCTTACTGGTTTTTCGAGCAGAATGCAATGGTCGGCGTGGATTTCTCAAAACAACAGTGAAGTGGGCCCCACCATCAGCACAGCGTCCGTCTTGCGCTGCCTCTGTTCCCGCGGTCCGGACGATCCGGGAGGCTGTGGTCCACCCCCGTTGATCGGACGGTTGATCTGATCCGTCCAGATGGAGACCAGACTCAGGACGAGCACCACCAAGAGGGCAGATGTGGAGCCGCGACATTCGGCACTCCGGAAACCTGCTCCCAACGCCGCTGACTGTGTGCGAAAGTAGTTTCTAAAAAAAATGCTCCCGGCTTCCGCAAGGCTCCGTCTCGCATGCTGTTTCCTATTTGCGCAGGGAGTTGCACTCCGTCTTTTACAGGGATAAAAGGCAGAAGAAAAGGAGGGCAGCCAGGGAGGACGGACGGTCAGTTGGAACGTGGAGCTGTGAGCAACGAAGGGGCTGGACGTGGGCTGGACCTCGGTTGGAAAGAGGGAGATGGGTGGCTGCACATGAGCAAGGCTTGGGCCGGACATGGTTTTTCTTTTTCTTTTCTTCTTCTTCTTTTGTTTATTTTGAATATTAGCCTAATCATGCCCGTGATCGGCTAAACCTCTTAGCTAGGGCTAAGAGGTGAAGCTTGTAGTCTGACGGGAGAATTTATGCATGTGCCTTTTGTGTAGATTGAAGGGATTTTGATTTAATTTTACTATGGGAATATTTTTAGTTTTTAATGGTCTGCTGTGACTGAAATTACAATGGATCTGCAATGGCTTTGAGTATTTCTTTTTCCTTAATTTGATTATGACGTCAGGAAGCCCTGTTGTTCACCATCGTCTCCTGGGCATGGTTGGATGGCGGTATCCTTCCTAACCTTCATAATCATCTGATTGGTTGGTAATTAGTTTAATTCTGTTGTTGACTTTGTCTCCTGGGCATGGTTTGGTGATAGAATCCATTCTAGTTCATATACCTCTCATCTCTTTGAAAATTATATCAGAGGAAGTTCAGTTTAAGTTCCATGATTTTTGAAGCAAGCATAAAGATCTCCCTGATCTCTACAAGTGGATCCTCTGAATCCCTAGTTTCTTATCTCTGATTTCTCTTAAGTTTTAGATTAATATTTCACCATTATTCCCTCAAATTCATTGGATTTAGATTTCACTTAGGCTAGTTCTATTTCTACCTAGTTTCAGGTAACGTACAAGTATCAGTCCCTTGGGATTCGACCTCGGTCTCACCGAGTTTATTACTATATCACAACCCTATACTTGGGGAGTGAACACTTATGGTATCAGGAGGTTACTCCAACGTCTAGACCGAGTGGGTGCATGAGCGCCGAGTGCCGATTACCAGACGGTCACGCTTTCTACTGTGCCATGGTCGGTTGGAAGGGGCTGCGGCCTTATCCACTCAAGAGGAGGGAGCAAAGCTAGGTTGAGTTTGAACAGCTAGAGGAATGGGTCCGCTATAGATGAGCCGAGGCTAATATTGGCAGGCGGATAGTGAGGTCTCTTTCACTCACCTGATTGTGCGCGATGGGGGGGCAATCTGGTTGGATTGTAATAGACCCCGGTGATATTTTAGAGTTAAGCTGTATTGATATGTAGACTTAGATGAGGATTCGCATGCTTGAGTTGCATTTCACACCGCATGGCCCTAGTATGGCCGACATCATTCATGCCTTGCACCGCATGGCCTTAGTACGACTAATAGCATTCATGGATTCATCAACATATTCCGCATTACTCTGATACTGTATAATGGTATTACTACCTTACACATACACTTACACCACCCTCTAAGCTTTCCATAAGCTTATGCACGACCGTTGTGTGCAGGTGACGTTGGATCGCTACAGCGCTGAGGCAGGAGCGCATATCAGATCGGCTTGGAGCTTTTTGTCCATTATCATTATATTTCCCTTTATTCTTATTGTACTTGTAAAGTTTTTGATCATAATAGAAATGTGATGGAGTTTTTAATTGTTGTTTGTGGGTTATGCCTTTAGTTATGCTCATTACGAATCAAACTGATGTTGAAAATCCTCCTCGTAGCATCCCAGGATCGGAACCTGTCGAATGGGCACTGGGAGCTGAGAATGGGATACTACGGAGGCTGTCGGCGCTGGATTCGGTGATCGAAAATTTGGTGAGCTCGGTTTTTGAGTTTGGGGAGTGATAGAAATTGGTATCAAAACATAACTCGGGAATAACCAAGAACAACATTACATGTCTACTATGAATGATTAAGTCCTAAGTTCGGATAGCCTAGTGATCTTTTATTATAGACCCTTAACGAGCATGCCTTCGAGAGTTTTCAAAGTTGATAGGCGCCTTTGCTCTTTCCTATAGGGCATGCCACACAGGAGAGTGACCCAATCGACTCCCGCACCACCACTTGAGACCCCTCTACTACCGCCTATGATTCCCGCTCCACCACCAGAGATTCTTACTGCTCAGCATATGGATGCAGCTCCTCCACCAGAGACCAGTGCGGATTTGACCATATCCGTGAATGCCTCCCAGTTACAGCAGATGTTGCAGGCTGTGACGGCTGCCCTTTAGGGGCAGGGCTGGCACCTCATTTTTCACCGGCCCAGGCAGAGCAGGAGCTCGAGAGTGCCCTCCTTTGATAGTTTCGACGGCTCGATTCCCGCATTTCCAGGGTGAGCCAGACCCGATGGTAGTTGAGAGATGGGGTGCCGATGTGGAGAAGATATTCGATACGATGGGATGTACGACCGAGCGGCTAGTTCAATTAGCAGTATTTCTCCTCCATGGTGAGGCTGAGCATTGATAGACATCAGTCTCCCAAGCAGCAGGCATCGATTTTGTGTGGACTTGGGAGGATTTTGTGGATTGGTTTAACCGACAGTATTTTTCTAATCACATCCGACGACAGCGGGCGTTGGAGTTCGAGGCCTTGGTGTAGGGTGATATGACAGTGGCTCAGTACGCGGCTCGTTTTGTAGCATTGTCCAGATTTACACCATACTTGGTAGATGGTGAGGAGTGGAGAGCCCGCCGATTCAAAGATGGTTTGCGTTACGATTTTCGAGGCTGTGTTATTGGGCATGAGCTCCCGACTTTCGAGGGGGTGGTATTGAAGGCCTAGATTTTTGAGGCTGAGTGGGCCAGTTCTCAGTCTGATCGCGGTTAGAGGAGAGACCAGAAGAGGCAGGCTCCTTCCAGTGATTCCCAACAGGGTCGACCATAACAAAGGCGCACAGGTCACCCAGCCTTCGGAGTGCCAGCAGCACCTCCAGCACCATCTCCGATGTAGTTCACCGGCTCTTGTTTTAGGTGCGGTGCGATGGGGCACCATATATGGGAGTGTCCCCGCCCACAGCAGTAGCAACAACAGCAGCTGAGAGGTCCACAACAGTCTCCACCGCAGCAGCAGTAGAGACCCCCACAGCAGCAGCGACAGCAGCCCCTACCATCGAGGCCACCTCAGCAGCGGAATCAACACTAGCCTCCGAGGCCACAGCAGCAAAGGCAGCAGTTTTGACCGCCTCAGCGACAACAGCAGTAGTAGCTTGCTCAAAGAGGACAAACACCTCCCCAGCCGGCTCAGGATAGATTTTATGCAGCCCAGCAGGATCCTTAGTCATCTGGAGGAGTCGTTGAGGGTATACTTCCAGTCTCTACATGCATCGCTCGAGTTCTATTTGATTCCAGTACTTCGCACTCATTTATGTCCGAGGGATTTTATCGTTCGAATAGATTGCTGATAGAGTCTGCTCGAGAGGGGTTGACCGTATCAACGCCCTTGGAGAAGACTACAATATTAGGCCCCTTCTATTCGTCTTGCCCCGTGCTAGTGGGAGAGATTTTCTTGCTCGTCGACTTGCACGTGCTGCCGATGTCAGATTTCGACGTCATCTTGGGCATGGATTGGCTTGCCGAGTACCACGCCATCTTGGACTGCTCAGCGAGGACAGTCACATTATGTATACCAGGCTTGCCGCAGTTTCAGTTCGTTGCAAAGCCCCGGAGAGAGCCATTGTCTTACTTGATGTCCTGCGCCGTTGAGGAGCCTGTTACTGCTTATATTGATCAGATGCCGATTGTTTGCGATTTTTTTGATGTGTTTCAGGAGATTCTGGGATTACCGCCTCGTCGACTCACCGAGTTTCAGATTGATCTCGTGCCCGGTACCGCGCCTATTTTGAAGGCCCCGTACCATATGACACCGTTGGAGTTGCGGAAACTGCTGAAGCAGTTGGACGAGTTGCGCGAGTTGGGCTTTATTCGTCCGAGCAGTTCGCCGTGGGGAGCGCTGGTACTCTTTGTGAAGAAGAAGGATGGCTCATTGAGGCTCTGCGTAGATTACCGTGAGCTCAACAAGGTCACGATCAAGAACAAGTACCCGCTCCCAAGGATTAATGATTTATTTGATCAGCTGCAGGGTGCACAATTCTTTTCAAAGATTGACTTGCGTTCCGGTTATCATCATATTTAGGTTCAAGAGGAGGACATTCCGAAGACGGCTTTCAGGACTCGTTGTGGTCATTTTGAGTTTCAGGTCATGTCCTTTGGACTGACCAATACATCCGCGGTCTTCATGCAATTGATGAACGAGGTCTTCCGTCCGTATCTCGATCAGTTTGTTGTAGTCTTCATCGACGACATTCTGATCTATTCGAGGACCCGTGAGGAGCACGAGCAGCATCTGAAGGTTACGTTGTAGACCCTCCGCGCACATCAGGTCTATGAGAAGTTGGAGAAGTGTGAGTTCTGGCAGGAGGAGGTGAAGTTCCTCGGTCACGTGATAATGAGGGAGGGTGTCGCAGTGGACCCCTCGAAGGTTGAGGCAGTGTATCAGTGGAGCCAACCCATGACTGCGTCCGAGATCCGCAGTTTCCTTGGTTTGGTGGGCTACTACCGGCATTTCATTGATGGCTTCTCTCGTATTGCAGCCCCGTTGACCAGGTTGACTCGGACGAGCGCAGAGTTTATTTGGAGCGACGCCTGCGAGCGAGCATTTATGGAGTTGAAGGACCACCTCACGTCTGCTCCTATCCTCACTCTTCCCTCTGGGAGTGATGAATTTATTGTATTCACCGATGCCTCGCATATTGGTTTGGGTGCTGTCTTGATGCAGCATAGGAGACCAGTGGCCTTCACGTCTTGCCGGCTCAAGGTCCATGAGCTGAACTACCCCACACATGATTTAGAGCTGGCTGCAGTTGTCTTCGCACTGAAGGTGTGAAGATACTATCTCTATGGGATTAGGTTCGAGCTCTTCTCCGACTATAAGAGCTTGAAGTACCTCTTCTCGCAGTCTGAGTTGGACATGAGGTAGAGGCGCTGGATGGAGCTCCTTAAGGACTATGATTTTGATCTCTAGTATTACCCGGGTAAGGCGAACGTGGTGGTGGATGCCCTCAGTCGTTAGCCACGAGGCCTAGTGGCGCATATGATGATTCAGGAGTGGCGGATGCGTGAGGATGTATTCAACACTCTCTTATCGCAAGGGTGATCGAGGCTCAGCAGGTTGATGAGTCGTTGGAGAGTTATATGGCCAAGGCGGCATCTGATAGTTAGACAGATTAACAAATTGGTTCTGATGGTGGACTTCGCTTCAGAGGCCGATTATGTGTCCTGGATATTCACATAGAGATCTTATGACCGAGGCACATCGATCGCGATTTTCTATCCATCCTGGCTCGACGAAGATGTACCGTGACATGAGGCGATAATATTTTTGGGCAGGGATGAAGCGCCAGATCACCAGTTTTGTGGCCAAGTGTGACACATGCCAGCGTGTCAAGGCCTATCATCAGAGACCCCCTGGTCTATTATAGCCGTTGAGCGTCCCGATGTAGAAATGAGAGCATGTGTCGACAGATTTCATGATGGGCTTGCCGAGGACTCAACGCGGTCATAATGCCATCTGGGTCATCGTTAATCGTCTGACGAAGTCGGCACACTTTCTTGCGATTCGTGCGACTTGGCCTTTGGACCGGCTTGTGAGATTATTCATCAAGGATATTATAAGACTGCATGGCGTTCTAGTATCGATCGTTTCTGACTAAGACTCGAGGTTCACGTCTTAGTTTTGGGGGAGCTTCCAAAGAGCGATGGGGACTGATTTGCTGCTCAGTACCGCGTACCATCGGCAGACCAATGGCCAGACCGAGAGGGTCAATCAAATCCTTGAGGATATGCTTCGGGCCTGCACGATTGATTTCGAGGGTAGCTGGGATGAGCATCTGCGATTGGCTGAGTTCACATACAATAACAGTTATCAAACGACCATCGGCATGACTCCTTTTGAGGCACTATATGGCAGACCATGTACATCACATAGTTATTGGACCGAGGTTGGAGAGCGCCGTCTCCTAGGTCCCGAGCTTGTGCAGGAGACGTTAGAGGTTATTGATATTATCATGCAGAGGATGCGCACAGCTCAGAACCGGCAGAAGAGTTTTGTTGATCTTCGGCGTCATCCCTTGGAGTTTGATGTAGGGGACCATGTGTTAAGGTCTCGCCCATGAAGGGCGTAGTTCGATTTGGAGTGAAGGGCAAGCTTGCCCCGAGATTCATAGGATCTTTTGAGATCACTGGGCGCGTTGGCGCCATAGCCTATCGGCTTGCCTTGCGATCTTAGTTGTCTGGCGTCCACAACATTTTTCATGTCTCCATGTTGAGGAAGTGTGGGTCAGATATCGTTCCTGTTATTGATTGGTAGCCATTAGAGGTTCGTGAGGACGCTTCCTATATTGAGCAGTTAGTTCGTATCCTTGATCGGAAGGAGTAGGTCCTCCGGACCAAGGTCATTCTGTTGGTGAAGGTTTAGTGGGATTACCATTTTGTCGAGGAGGCATCTTGGGAGTGCGAGGCTGAGATTCGAGAGCGTTATCCCTATTTCTTTGATGACTGATTGTGTTGTATTTTGTATGTTATCTTTGATTTTATATAGTGATGTTATGTTTGTTCTTCCTCATGAGTTATGGCTAGTTGTGATGATTGTGTAAATTTTGAGGACGAAGTTTTTATTTGGAGGGAAAAGCTATAAGACCTGTATCCTAGATCGTACCATTCCGTAGGCTTCTACGGTCTTCCCGTTCAAATTTCGGCAACCTTTGACCCTTAACCGGTATTTGCGCGCGACCCTGAGTCACATGTCGTCAACCTGAATTGGCTCAACCTGAGACTTGTACCCTTACGACCACGTCGTCACTGCGGTTCCGATGCCGCGTCTCACGCACCGATCCGATACTCTGGCCAGGAGATGTGGATCAGCGTTCGATGCGAGGAAAAAGCCGAGCGTGTGAATTCTGAGAGAATCTCTATGACTTATCACATTAATCAATCAATCCCGTCATGTCAAGTACATGTTAAGTACACATCACCTCACACCCTTCCCCAAGCAACCTCCAAAGTCAAAAGTTTCTTACACCACCCATACCTTTCTTACACAATCTACCACAAAAGTCAAAAAGGCCTTACACACCCATCCCTCTCTCTCCCATCCATCACTCTCTCACATTTCTCTCTTTACAACTCTCTCTCTCCCTCTTTTCAAACACAATCCCAAGCAAAGAGAGGTGCCCACGTCCAAGCCCTTTCCAAGAGAGAAAGTGATTTTTGTGGCCCACTTCCCACCCTAAGAACCATCATCCTAGTCATTCAAACCTCATCACCCTCCATCAAAGTGAAGCACAAGGAGACTGGCTTTCCAACGGAACAAGAAGATCAAACGGTGAATGCTTCGATAAGCTAGTTTTTCATGTTTTCATGATGGGCCAAGTGAGGCATACCGATCGATGGTATGGATCTCACTTTGGACCCTAAGATGTGGCCAATGGCCCACCTTGATTATTAATATCATTCCATGATGGGGCCATTCTCCATGGACCCCATCATGACGTTTACTTTCTAGTTTGAAAAGGCGTCATCTAGACCTTCTATTTCGGTGGAGAAAGGAATCTTTACTGTTGATCTTTGATTTGATGGGCCCACATGTATTGGGACCCACTTGATGTATGATTGATTGCAAGGGAGGGCCCATAATGTCGGGGTCCCTCCATCACGTGTGTCCCACTCTCTCTTTCTCTCTCTCTCTCTCTCCCTCTCTTTTTTCATTTTTTTTCTTGTGTTAATATGGTCATGTGGCCCATCAGGATGGACCCCATCATGAGGCAGGTATTTTATCCAAGCCATTTATAAGTGGGGCCCACTTAAAATGTGTTGTACCCACACCATCCATCATTTGGTGGCCCACTTAAGCAGGGCCCACCTCAATGCATGTGCAACGCCTTACCATCCAGCATCCAGGGACGCTGGACAAAAGGGGAAAACACAAATATTAGCTTGTTTCCAAGCTTATGGGGTGGCCCACTCATATAGGCCCACCTTGATGTATGTATTCAATCCACGCCATCCATTCTTTTACCAAGCATATTTTAGGCGTTGAGTCGAAAGATGGGGCTAATCCGACTTTCGGGCGGGCCATAGCATAACAAACAGTGGGTTTACCGTTGAAATATCCCCCTGTCATTTTTGTACCCTAAAATATATTGAATATTGGGCTTGTTTGGCTTGTGTTGAGATATGGGAAGCAATGGCGGGGTTGGATTCTTCCAACGCGGGCCCCACAGGTGAAATACCTCAGGAGATCAAAAAAAATATATGGAATGCATGCAGTAGGCGCTGCTGCTGTCAGCACGCAGGCCTGCTGCGCTGACAAACGGGCGGACGGACGGGCAGGCAGACCCACGGCCCCAGCCATGGGCCCCACCGTGATGTGGGTTGAGCGATCCACACTGTGCATCTAGTGGGCCTCCTTTTGGGCGGTGGCCCCCCCAAAAACTAGCCTCATCCGAAGCTCAGGTGGCCCACATGTGAGCAAACAGTGGGATTGAGTGGCTGCCATTAAAACCCTTTTGGGTTTTCACTCTCAGCGGTTTGGATGGAAAATAAACATTATGGTGGGCCCCATGTGGGGCTACACCTAATGTGTGTGCTGGCCAGGCCGTCCAGGGCCTGAACGATCATGATTTTTTTATTATATTATATTTTATATATTATATTATATGGTATAGTGTATAAATATAATATATATAGTATATATTATATTATATACATTGTATATAGTATGTAGCACTATTCAGGCCATCCAGGGCCTGGACATGGATATATTATATTATATTTTATATAGTATATATTATATTATATAACATATACATGATGGTGGGCCCTACGTGGGACCCACCTCTACCTTTCTAGTGCAGCTACAGCACGTGTAACAGGTATATAGCTGCCCCTTTGACAACAGCAAGCCCACAGGCCCCACATTGATGTATGTATTTTACACCATTCATTCTTTGAATGGTGGGGCCCACCAAGATGCACACGTTGTATCCATACCATCCAAACATATTGAGATACCATTTTATGGCATGGGCAAAAAGGATGAATCAGATCTAAAGTTCAAGTGGATCCCACCATTTAAATAGTGGATCGTGACATCCACCATTCAACTTCTAAGGGCAGCAGTAGTTTCCTATTTAGTTGATATTTGTTTTCATTTCCTCCATCCCTATGTTAACTTGTGAGTTGGTCGGATCTCAAAGTACATAAGGGTGGGCCCGATTGATATACCTAAGGCCCATTGGATCGGGCCATTTGATCGGCCCATTTAATTCGGCCCACCCTGATATATATGAGGCCCATATGATTAGGCTCATCTTGATGTAGTTATGGCCCATCCTTTGAGGCCCACCTGATATACATAAGGACCATGTTATGCGGCCCATTTGTTGTATCTAAGGCCTATGGGTTGAGGCCCAATTGGATGTACACAAGTCCATTACAATGTGTGACCCAACCATGGTTTGAGTAATGATATTTATGTCAGCCGTGCCTTGGGTGCAATGATGGTTTGACGTCCACATTATAAGAATAATGTTGGTTAAATGTCTGCATTATAATTCTCCTTAGGGCCTATTGTTAGACCCATACTTGTAGGCCGCCTAGGCCCATCTACATGATGAGCATAATCCATCACTATATAACATGTTTAGTATAGTTTCATAATCATGATCATACACATCATATGTATGCTTGATATGCGAAGTGACTAATCATAGCATGTCTTCGGGTAAATTGTTTATGGGCTGCCAAATAAGCAGTATTGCCCAACATGAGCGCACGATACACACAGGACTGCTGCATGACTGGATAGTGTGATTCATGCATTTCGCATTGTGTGACATGGTTACTGTACACCCTAGCGACATCAGGGCCATAGCCTCCACAGGCGTATCATGGTTGGCAGGATTGGATACCGAAAATCTTATTCTATATGGGGTGCTATAGATATCCCTAGGTGAAAGTTCCTAAATCCTTATGATACCAGGAGGTTGCTCCAACGTTTAGACCGAGTGGGTGCATGAGCACCGAGTGCCGATTACCAGACGGTCGTGCTTTCCACTATGTCGTGGTCGGTTGGAAGGGGGTGTGGCCTTACTCGCCTGAGAGGAGGGGGCAAAGCCAGGTTGAGTTTGACTAGCTTGAGGAATGGGTTCACTATCGATTAGCCGAGCCTGATATTGGCAGGCGGATAATGAGGTCTCTTCCACTCATCTTATTGCGCTCGATGGGGCGGCAATCTGGTTGGTGTGTAATAGACCCCGGTGATATTTCAGAGTTGAGCTGTATTGATATGTGGACTTAGATGAGGATTCGCATGCTTGAGTTGTATTTCGCACCACATGACCCTGGTATGACCGACATCATTTATGCCTTGCACCGCATAGCCTTGGTACGGCTAATAGTATTCATAGATTCATCAGCATATTCCGCATTACTCTGATATTGCATAATTGTATTACTACCTTACACACACACTTACACCACCCTCTAAGCTTTCCATAAGCTTATGCACGACCGTTGCGTACAAGTGACGTTGGATCGCAGCAGCGCTGTGGCAAGACCGCATATCAGATCAGCTTGGAGCTTTTTGTTCATTATCATTGTATTTCCCTTTATGCTCATTGTACTTGTAAAGTTTTTGATCATAGTGGAAATGTGATGGAGTTTTTGGTTGTTGTTTATGGGTTATGCCTTTGGTTATGCTTATTACGAATCAAACTAATGTTGAAAATTCTCATCGTATCATCCAAAGATCGGAATCTGGCGAATGGGCACTGGGAGCCGAGAATGGGGTACTACGGAGGCTGTCGGCGCTGGATTCAGTGATCGGGAATTTGGTGAGCCCGGTTTCCGAGTTTGGGGCGTGACATGTCCTGTCGAAATATGATGCCTCTGAACCTCATTCTTATCATTGAAGCATTTGATTGCTGGGGCATTCATTTCATGAGACCATTCCCTCAATCATTTGAGAATATTTACATTTTGTTAGCAGTAGACTATGCATTAAATGAGTTGGAGCAATCTGGTGTCGGAACAATGATCATAAAATGGTCATTCGATTCTTAAAAGAAAATATCATTTCCCGGTTTGGAACACCTCGGGCCATCATTTGTTATGGAGGTTCACATTTTTGTAATAGGCTATTTGAAAACTTAATGAAGAAATATGACATCTCTCATAAAGTGAGCACTTCATACCACCTGTAAACAAGCAGGCAAGTCGAGATTTCTAACAGGTAATTTAAACAAATTCTGGAAAAAACGGTTAACCCTGATCGTAAGGATTGGTCAATTCGGTTAACTGTGCCTTATGGGCTTACCGTACAACTTTTAAGACCCCCATTGGAATGTAACCCTTTAGACTAGTCTATGGAAAAACTTGCCACTTGCCTGTGGAGCTGGAGCATAGAGCATACCAGGCTATCAATAATCTAAACTTTAACTTGGACAACGCTGGCTCGCTGCACAAGCTCCAACTGAATGAACCTGAGGAAATCCGGAACGATGCTTATAAGAATTCGAGAATTTATAAGGACGGGATGAATGTATTCCATGACAGGAACATCCTTCGGAAATCATTTATAACCAGTCAAAAAGTCATTCTATACAATTCTCAGTTACATCTTTTTCTGGCAAAACTTCGATCTCGTTGGACCAACCCCTTTACTATTACTAATGTCGATTCTCATAGGGTCGTCGAGATAAAAAATCTAACAAATGACAATGTTTTCAAAGTGAATGGACATCGTCTTAAGCCATTTTTTGAGAAGTTTGATTCAGAGGACATGTCCATGCCTCTGACTGATCCTATGTACCAAGAATGACCTTCTAGTCTGATGGAGGTGTAGTTAGGTTTATTGCTTTCATAAAATTTAGGATTCGGATAGTTTGATTTCAGTTTGTTTAGTCTTTATGTTAACCCATTTACATGTTAAGAACTTTGAAAAAGTTTTAATTCTCCTTATTTAGGTATTTTCTTCCCATCACTTCCTATTTCTTTTCGTTGTCTCATGTGCATTGCATGCTCATATCTTTTACATTGAGGACAATGTAAGTTTTATGTTGGGGGGTGTGGATTAGGTAAACTAATCAGTGTTTTCTTAGTTTTGAGCAAAAATTGTAAAACTTTTAAACTTTTCAAGTTAAAAACATGTTTGGAAAATGATAATTTGTAGAATTAAGAATGCTTTAAGGATGATGATAATATGGAGATTGAACCTTGAATTGTTGTAGTTTGATCAACCGAGTAGACTATCATTTAAATTCTTGCATTTAATTGATTAAGAGGAAGTTTGAATATCATGTTAATCTAAGTCACAAGACACGTTTAATTTGCTTTCTGTGAATAGCATTAAAATTTCTGATTGTTAGTATGTATATCATTGACAGATATTTAGAATTAAGTTTGGAGAATTTTATCCACCTTAAAAGATGAAAAGAACCAGTTAAAAATAGTGAGATTGATAAAAAGGTCATGTATGGTGAAAAGACTGGAAAAGAATGAAAATAAAGTAAAGTTCGAAAAGAATGAATAAAAAGAGACCGTCGATATAAAATCAAAAACTGAAAAAGAGAAGGAAAAAAGGATAAGTTCGGAATTAACACTTGATTATTCAAGTAATCCTGAGGTGATGAGTATGGCTAACATTATGAAATGATAGTATTTTTATGGAAAGTAAGTTGAAAATCACTAAGCACATTGGAAAAACTTGATATATAAACTTATGCTCTTAATTGATTGATAAAGAACCTATTTGATTGATTGCTCGTTTGATTCGGCTTTAGATTTTCAAATTTTTACTCTCGCTTCTTTAGATTATACTCATTCATACTTGTTTATACAAAAGATTGTTTTCTTGAAGAACTTTGAACATTGTGAATTGAAAATTACTTCATGCATGTTTTGCTTGGGACTAGCAAAATGTTGGTTGGAGGGTGTGTTGAGTGTGAAATATTACATATGTCCCCCTATTTATACATTGGTTTTATAAACATGATAGTGTTTAATCGATTTACTTATTCATGTTTTCATGTGTGAGGTGATTTTGATTACTTAAGGTGAAATTAATACTAAAAGGAAGATTTATCTCAAAAGGTTACTAAATGAAGATTTATAGATTTGGAATCCATTAATGAAGAATTTACATGTAAAGATCCAAGAAAACCAAGTAAGGAATGAAGAGAATCAAAGATTTGAAGTGAAGAAAAGGAATCCTGAAATTGTCTTAAAAACAAATATATTCCTGAAATTGTCTTGAAAAGCATATTCTGAAACTCTAAGTTTATTTTGGGAAACTGCGGAGAGTGAAGTTTATTTTGAAAAACTGCACAGAGTAAAGTATATTTTGGAAAACTGCGTAGGGTGCGTACATTTGACGCGGTTTCTAAATTTTTCCAACTCAGTGTGAAAGTTGGGGTTCCACAACTATAAATATGATTCCCTAGGATACTCTAAAGTATCTTATAGGGTTTGGAAATGTTTCAAGGAGCATAACATAAGGGTGGAACAACCGCCAAAAAGTTTTTCTTATTTCCTAATTTATTTTTCATGCTTTGTTTAAGAGATTTGGTTTCAATCATGTCTATGGTTAGCTAAACCTCTTAGCGAGGGCTAAGAGGTGAAACTTGTAGTATGTTGGGTTGTTTATTTTGCTTTGATTCCTGTTCTTATTGAACTTTATTGATTTTTAGTTTGATATTAAGACAATATTTTCAGTTTTCTATGATTTATTGTGATTCAAATTACAATAGATGCTATGATAGCTTTGGATATCTTCTTTTCCTGTTTTGAAATAATGAGATTGGTAAATCCCGTTGTTTACCATCGTCTCCTGGGCATGGTAGGGTGATGGAATTCCTTCCAATCTTCACAATTCTCATCAATTAAGAATTAGGTCAATGAAAAGTTTAGATTTGATTTAAATTGCTTTATCTTCCAATTGGATAAGATAGGATTCCAATTCCAATTGTGTTTATTGAATCAAGCAAGGTAGCATCTTGATAGATATAAGTGGATTTTTGGCACCATAGTTTCCACCTTTAAATTCATAAGTTTTAATCAATATCCATTACTTTCAATTATTCAAATTTCAATTTAGATATTTTTCCAGTTCTAGTTATTTTCAGAATACGTATAAGTTTAGTCCTCATGGATCTAACCTCGGTCTTACCGAGTTATTACTACATCGAGACCTTACACTTGGGGTTGTGAACAACTGCTCCCCCACATGGCCCTCTTGGTCACACGGGTGGATGGTCATCTCTTTAAAATACATGATGAGCTAATGTGAGCCTATTAGCTAAAACTTCACTCTTTTAAGACAAGATGGACTCAGGTTGGCCCCAAATACTTCCTACATGGTCCTCTCGACCACATGGGTGGGGAGTCTTTCTCTTTAAGTACAAGATGGGACAATGTGGGCCCGTTGGCTAGGATTTCACTCTTTCAAATCATGGTGGGCCAAAATGGGCTCATATGCTCCCCACGTGGCCCAATTGGCCACATGGGTGGGAATCATCTAGTTAAGCACATGATGAACACATGAAGGCCCTTTGGTTCAAGAGCATCTCTTTGAAATCATGATGGGCCAAAATGGGCCCAAATATTCCGACATATCCCTCTTGGCCACGTGGTTTGGATCCTCTTCTCCACTCATTCAAAGAGGCTAATGGAGAGTCTCAAATATGCCTCATAAAGCCTATTGGCCATGCAAGACATGTTTTGAAGTAGTTTCAGCCCATTTCAGGCCCACACCATATACAAAAGTTGAACTCAAAATTCACTTAGGGCTCTTAAAATTTTCAAATGGGTCAAATGGGTTCACCATGGGTGACCCACACCTTATGTAAAAGTTGAACTCAAAATGTATTTAGGGCTCACAAATTTCTCAAATAGGCCTACTATGAATGACCCACACCATGAGAAAAAGTGGGCCCAAAATGCATTTGGAACTTTTAAACTTCTCAAAGGGGATATCCAAATGATTCATTTGGGCTCTCAAATGTGGCATGGGCCCACCGTGTAAGATCCACACACATGCCAAACACAATCGGAGCTCTAAAATGTGTCGAGTAAGCCCACCGTGTGAGAACCACATGCATGCAAAATGGTTTTGGAGATTTTCAAATCTGCCAGGTGGGTCCACCATGAATGGTCCACACTAAGATCAAGAACTAAGCCCCAAAATGGTTTGGGGCTTTCAAGATGATTCAAGTGAGATTTCAAGGGACCCACATCTTGTGCAAAGATCAAACCCAAAATGGTTTGAAGCTTCCAAGTCTCCCAAGTGGGCTTATCAAATCTAGCCCACACCATGCGGACAAAACTAGAGTAAAAGATTTGAGGGATTCAAATGAACAAGGGGGGTTCACCAAATCAACCCACCCATGCGGTCAAGAGCCACGCCTAAACAGCATTTGGGACTTTCCAACACTTCGAGTGGGCTCACCCAAGTTGGCCCACTCATATGCACAAAATTTCAAAAGCCCAAGAAACATTTGGAGCTTTCAAGTTTTATTCTCAAGAAGGCCACACATGCAATTCCCTTCATCCGAATAGGACTATGAAATACTCAAGAGCCAAGTGCATGTTTCCATAGGGAAGGCCCACAAAAAAAAATGGAAAATACAGAGCCTAGGATTGACCACACACCAAACGGCATGTGCGAGATCACATAGGACTGAAAAGAAACGAAAATCCCAAGCCCAATGTGCACATCTTGAGTGATCAAGTGGACCCAAGAGATAGGCACATTGCAATCCAAATGGGCCAGAAATGTGCATAGATCCTCTTCCAAGACCATGAAACCTTTGGGCCCATACACCGTTTGAAGCGAAACATGAAAATAGGAAGAAGGAAAAGAGCACATGGGAGGAATGGTGAGTAGGCCATTAGCATGGAGGGAGCCATGACCTATTCACCCACCCAATGGAACACATTTTCATCAATAAAAAAGAGGAGGACTAAAACTTCAAGGGAAGAGAGGTGGAGAGAGTGTGGTGAAGAAAGGGAGTGAGAGAATGAAAGGAAGAGCGTGAAGTTGCTGGACGAGTTGAGAGAGGGAAGATATAGGAGAAAGAAAGGTAGTGCATTTACCAATGAGGGTGTGAAGTCTCGTGGACAAAGGAGTGGTGTGTGGTACTCCAAGTGCCGCACCCAATCTTTTTGTACTGATGAGATGGATACACAGGGTATCTCTGATGAGAGAAGGCTTGTAAAATCGTTGGAAGGTGAAAAGAGGGGGGAGAAGATAAAAGAGAGAATGGGAAGAAAATAAAAAGAAAAATGAAAACAAAAGGAGGAAGAATGAGGAGAAAATAGAAGAAAATGAAAAAATATTAAAAAAACCCGGTTATGAAATGATGAACAGGATCAACTTTAAAAATCACAAAAAAATATTTCAATAAAAATTTGTCCCAATCCCAATTGTGGGATTGCAAGAGGATGGGCTGGATTATGTTTTAGAAATCACCAAAAAGTATTTCAACAAAGCCGGTTCTGATCGCGACCGTTGGATTATGAAACGATGAACCGAATCTCTTCTTAAAAACCATTGAAATTTTTTTCAATAAAAACTAGTCTCGATTACAATTGTTGTATCGCAAAACGATGGGCCAAATTATATTTCAAAAATCATGAAAAGAAATATTTCAATGAAATTTGGTTCTGATCGCAAGCATTGGATTGCAAAATAATGAACCAGACCTTATTTCAAAAATCATAAAAATATTTGCCAATAAAAATTGGTCTTGATCGCCATTGTTGGATTGCGAGACAATGGGCTGGATTATATTCTCAAAGATCATTGAAATATTTTCAATAAACTGGCTCTAATAGTAACCATCCAAATCCAAGAGGAGACGATGGAACGAGTTAGACTTTTTCGAAAAAACCTTTGTAATGAAAGCCCCATGGAACCGTCGATCTTTCTGCATATGGGAATCTTTTTGAAAATAAAAAAAGAGTTTCCGCCCAGCAAGAAATTGGTTTCGATCATCCCCAGTGGCACCCCAATGGACATGAAAGGGCAGGCCTGACTTATTAAAAGTCTATAAAAAGGCCTAAATAAAACTGACTAATGACGCCCTCTCGCAAAATCAAACGAAACTTCATTGTCCTGGAAAATCTCCAAATCCTACAACAGTAAAATCCCCATGGACATTGCTCCCAAGGTGGGGTATTTTTTGAAAATCCAAAAATCTCCGAAATAAGCTCGCAGAGGCACTGAGAGGTCTACTATACCTCCGGGTGGTGCTAGTGCAATAAAAAAATAAGATTTAACTATTCACGGTTTCCTCAAAGTTGTTAAGTCTATATGCAAAATAAGCGTCTGTGATCGACATGAACTTCTATTGTCAAGGTGATCGTTCAACTATGAGATGCAATGAAAGGAATGATGAGCACGATTCCTACATTTATTATTATTATTTTTGCGTTAGCTTGTTAGTACACACCCATGTCAGTACACGCACTCCATGTTAGCCACCCCCACTAGGGTTCGATGCCAAGACCTCAAGTGTTGAAACGAGGTATCTCCGCTCAGTCTGCCAATTGACCTATGGATCTGGGTGTGCACGATTCCTACCTTGGTCAGAGTAACCATTCTTGAAAATAGTGAAAAAACTAATTGTAACATAGGTGTCAAAATCAGAAGACTAGGTATAAATATGTCACCCGCACATACCTAGTTCGAGATGCTCGTAGAGTTTGATCAAGTCTAATTACGTGTATTGAGTTCATTGTAAGGCTATAAAAAATGCAAGGCAACTAACTGCTTTGATGATGCAACAACGCAAGTACTCTTAGGGTGATCGAGTAGCAGATGTCATCACAGAACCGGGCATTATGGGGATCCCTGTAAGGCTACAAAGTGCCGTTGAGTGCTAAATATTTCATATTTATCCATTGTTTTGCAGTGATGCCCCATGCAATTTCATGTTAAAAAGGTTCAATTGGATTAGTTTGCAACATATTGAAGGATTTTGCAATCTAAGATGAATTTGAGCAAAAAGTGTCGAATTAAAGCGTAAGGGAGATCAAGAGAAGATGATGATGAATTGAAGAACAAAAGGAGGTGAAGAACAAAGTTTGGAGACCAAAAGTACCCGAGGAGAAAGATCGAGAATCAAGTGCAATTTAAAAAAAAAAGAAATTAGCAATTTTCGATCAATCGACAGGTCATCGATTGGACTTAATCCGATCGAGCATCATATTGAGGAAATCATGAATTTCTAGCCAAACTCTTTGAACATATTTGGACACTTTTGATCGATCGAAGGTGTGTGTGTTCGATCGATTGAGAATTATCAGATTTTTGAATATTTCTCCTTGGACAGTTTTGGACAATTTCGATGCAATCAAGGATTGCACTTCGATCGATCGAAGGAGCTTTGATGGGACTTGATCGATTGAAGGCTCCAATCAACTGTGCACGAAAGTACAAAGTTCTTGAATTTCTTAAGTCGGTGTGAAGGCGAAACTTCTTCAGTGTCGATCTTCTTCCTCAATCTTTCAGTTCTAGTTTGTTTTTCCATTATTTTGTTTTAAGATGTTAGCAATGTTAGGCTAATCTCTTAGCTAAGGCTAAGCGATGAACCTCTTAATGAATTCTTATAGTTAATTCATTTTTAATTCATTGATATTGGTTTTGAGTGTTGAATTGTGATTGTGTTGATTGAGTTAGTAGATTGGATAATGGATTGATCTGTAAATTTACTTGATCTATTGTTAATTCCGGATACAATACATGCTTGGGATTCATTGTGATCAATTACCTAGATCTTCATGAGAGATTAATCTATTTCGATTCATATTTCTTAATTGGGATTTGTTTATTGATTTATTAGAATGATCTTCTAATTAGAAAGAATCCTCATTTGATTCTAGTTAAGTTATCAAGTTGAATTAGATAAATTACATTAAGGGTTTGTTAATTGGGGATTCATAGAGCCTTAGTTGCTTTTAATGATTGTTTTTACATCACTTTAATTCGGTCGATTAAAACCTAGAACCTTCTTGAGGTATAGAAGTGTTTTGAACCAATTTTAGTCCCCGTGATCGACCTCATTCTTATTGAATTTATAATACATCGTAGCCCTGCACTTGAAGTTGGCGAACAAGTTTTTCACATCGTTGTTGGGGACTAAATGGTTTTTAACACCTTAGGTTTAGTTTTCAGAATTTTTACTTTAAAATAAGTGATTCTTGATTAGTTCAGATTCTACTTACTAATGTTTTTGTTTGTTTTGTAGGGTTTTTTTTTGAGTCGCATCTTCTCTACCAATAACGTCGTTCCCTTAATCTCTTCTATTACTTTTTAGTTAATTGTCTGCTATATGATTTTTTTTAAGGTTATGTTTAAACTTAGGGTTTTGTGTGTGTTCATGCCCAAGTGGACACGTGATCACACATCGTGACTTCTAAGTGAAGGAGGACTGGTTGAAGGATTTTTTATCCATCGTCGAGTAAGAAACACTTGAGTTCCTATGAATCTATTAGAACCATGGCTGCCAATGCACCTAATCAACTTGAAAACAAGCTATACCAAGATGAGAATGAAGTACACAATGTTCCACCGGTTAGGACTTCATGTGACTAGTTACAATGTATGAGAGCGACCACACCATCTTGCATGGTTTTTCCTATGAACATGTGCAATATCGATTTTAAACCGGTCATGATCCAACTACTCTCGCAATTCTATGGAATTGACCCAGAAAGTCTAAATCTACACTTAAAAGAGTTTGAAGAGAACGTCGTGTCTTTACATTATAATGTCTCCCAAGATGCTATTAGAATAAAATTGTTTCCATTCTCATTGAGGGGGTGTTTGGCGCATGGGAGTAACAGGGCTTCGGTGGGAGTGGGATTTCCAAATCCCAGGTTTGAAATAAAGTCTTGTTTGGGAAGATGTGAGTTGCAGGGTTTGAATGGACTACTCGAGTCCGACATCTGGGCGAGGGATTTATGCAATCCCATAATGGACTTTGAGCTGGCATTGAGTCACTACGAGAATCCCACCACTGGATTTCGGGAGCACTAACAGTCCCATGTAATTGCAATGGGAAGTGGATTGCGTCCTACCCTCGCCCGGACGGAATACCGTCTGGGCAGAGCTTTGTGGGGCCACCATGATGCAAACGTCTTATCCACTCCGTTCATCCCTATTTAAAGATCATTATACAGTATGAACCCAAAAATGAGGCAAAACGAAGGCTTAAGTGGGCCACAAAGTGGGGATTTAAGGCCCACCATTAAAAACTTCTTGGGAGCTGTAGAAGTTTCGTATCAAGTTGATATTTGTGTTTTCACTTCATCTAGGTCTACATGACCTTATGAATAGGTTGGATGGTAAAAAAAAACATCATAGTGGCCCTTAGAGAGGTTTCAATGGTGGGTGTCATTATCACCATTGCTTCCTTTGGTGTGGTCCACTGGAGATCTTGAGCTGGTTCATTTTTTGGATCATGTCATAAAATGATCTGTTAATAAGTATGGACAACATGGAGAAGATGTTTACATCGTGGTGGCCCCCACTGATCTCTGCCCCGACGGATTACCATCCTAGCGGGGCTAGGATCCAATTCGCTTCCACTGCAATGATCATGGGTGTTTTGAATTGGTGACATCACTAATTTTTGTGGGGCCCACCATAATTTATGTTTCGTATCCACACCGTTCATCCTTTTGGAGAGATCATTGTAAGGCATGATCCAAAGAATTGAGTCAGATCCAAGGCTTGAGTGGACCCCATGATAGAGAATAGTGGTAAGAGTGACACACAACCATTAATCCCTTGTAAGGGCCAAACCATTTTTGATGAGGTTGATATTTGTGTTTTCCCTTTTTTCATGTCAGCATTAACACAAGAATAGGTTGGATCTCAATGGTATGCGATGGTGGGCCTTAGGTGGGTTTCAATGGTGGGCGTCCCTCTCCGCACTATTTTCTGTCATGGTCTCGTGGGGTCCACTCCAGCTTTGGATTTACTTGATTCTTTGGATCATGCCCTAAAATGATCTCATGTCGAATGGATGGACAGTGTGGATACAACACCACTCATGGTGGCCCTACAGAAATTGGTATCTAAACAGTGGGGACCTTTCATTTTAGTGTGGATACAATGCCACTCATTGTGGTGGATTTATGAAATCTATCACTATGGCTACCTTTCATTTCAGTATCCAAATAGTAGTGGATGATGATTCTTATATAACCTAAGCCCACACTTCCATCCAAACAGAAACATGCAGATATTGTAGGTTGGATTGCATTCTTCCATGCAATCCAAACAGCCATGGAACACATCCAAGCCTCCTATCAAATATTTGACATAGTTGTTGAGTGTCAAATCTTGCATATTTCCCCCTATTTATATCTTACTTTTATGAACATGATAACACTTAATGGGTATATTTTACACATGTTTGTATTACGAGGTGAGTTTAATAGCTTGGATTAAAAAGAATGTTAAAAGCATGGATTTGATGCTTATTCACAACCCTAAGTGTAGGGTCGCGATGTAGTAATAATCTTGGTAAGACTGAGGTTGAATCCACAGGGACTAATCTTGTATGTTTTTGAAATTAACTAGAGCTAGAACTAAAAGAAGATGTACACCTAATTCTGAAATATTTGAGAGAGTAATTTTAAATTGCATAATTAAAAGTAATGAATTTAAAGGTGGTAACTAGGGTGCCAAGGATCCACTTGTAGGTTCTCAGGATGCTACCTTGCTTGATTCAAGGGCATAACTAGAATCAAAGTTCTATCTTATCCAATTGGTAAGAGGAGATTTATCATATCTTTAAACTTCTCATGGATCTAATCATCAATGGATGAGAGTTGTGAGGATTTGAAAGTGATTCCATCACCTAACCATGCCCATGAGACAATGCAAATAACAGGAATTACCAATCCCACAACTAATCATAAGAGAATTGTGAAGATTATGAAGAATTCCATCATCCTACCATGCCCCAGGGATGATGGTGAACAACATGACTTACTAATTTCACAATCCCAAATCAGACAAAGAAGATATTCAAAGGTATTGCAGATCTATTATAATTTGTCACAACATACCATAAAAAACTAAAAATATTCCTTATAATCAAACTAGAATCTAAGAGATTTCAATAAAACATGAATTAAAACAAAGCAAACATCCCAATCATGCTACCAGCTTCACCTCTTAGCGAACCATAGACATGATTGAACTAAAGACTCTTAAACAAAACATCAACTAAGGAAGAAGAAGAAAAACTCCCAGACGGCAGCTCCACCCTTTTTCTCCACTCCTTAAACCCTAGAAGATGCCTAAGAACATCCTAAGAAATCCTATTTATAGTTGTGTAGCACCCTCTTGAAAACCGACCTTGAATTTCCACAAACCAACCTTGCAACCGCCTTAAATTTTTAAATTTTTGCAATTCGTATGCTGTTTGCGTAACGTTAAGACTGTGTAACATCCTAGATTTTTACTGTTTTGGATTTTCAAAAATTCTTGAAATTTTTTTATTAATTAACTTATAATATCACTTAATGACCATTAACACTCAATGTTAGTTTATACAGGGGTGGTACCAGTAAAGAACCGCACAAGTCCGATTAATCAACCGTAGGAAGCTAACGAATCCGGCCGATCACTTGAACATAAACTTTAGCCCCATGATTTACTCATAGGGCCCAAAATCTAACTGACCCATCGCTAACAAATCAAGAAAATCATAGCTAAATTAAAGATCTAACCGAGGCCGAGTCAGATAAGGCTCGGATCTGGACTAATAGACCAAATCAATCCCGTTACTCTTTTAGCCTAAAACCGACGGTTTAGAGTAATCATGACCAAATCTCCACTTTCACTAGTTATAAATAGGCCACACTATGAACATAGTTAATCCAAATCCTAATCATTGCCCACGAGAAATCTCACTACCAAATTCATTCCAGAAATGCCCCGATTTTTCGAACAAGCTCTAGACCGCTCGTTAGTGGGCCACTAGTATCAAAGCTATAGAATAATGTTTGTCTTACTGGGCTTGACGTCCATCGCAGGAGTCGGACCTAGGTACTGTCCAGAACCGCTCAACTTGAGCCAAAGGATGAGTGCATGAGAAGTGTAAATACCCTAAGGGAAGAAGCTGAAACTTAAGTAAATTGGGTCGTCCACTCTTATGCAAAGTTGAGGATTTCGGACCGTCGGTTTATGACCAAACTTTACACATGGAGTAAGGATATTTCCCTGCTCATATCCGTATAAGCGCGGCCTTGATCGACCATCAGTGACCGTTAAACAGACTTCTAATTATATCTGTCGATCGGTGCATCCAAATGGCGGGCCGATCATATCCATACGTAGATCATCATTAGAGCCAACTATCCAATAGTGTATATCAACTTGTACACCCAATAGTGGGCCCTAGAGGCTAGAAAAACCCTCCCATAGGGTTAGTATAGTAAAAACCCAACACTTGGGGCCATTGGCACCAAATCTGACATTATAAAAGGGCCTCATTTGGGGCACCCCTCTTCCCATACGATTTTCCATTTTCAAAGGGGAGAAAGAGAGAAAGAGGGAGAGAGTAAAGAGAGAAGAGAGAGAGAGCTAGAGAGAGTGAAGAAAGAGAGTGAAGGTGAGAGCAAGGGTGAACCATAGATCAAAGTGGGGCCCTAGGAAACCAAATCTTGTAACTCCCTATCCCTTCTCCAAAGGAAATCCTCCACCACAATTACAAGGATCGCTCCGTTGATCATATAGGTAAACTCCTCACCCTTTTTTCTTGAAACCCTTGAGTTGAGAGAGGATTGACATGGAGTTCTAACATGCACGTGTTTGCTCTAGGGATTCCGGCCGATCGACCCCTAAAATCCACACTCCTAGGTCGTTTCTAAGTCTTCAACGATCCATAGGTGCAGACTATTGTTCTTAGGTGGCCTAGCACCAAATTTAATATGAATCTAATGATTTTGTTTGTTGAGTGATGTATTTGGGTAATCTAAAGAAACCTAGATAAGACATTATACTTTAGATCTCCCCAAATTAATGTGGAATGATGATGGAATGCTTGTTGTTTCTCAAACATGATTGGATATGTTAATGATGATGGCTAGTACATTCCTTGCTTAGTTCATGTATGATGTTTTTCCCCATAACTTGTTTGATGCACTAACCCTTGTGTATATTTTGGTATTAAGAGATATATGAAATGCTTGCCTTCCACACTAACCCACACAACACTTGCAGCCTTATTTCATGATATTGTTAGCATTTGCCTTGTAAAAATCTGGATTCTATGATGGAAAATATGAATGCATGTTATTACCTATGCTAGTCATAACCCATATTGTCGGCATGCTACACATTACCACCAAACCCTTGGGTTGGTCAGGAATATGAGGAGAGTGAAGGTGGTCCAGTTGGTAGGACTATCTTAAGGTTAAACCCATGAATTTGGGCGGGTGTGTGTGGACGACAGTAGTTAGACTACATGAGTTGCTTGTACCCGATGTTGTCTGTCACGTGCTTACCTGAACTCGTGCGGTTTAGCCTATTTACTGACCAACCTTGATTGTTACCCCTATTTGCTCACATATGTATGGAACCTGAAATACCCTACAACCGTTGTAGCCCATCGATAATCAAATTGAAACCGATCCACTGCCTAGTGAGCCGGGCATGGTGGAATGAGACACTATGTCCGAGCTGTCAGCCTAGCTGGGGTAACGCGCTTCCTCGTAGTGACAGCGAGCGATCCCTTTTTCTCAGCACTCCCCTTGTGCTTAAAGTTGGGGATGGGGAACCCGACGAGATCAAGGATCGCGGGGTCTTGGCCTCACACGTTGGGGGGCCTTGGCCTTGCAACTAGTTCAGGGCATTGATATGTGAGGTGTATCAGTTTTCCCAACCTACTGGATGAATGGAATTAACTAAGAACTTGGTTGACATTAACATCGCATCGCACTAGCTAGGTTAGCGACTCGGTAGTCGAGGTCACTCTAAGGGAGTGTTGGTCATATGCGATCGTTAAATGAAGTCGCTCGAGGGAGTGTTGTGGCGAGGGCATGCATCATATCATCCATCATGCACACACATTAATAAGATTTGTTAGGTGCTTATGAATGATTGCTTTTCATTAAATTCATAATATAACTAATGCTTGTTACAACTTAAGATTAATAGAACCCACTAAGTTGATCACTCACTCCCACTCTAGGATGGTGTTTTAAAACACCAACCAGAGTCTCCCGTAAACACAGGTGATGTAGAGTATGAGGAGCTTAGCGGCACGAGCCTTGAGGAGGAGAACGAGCTATCCTACTTCCAGTTGATCGGTGGTTCTCCATCGGCATAGTGGACAGGATTTAGATCACCGAGTAGTGGATTCAGCCCTATTCTTTTGGACATGAAATTTTTCATGATTTTGTTGGGTAATGCCTTGTGCGACCCATTTATATTCTTTGGACTTGAATATATATTTGAAATCTGTCATTTCAGTAGACTAGATGTGATTGTGTTTCATGTTCCAAGAAATTTCATGCTGCGCAATTAAACTTGATTAAACGCGAATCAATAAACATTAGTATAAGTGATACCCAGGAACTTGGGAATCGAGTGTATGCATGACTCCCGATTTTTAGGGTATTACAAGATGATATCAGAGCAATAGTTTGGAATCAATTGGACTATTGGTCATGAACTCACTAACGCGTCCGCTGACTTAAGAGGAAACGCAATAGAAAACACAAAAATGCTAAGAACCACCCCAGTCCCTGAACTGACAGTATTAGGCAGAAGGGAGACTTCCAAGGTAATAGGGTTGGGTAGTGAGAGATAGTAGCGACGCTAGGAAACAGGTCTGAGAGACTTACAATACCTTAGCTCGATGATAGGAACGAGCCAAAAATTAAAAGATTTGATAGTCGATGCCAACATTCAAGTCCAAATGAGCTAGTTCTGGGTCAAATTTGTTAGTTCCAACCCATTCGGGGATAAATATTTAGGGGTGAATGAGAATTTACCAAAAATAGTGAAATAAGAGAAAAATAGAATTTTTGTTACTAGCCGGGAGGAATATTATGAAATAAATATTCCCATTGCATATATTGGATTCTCCTACCCCAAATTCATATATTGCACATCAAATAACTCACCCCAGTTTGTGAGATATGGCCATCGCAATGTGCACCTTTCTGGGAAAACGCCGATCGGCGTGGCCACACCCGGCCACCACGCCTGGCCGGCGTGACCACGTCCAGACCATGCCCTTCCCACGCCTGACTGACCAAAGTGTCAGAATGTCCATGCCAAGTGGGCGCAGCCCACGCCTAGATGTCCAGAGGCCTAGTGTGGCCACGCCCGACCGGCGTGCCTACGCCGAAATTTCTTGGTATTTTAGGCCAACTTAAAAAATTCATATCTCCCTCGATATAATTCTGATTTAGGTGATTCAAAAGCCAGATTAAATATTAACAAGTATATTTTTATATAAAAATAAAATAAAAATAAAATAAAAATTATAATATAGTTATATTTGAAATGAATTGACAACTGTCTCAAAATCATTAGTTTTAGACAGTGGTTACTTCTAGAATTTTTATAATTTATTTAAAATTCTAAATGATATAAAATTTGGTGGGATGACTTAAAACTTGATGATAAATTATTATAAAAATTAAAAAAAATAATTCAGTTACTAAAAGTATAAGAAACGTTACAAGATGGGTCCCCTTCTCCCTTTCAATGTACGCACGAGTGGGGCCCATTTGCCTTGCTATTTAGGACTATCTAGAGTCCATAAAACTTATCTCTACTACTCCCATTACCCTCCACCATCCCTTATAAACCCTAGAGAAAACTCTCCCTCTCCCAATCTCAAAACTCAATCCCCAAACCCACCATCTTCTTCTTCACTCTAACCCATCTCAATCCTCATTCTCACAAACCCTTTCCAAACGTATCTCAATCTCATTTCTTCAACTCATTCTTAATCACTTCTCAACTTCCATTCCTCAAATCCATTTTTTTAAACTCATCTCCAAATTCATCTCACTCAACATCTCCAAACCTATCTTATCCTCCTTCACAAACCCATCACCGAATCCATTCTCAACACCATCTCAAACCCATTCACCAAATCCATTCTCAACACATCCCCTTCAACACCCCCATTTTTTAAACCCATTCTCATCACCTTCCCCTTCAACAAAACCCATTCAAAACCATCAACTCATTCACTCCCATAAGCTCATTCACAAAGCCCAACGATTTGTAAAAATTGATTTTATATACTTTGGCATAGATTGATCATTAGATTGTTGCAATTGGAAATTTTTATATGAAGTGGTAATAATTAAGAGGCAACAATTTACTGTCTATTTTCAACTTCATTTTACCCCAATTATTAATCTTTTCCATTCCCTTTCCTTTCATAGGCCAATTGGTGCTGTTGTCACCACTCAAGCACACCCTTTGAGGTTTGTGGCCATAGACCTTAATTTTTTTCCATTCTCCAAAGCTTTCTAGATAAAGAAAGCTGCTAAGGATGCAATGTAGTCCACATAATCAATGGGATTTAAGTTTTCTATAGGATCCAAAACATCGACCTGGATGGTGTGATCTGACCCTTCCATAGCTTGGGCTAGGTATTCCATTCGATAAGTTGCCCTTATTGTCTTGTTGGACCTGTAGCAGAAGTTGAGTCTTGATTAACGCCATTAACTCTCTCCAAATCACCCTCATCACTTCCTGAGCCTTGATTTGCTGTAGCAAAGGGGAGGAGGCACCCTCGTCCACATCCGACCCAGAAGAATAGTAGCTTAACCTAACGGACAATTAGTAGTTTGTTCGAGTCAGTTAGAATTGCTTTCACGTGTTGAAGGATAGTTGTAACCTTTCCTGCTTGATTAGGTTGCATTTCCCATAAGTTTGCGGTATCTAGTGATACATGTAATCCATACTGTACGATGTAACTGGTCATGCCAATGGTTTTTTTTTTTTTTTTTGAATTCAACGTGAATGTATGGATTGAAATTCTCTTGTCACTTTGTGAATGCTTGCATGTATTATTGCCAATAGACTAGTCATGTCTTTTCATATTAAAGTTTAACATTGGGTGTCTATTTAGGAAATAATTATAATCGTGTTAGGAATCATCCCGTGATTAAGTTTGATTACATATATATATATATATATATAATTGTTTAAGTTGTTTTAGTGTAATTAAGTTAGAACCCTTAGTAGGATTGAGTTTCATAGTTTAATACTCTGTAAGCTCATGTTAGAGGTAGACTACAGTAAAATATATTGAGTTTTCCTATTCTCTTATGAACTTAAGGTTCAAACAACATCGAGAAGATGATATCCTTCATCTTTGCCTTCCTGCGTCCTTACTAGCGTTGTAAGCACTCCAAACCTCCAGAATACCTTAGAACCTTAACTATTCCTTTATTCTTGAAATTTATGAAACCAAAGCATGATTTGCCCATAACTCACTAACCATAGGATCAAAATGCTAATGTCGAGAAGAACCTTAAGCTCCTAGAAACCTTTTTAGGATAGTCGTTTGATCATAGGCACTATGGGAGGCTCACCATCCACTAAAATATTATAAATGAGAAACTTGAACTTTTTAATAAATTTTGATATCTTCCCAATGTTTAAGAATAATCAGACTACGAAATTATGGAACCATACATTTGCGAAGTGTTCGCAGCTTAGCCCAATCGTCGATCCTGGGTGAATACCAACAGACTCATTGCTTTGACCGAGTAGAAGACCAAGATCTACCAGGACTAGGAAGGGATACAACGATCTTTTTGCCCTAGTCAGGCAGAGGATCGACGTATGAGATCAAAGCCTACCACAATTATCTTTCCATATTAGCCCAATCATAAAGAGTAGAATATACTACCCTTAGGTAAACTTTATCATCAAACACTTAGCACGATAATGATAATATTGACATTTGTTTTCAAACCTCAAAGGTAAAAATTTTTAAGGGGGGTAGATCACAATGAGCTAGGCTAGTGTATTTATTATATACCTTAAAACGTATATAAATCTGAAACCAACAAAACTTAAGCAAATGAAATGATAAAATCTTTACTTATTACCCTTAGAGAATTTTGAGGACGAAATGATTTTTAAGGGGGGTAGATTGTAACATCCTCGATTTTCACTGTTTTGGATTTCCAAAAATCCTTGAAAATTTTCTTTTATTAATTAACTTATAATATCACTTAATGACCATTAGCACTCAATGTTAGTTTATACAGGGGGTGGTACCAGTAAAGAACCGCACAAGTCCAATTAATTAACCGTCGGAAGCCAACGAATTCGCCCGATCACTTGAACATAAACTTTAGCCCCATGATTTACTCACATAGGGCCCAAAATCTAACCGACCCATCGCTAACAAATCAAGACAATCATAGCTAAATTAAAGATCTAACCGAGGTCGAGTTAGATAAGGCTCAGATCTGGACTAATAGACCAAATCATTCTTGTTACTCTTTTAGCCTAAAATCGACGGTTTAGAGTAATCATGACCAAATCTCCACTTTCACTAGTTATAAATAGGCCACATTATAAACATAGTTAACCCAAACCCTAATAATTGCCCATGAGAAATCTCATTACCAAATTCATTCCAAAAATGCTCTGATTTTTTGAACAAGATCTAGACCACTCGTTAGTGGGCCACTAGTACCAAAACTATAGAATAATGTTCATCTCACTGGGATTGACGTCTATCGCGGGAGTCGGACCTGGGTACTGTCCAGAATCGCTCAACTTGAGCTAAAGGACAAGTGCATGAGAAGTGCAAATACCCTAAGGGAAGAAGCTGAAACTTAAGTGAGTTGGGTCGTCCACTCTTATGCAAAGTTAAGAATTTTGGACCATCAATTTATGACCAAACTTTACACATGGAGTAAGGATATTTTCTTGCTCATATCCGTATAACCGCGGCCTTAATCGACCATCGGTGACCGTTGAACAGATTTTCAATCATATCTGTCGATCGGTGCATCCAAATGGCGGGCCGATCATATCCATATGTAGATCAACATTAGAGCTAACTATCCAATGGTGTATATTGACTTGTACACCCAATAGTGGACCCTAGAGGCTAAAAAAACCCTCCCATAGGGTTAGTATAGTAAAAACCCACCACTTGGGGCCATTAGCACCAAATCTGGCATTATAAAAGGGCCTCATTTGGGGCACCCCTCTTCCTATACGATTTTCCATTTTCAAAGGGGAGAAAGGGAGAAAGAGGGAGAGAGAGAGAGAGAGAGAGAGAGAGAGAGAGAGTGAAGAAAGAGAGTGAAGGTGAGAGCAAGGGTGAACCATAGATCAAAGTGGGGCCCAAGGAAACCAAATCTTGCAACTCCCTATCCCTTCTCCAAAGAAAATTCTCCACCACAATCGCAAGGATCCCTCTGTTGATCATATAGGTAAACCCCTCACCCTTTTTTCTTGAAACCCTTAAGTTGAGAAAGGATTGGCATGGAGTTCTAACATGCACGTGCTTGCTCTAGGGATTCCGGCCGATCGACCCCTAAAATCTACTCCTAGGTTGTTTCCAAGTTTTCAACGATCCATAGGTGTAGACTATTGTTCTTACGTAGCTTAGCACCAATTTTAATATGAATCTAATGATTTTGTTTGTTGAATGATGTATTTGGGTAATCTAGAGAAACCTAGACAAGACATTATACTTTGAATCCCCCAAATTAATGTGGAATGATGATGGAATGCTTGTTGTTTCTCAAACATGATTGGGTATGTTAATGATGATTGCTTATACATTCCTTGCTCGGTTCATGTATGTTGTTTTTTTTGATAACATGTTTGATGCACCAACCCTTGTGTATATTTTGGTATTCGGAGATATATGAAATGCTTGCCTTCCACACTAACCTACACAGCATTTGCAGCTTTATTTCATGATATTGTTAGCATTTGTCTTGTAAAAATCTGGATTCTATGATGGGAAATATGAATACATGCTATTACCTATGCTAGTTGATAACCTATGTTAGTCGGCATGCTACACATTACCACCAAACCCTTGGGTTGGTTAGGAATACGAGGAGAGTGAAGGTGGTCCCGTTGGTAGGACTATCCTGAGGTTAAACCCATGAATTTGAGCGGGTGCGCATGAGCGACAGTAGTTAGACTACATGGGTCACTTGTACTCGATGTTGTCTGTCACGTGCTTCCCTGAACTCATGCGGTTTAGCCTATTTACTGACCAACCTTGATTGTTACCCCTATTTGCTCACATATGTATGGAACCTAAAATACCCTACAACCGTTGTAGCCCATTGATAACCAAATTGAAATCGATCCACCCCCTTGTGAGTTGGGCATGGTGGAATGAGACACTATGTCCGAGCTGTTAGCCTACACTGGGGTGACGTGCCTCCCTGTAGTAACCGTGAGTGATCCTTTTTTCTTAGCACTCCCCATGTGCTTGAAGTTAGGGATGGGGAACTCGACGAGATCAAGGATCGCGAGGTCTTGACCTCACACGTTGGGGGGCCTTGGCCTCGTAACCAGTTCAGGGCATTGATATGTGAGGTGTATCAGTTTTCCCAACCTGCTAGATGAATGGAATTAACTAAGAACTTGGTTAACATTATCATCGCATCACACTACCTAGGTTGGCGACTCGGCAGTCGAGGTTGTTCTGAGAGAGTGTTAGTCATATGCGATCGTTAGATAGAGTTGCTCAACGGAGTGTTGTGGCGAGGGCATGCATCATATCATCCATCATGCACACGCATTAATAAGATTTGTTAGGTGCTTATGAATGATTGCTTTTCATTAAATGCATAATATAACTGATGCTTGTTACAACTTAAGATTAATAGCACTCACTGAGTTGATCACTCACTCCCACTCTGGGACAATATTTTAAAACACTAACCAGACTCACCCATAAATGCAGGTGATGCAGAGTATGAGGAGCCTGGTGATGCGAGCCTTGAGGAGGAGAATGAGCTATCCTACTTCCAGTTGATGGGCGGTTCTCCATCGGCATAGTGGACGGGATTTAGATCGCCGAGTAATGGACTCAGCCCTATTCTTTTGGACATGACATTTTTTGTGATTTTGTTGGGCAACGCCTTGTGCGACCCATTTATATTCTTTGGACTTGAATATATATTTGAATTCTTCATTTTAGTAGACTAGATGTGATTGTGTTTCATGTTCCAAGAAATTTCATGCTGCGCAATTAAACTTGATTAAACGCGAATCAGTAAACATTAGCATAAGTGATACCCAGGAACTTGGGAGTTGAGTGTATGCAGGACCCCCAATTTTTAGGGTGTTACAGATTGGTTGAGGACAGCCTTTGACTGGTCAAGGATGACGAGAATTTAAAAGTTCATGTTGGAGTTTGAGTTGAGGAATCTTCGACTAGTCGAGGAAGAGCTTTTATTGGTCGAAGGAGGGCTTAGAGTAGTTGAAGCAGACAGATTTTTCGGGTTCTTTTTCTTCACTTCAAATATTCGATTTTCTTTATTCCTCACTTAGTTTTCTTGGATCTTTGGCATGTGAATTCTTCATTCCTGGTCTCATAAGATCCATCCTTAGCTTTGGTGATTCTTGAGCATTAAATCCATGCTTTTAGCATCCTTTTTAATCCAAGCTCTTTTTTTATTTTTTATTTTTATTTTTATCCAAGCTCTTAAATTCACCTTGTAACACAAACATGAGTAAAATAGGACATTAAACAATATCATGTTCATAAAATTAAGTAATAATATATAATATTTGACCCTCAACACAATCCCCAATTAGCATTTTGCTAGTCCTAAGCAAAGTATGCGAAAAATAAACTTTAATGCTCAATCCTTTAAAAAAAATAATTTTTTATGCAATCAAGTATGAATGAGTAGACTTAAGATGTGAAAGTGGGATTTTGAAAACCTAGAGCCAAATCACATAAGCAACCAATCAACTAAGTTCTTTGTCCATTAAGTCAGAGCATAGTTCGCATATCAAGTTTTTCAATGTGCTCAGTGAAAATCAATTTACTTCCTATAAGAATACTGTCAATTCATCAAGTTAGCCATGTTTACCATATCCAGATTAATCGAAGAATTAAGTACTAATTCTGAACTTATCCCCTTTTCCTTCTTTTTTCAGTTTTTGATTTTATATTGATGATCGCTTTTTCTCCATTCTTTTTTTTTTGCATTCTTTTCAAGTCTTTTCACCATACATGACCTTTTTGTCGATCTTACTATTTTTTTAACTGGTTCTTTTCATCTTTTAAGGTGGATAGAATTCTCCAGACTCAATCCTCAACTTCTATCAATGATTCACATACTAACAATCAGAGGTTCTAACATTATTTACGGAAAATAAGTTGAATCTGTCTTGTGAATTGGATTAACATGATGCTCAAACCTACTCTTAATCAATTAAATGCAAGAACTTTAGTGATAGATTACTTAGATAATCAAACTCTAACAATTCAAAATTCAATTTTCATCTTATCATCATACTCAAAACATTCTTAAATACACAATTTATCGCTTCCCAAACTATAAGACCCAATCCGAGTTCTTGTGTGTGCATGTGTGTCTAACGGGTCGAATTCTGGTGACCTGCGACCCTCGGATAGTATTTGCGATCATCCTTAAGTCCGGTCATGTTGACCCGACTCGGATCAGCCCGAGACCTATGCCATCTTATTCGCATTGTCGTTGCGATTTCGACGACGTGTCTTGTACTTCCATCCGATATATAAATCAAAAGTTATGAACATTTCATTGTATGACCCTTAATCATGTGGCCCACTTAGGTGTGATGCTTGTGACCCCACTCTTGGCACAAGTTCCAAAGCACACTACACACACCAAATAAAAAATTCCATAGCAAACACCACCTAACCCCACACACCACCAAAGCCTACTCTAAACTTATCACTTTGGTTTCTCCTCCCATAGGCAATCATTATTCTCTCTTACAAAACAATCATTACCTCTCTCTCTCTCTCCCTTTATCTCTCTTCCTCCTTATTTTCCCTTCATGCTTGCAAATCTCTCTCCCAATGTCCCATAATCCCCCATTTCTCCAGCCCTCAAAGCTTCAAAATCCCTCCAATCCCACCATTAAAAACTCATCTCAACCATCAAACCCTCTTCATTGGCCCAAGATTTACATGGTGTGGAAGTTTGAGAGATTGGGTTGCATGTGGGTGACTATATCTTGCTGATTTCTTTTTCATCTCTTAATCTTCTTATCTCTTCATGAATGGAACATATAGGACCCACCAATCTATGGTAGGGATCCCATCCCATGGATGTGGCCCTTGGCCCATCCTACATGTATGCATAGTGTCATGATGAGGCCATTCTCCATGGACCCCATCATGAAGTATCTTATGATCTACACCATTCTAAGGTCATCTAGACCTTAAACATCATGTTGGGATGGCATCCCAACCATCCATTGTAATTATAGACCATGCATGTATTAGTTGTATATTGTAAGTACAAGTCAATGTAGATCTATGAGTGTGATTGTTCTTGGGAGGGCCCATTAGTGGTGGGGCCCTATCCCCATGGACGGATTGTGTTCCTTGTCCATCTTTATTTCCTTTTTTTTTGTAGTGGATCTGATGTATGTGTGGCCCACCTGATGTGCTATGCAACTAGGCCCTCAAGTGGTTGGGACATCCAGGCCCAAGTGGTTGGACGTCCAGGCCCAACCTTGTTGCCCCATGTTGTTGACATGTTTTGGACGGCCTTTGGGCTTGATTTTATGGTTGATCTTGGAAGGGGCTTGGGTCTGAGAGTTGTGTGACCCATCTAGGTTGACCCCACCATGAGGAATTGGTGATTTATTTCCCTTTTATTTATTTTTTGGGCTGGTTTGGACAACAACATGTTGTTGTCCATATTGCTGGAATTTCTGTTATGTTGCTGGAATGTTTGGCATGTAGGCAGTATTTGTGGAACCTTTCTCCTTAATTTCTTGGGCATTTCTTGGAGGAGTGGACCCTACCTTGAAGTGTGATGGATCACATCTCAGATGGTCCATGCAATGGCACCAAAAAATGAGGCCTATAGGGGGGCCACCTATTGAGGGGAAAACACAAATTTCAGATTGATTTTTCGAGTGTTGGGCCACTTTTGTGGACCCCACCTTGCTGTATTTTATAGGAAAAATATCAAACATTTATCCCTCCCCTCCTAGGTGAAGTTTGGGCCTACTTTTTGGGGGTGTACATTGTATGGGTAGCAACATTTGTATGATATATTTTTAATTCCCAACCTTGCTGTCCATGAAGTTCCTTCACGAATTGCTTTGGTTTATGACTCTTCTAATGGCCCATCTTGTGGCCCACCATGTTGAGACCCATCTTGGGGATGTAGGTCGCCACTTTCACCTCAAAAGAATGGAGCATGGCTGCTGGAATGCCAGCCCACAACTGGACATTCCAGCAGGGCTGGCATCCAGCTATGGGCAGGCCGTCCACCCTCTTAAGGCCCACTATGATGTATGTTTTATCCAGGCCACCCTCCATATTGTTGACTTCATGTGTGTGGCCCATCTCCCATGTGGGGTGTCCACATGTGGGATCCACCTTGATGTGTTTAAGGGAGGACATCCCAGCCCCCTTGGATTGTCCACCATGGGACGCCCAGGCCCATTGGGCTGCTGCTGGACGTCTAGTCCAGCAACGTGGCCCACTTGATTTATGTGTTTTATCAACTCCTTTCATCTGGTGGGACCCTCTGTGACATGTGTGAGTCACCAGGGATTAAAATAAATATAAATTAATTATTATTGAATTTCTAGCAAGCCCAAATAGTGGGTGGGTTGGAATTTCAGCACTAGGCCCGAAGTGGCTGCCCATAAATATATGTTTTGGGACAGTATGGCCCACTATATTTGGGGATATTATTACACATATCTTGCCCTATTTTTTTAATTATAGATTTTGGGCTTAATTAGTGCATACTTAAGGCCCACTTCAATTGAGTTTTATTGGACCAATATTCATAGTTATTTGTTGGGTTTCCTAGGCCCATTGTCCTGGAACTTTCTTGATAGGCCTTTGACCCTTGGGCTTATATTTAACATACTATTGTGATGGGTTTTATGGGCCAAAATACTCAAGTAGTTAGGCCCTTGGCTGCCCATTAAATTAACCCCATACTGAAAGTGCCCTGGTTTGTCAATTAGCATGAGGGTTGAGTCAGCTAGACTGCAGAGCCTTATAGGAAGATTGATCAAAGCGTCTGCCTCAACCGGATGTGTGCACGAACTCGTAATAGGTAAATCTAAGCCTCACATCCCATGTCCCAAAACACCAGGTATATAAAAATCCTTAAAATAACTTAGAACATCATAGGGTTTTTAAGGTTAGAAAACTTTTTTTTACAAAATTAGAAAATCTCTAAGTTTTCTAGCTCTGTCGATTTATCGATATTAGGTTCAATAAAATCAAGATGTGCTGTCGATGTCCTCGAAAATTCAATCGATAAAATTGAATGAGGACATAAAGTGTCCAGCAACTGCATATACATCTGGACGGAATTATTGATGTATCGATTCCAATATCGATATCATCGATATTTGAATCTCGAGTTTATCGAAGTAGACTCGATATAATTGACAGCAAAGTATTTGTCCCTGTTTTTTATAGGAAAATCATGAAAACCTTCGATATATCAAGTACCCTCGATATCCTCGGAATTCAAATATCGATGATATCGGAAAGCCTTCGATGATATCGGTCTTAAACATAGTCTTTTCAACAACATTTTTCAGGTGATTTTTATTTCTGATCGAGGGTCACTCGATAGAATCGATATTCAAATATTGATGATATCGAGGTAGGATCGATTTCATCGAGAGTGGACATAAACTTGTCTAGCAAGCTTACTGGAAAATCCTTTGGATTTATCGATGCATCGACACAGCCTTCGATATCATCAGTATTCAAATTTCGATCATATCGAGTGTACCTCGATCATATCTTTTGGCCTGAAAAATTTTGAAGCCAGTCTCTTTCATTTTTCAAATATCGAGGAATCGATCCTTGTATCGATAATATCAGAGTTCGAAATTCGTTGACATCGACAGGTGTTTTGATGCTCTCGATTAGTTGGTAAAAAGTTTCAATAGCGTATGACATTTGAGTTTGTGTCATCGAGCGGCAAGTCGATACAATCGAGAGTATATGCTCGATGATATCGACCCTGCTCGATGATATCGAACTCTGTCATAAATGTGAACGTTTTATATCTGTTGGAACTTTTTTCCTATATATAGAGAGCTTGTCTTTAGTTGCTGATAGAGAAAGAAGAGAGTGCTTTTGAGTTTTAACCTTAGATCATTTACCCAAAGCCCTTTCTCTCAAGGGAGTTCATCCTCCAATCCACCCTTATCATCGATATTCAATAGAGTAGATTGGGGAATGAACTTTCGCATTTAAGGATCCTCCAACTACTACCTTAATAGTAAATCATTAAGCTAGGATGCCTTGAATGCATAGATGACTGGAATCACTCTATCTTCCTTATAGGAAAATATTTTATAGAGTAGGATTCCGTCTTCACCTTGACCCAACCCGAAGCCTTGTATTGGTACATCATCTGTGTTACGGATCAAGGAAGCAGAAGATTCTTCATTAACAAAGGAGGAGATCTTCGACAATGTACTGAATGGGAATCATCCACTTATCTGTAAGTTATTAGAGTCCAGAGGACACTTGTGATCATTCCTTTTTAGGATTGGATCTAAGGTGTTTCTTACCCCTTCAAGCCCTCGTACGAGGCCTCCGGCGGGAGTGTACGTGGTGGGTCCATTATGTTGACCCTTGCTCTGCAGAGAGCATAAACAGTTAGGGTCTTGTGAAAGATCCTTGGCCAGTGTGCCTAAAAGTGGGTACGTTGTGTTGACCCTTGCTCGTGAGAGCATAAACAGTGAGGTTCCTTGTGTGGATCCTTGGCCAGTGTGCCTAAAACCAGGTGCTATGTGTTGACCCTTGCTCAAGGAGCATAAACAGTCAGCTTAGGTGTAAGTTGTAAAGGTTGAAGGTGAACCTGATTTAAAACCTTTGGTTTGAGGTGAACACTGTGAAACCTCCTTAGTGAAATCCAATACACTCAAAGGTTGAGTGCGGTTACTGGGAGTGGAGTAGACAAGTAGTCGAACCACTATAAAAATGACTGTGTTTGAGATTACTGTTGTCTTTCATTTGACTATGTGATTTCCTTAATTACTTTCATACCTAATTATCTGAGATCACACCTCACACACACTTACAGTCATATCCACATAGGCTAGTTTGCATTTTGTTCATCTCTCAAATAGTTTGTGATTGGATCCTCTACAAGGCTTGGAAGCTAGTAGAGTTACTCTTGAGTAATCCTAATATATGCTTGTTGTTAGGATTAGTGTGATAGGATTTTAAAATATCATAAAATTATTAAAAAGTCCTATTCACCCCCCTTTAGGACATATTGGCATATTCCTACTTCAACTAAAGTGGTCTTTACCGCAATTTCATTTGGTATCAGAGCCAGGTCTCTCTTTAAGGGCTTCACCACCTAGAGAGTGATCTTGACTGAAGTTAGGAATATGGCCAAAGGAGAGGGCTCATCGGTCACTAGGCTTCCAGTATTTAATGGCTCAAATTATGCATAATGGAAGGCTTGAATGCACTATTTTTTAAGATCTTTGGATCATGATATTTGGGATATAGTTGAAAGTGGATATGTGCCACCATTTAAACAAATTGTACTTGATAGTGGCACAACCATCACAAAACCCAAACCCAAAGAGAAGTAGACGATGTTTAATAAAGAAAAACAAATTGTTGAAGCTAAAGCTATGAACGCCATCTACTATGTCGTGTCCTAAGATGTTTTCAATGAAATAAGTATGTGTGGGACATCTAAAGAAGCATGAGATCTATTGGAAACAACCCATGAAGGCACAAGCACTATGAAGAGATCTAAACTTCAACTCTTGACTTCACAGTTCGAAAGTTTCAGAATGGAAGAGCATGGGACTTTTATGGAGTTTTTCACCAAGTTGAATATCATTTGCAACTCCATGGGTGGATTGGGAGAAAAAGTTCCGGTTTCAAAAACCTGTACGAAAATACTTAAATCACTGCCAGAACGGTTTTATCCCAAAGTAACAACTATTGAAGAGTGTAGGAATATTGATGAAATGAAAGTAGAAGAAATGGTAGGTTCCCTACAAACTTTTGAACTACACTTCAAACAAACCCAAAAATCCAAAACAACTGTCTTAAAAACTTCAAAGAAAACAACGAACGAGGATAGTGGAAGTGAAAAGGAAGATGAAGATGAGGAAGTGGCCTTGCTGGCACAACGATTCAGGAAGTTCTTTCAAAAGAATCGTGGCCATCCTTCCAGAGGAAGAAGAGTGGACAACAAACTTTTTACAGGTAAATTTGGTAAAAAGACCAAAGAACCACAATGTTATGCCCGTCAGAAGTATGGACACTTATCTACTGAATGCCCAAACAGAAAAATAAAGGGTAAAGCAATGGCTGCCATGTGGGATGATATGGAGGAGTCAGACTCAGAATCTAACGACTCAGAGAGCGATGGAGACCAAAAATCTTTGAAAATCCTTATGGTCTCCACTACTCCAATCATCCCCATTGCAACTAAGAATGTGTCAAAACTGTAAGTCACCGAATCATTTTCGTCTGATAATGAGGAAACCAGAGAAGAAGTAGAGGTAGAACAAGATAAATTATAAGATGCTTACAATAAACTTTATATTCATAGCATCCACATCCTTAGAAGACTTGGAATGTCTGAAAACAAAAAGGAATTGCTGCAAAAAGATTTGGACAAAACCTTAGAAATTAATACACATTTAATCAATGATTTACAGCAATATCATTTAGAAAATGATAAATTAGAAAGAATCAATCTATCCCTAAAAACAGAATCATCAAAGCTTATTAAACAAGTTGAATTATTAAAAGATGAAAATGAGCAACTCAAGAATGATAATCACACACTCCATTTTGACTTAGAGAAATCCAGAAAATTTGCTAAAATAAATTATAAATTTTCCCAGAGTGGTGAAAAACTAGAAAAGTTGTTAGGGATGGGAAGATGGTGAAAAGACAAGAGTGACCTAGGATAAGATAAAACTAAGAGCAGAACTGGAAATGCAACACCAACAACTGAAAAATTTGTTGCTTCAGGCAATAATAAGAGAACTACTCCAGTTTGTCATTTATGTGGTGATATGGGTCATTATAAGTTTGAATGGTTGACACCGAGAAGGACTTCACATAACTCTGGTCAAAATCATATTGGTTAATTCAAACCAGCCAGAGAAATACAAAATGTCAAAAGTCCACCTAGGAGAAACACTCATCTATCACCACTTAAAATGAAAGACAGAATGAAGGAATCCCAACAAAAGCGGTCTTTACTGCAATTTCACATACTTGGGCCGAGATGTGAGGCCCAACTCACTTGTTTTAAATAGAAGAATTGCCCATATGGTTAGAATAACGGGCTGCCCATTAGGCCCACCACAATGAGTGGGCTCATGATTTTTATGGTTGGGCCCAAACCATGCTTGAGGGCCTACCATGTTGCCTAGGCGTTAGGCTTAATGTATGGCCCACTAGGCCATGGATTGCTTAGGCCTTGGGCCTTGCTTTATATGCATGTAGGTTGTGAGCTACCTTTTAGGGCCCGGTTGAGGTTGGATGTCCTCCTTGGTGGCCCTAAGGTAGGCCCATAGGGTTCTTATAGGTGGTTGAAGGCCCACCTTGGACCCTTATTAGGAACGCTTCTTCCTTGGGCCTTTATGACCCTCTTAGCTTGTGGGCTACCCCAAAGTATTGGGCCCCCACTAGAGTACTTCTCTTTAGAGTACATGTCTATGTATCTAGACCTTTTCCCTCCTTGAGAATGAGTATGATTCACGTCATCATCACCGAGTAGCGCACTTACACCAATTTGACCCATATGCATCATCTGCGTGAATGGATTGCATTGTGTGTGGTCATTAGGTTGATATGATAGAAGGATGGAGTTTCTCCCCTTGTGTACATTGAGTGCTTGAAGCTAGTGCATGATCTGTATACGTGACACTAAAAATGTTACTTGAGCATACTAGGTGCATAGGATGCTTATAGGTGAAATTTTTAAAACTTCCATGGTACCAAGGATCTGCCCCAACACCGTGATTGAGTGGAAACTATAAGTGCATGAGGGCCTTATACCATTAGGCCACGACTCCCACTGTTATGTAGTCGGTTAGGTAGGGGTGTGGCCTTATCCGCCTAGTTTAAGAAGGCATTGTTAGGCTAAGTCTGACCAGCTCATAAATGGGTCCGTTGCCATGGGGCCTTGCTGGTGATTGGTTGTCCATAAGCGGGTAGTGAGGTCTCTTACGCTCCTTTGACTGTGCGAGTCAGAGAGCGACAGTCATCTGGTAGTGTAATTGACCCTGGTGATTTCCTTATGATTGAAAATGTACTTGATATGTGGATTTGGATATGAGCACTGGTATCACTTCGCATTGCATTGGCATCGGTTACTTAAGCCCCTTTATGCATTGCCTTGGTACGGCGCCCAGTACTCATTGCATTGCATTCATGATAAGCCTCGGTAAGGCTAGTGATATTGTCATTGCTCATGTTTCCCTTCCTGTACCTCTTATTATTCTTTTGTGCACTATTGTCACACACTTCCACCACCCTCTAAGCTTCTATAAACTTATGCACGATTGATGCGTGCAGGAGATCCTATGTCCGCATCGTAGCGGCAGAGCTTGGATTAGAGTTAAGACAAGGACCGCCAGTGTTACAGGCCTTCTTCCTTCTTCTTTTTCTATCTGATGTATTTTCTTTCAGCTATGTACTTGTAAAAGTTTAAATTTATCGTGGATTTTGTGATGCGTCCATTTATTATTTTTAAGATTTACTTGCTGTGATCTTGGGTATGCTCGTATTGGAAATGGTTAAACGGTTATGGAAATTCTCCTTGTGGGATCCCAGGATTGGAACCTGCCTCAGGAGCTGAGAATGGGGTGCTATGGAGCTATTGCGGCCAGAACCGACTATCGGGTTCCTTGTGAGTTCGATTACCGAGTCTGGGGCGTGACAGGAGTTGGTATCAGAGAATAACAAGTAATTCTAGAATAACTCAGGATAACATCGCATGTCTGCTAAGAGCATAGGATAAATAGTGTCCTGAGATCCTTCTTTCGCTCTGTATTAAGCCTGTAATTGTCCGGATTCCTTGCGTCGTCATTATTTTGTAGATGATGCCGCCTAGACGTGGCACCCGTGGTCGCGGTGCCCATGGCCGAGGTGCCCGTGATAGAGGCACTCATGATACCCATTCTACTCAAGCACATCCCGCTCCCGTCTTAGAGGATCCGATCCCCGAGGTCCTGGTTCAGCCTCCTGTTAAGCCTGTAGCGCATGTTCCTCCTGTAGCACCTGTTCCTCTAGTTGCTCCAATTCCCCTGCCGATTCCTCCTTCCCAGCATACTGTTCTGGTTACAAAGGCTCCTGCTTCGTCAGCCGCACCCGTGCCTCTGCCCGAGGCGAGTGCCGCTCTTGCCTTCCCGACAGTGCCAGTAGGTGCCGAGCATTTTCAGCAGCTAATGTAGCTTGTCGCTACCACGTTACAGACTCGTCAGCCTATAGCCGCTTCAGTTTCTGAGCATAGCGATTTGCCACGCTCTAGCGCTATTTTCAGAGAGTTTAGGCAGCATGATCCCCCGAGATTCAGGGGTGAGCCAGACCCTTCTGACACCAAGGCATGGTGCATTGAGATCATGAGGATTTTTGATACTATGCAGTGTCCAGTTGATCAGAGGGTTTTCCTTGCGACCTTTCTTCTTCAAGGTGAGGCCCGTCATTGGTGGTCGTCCATATTTAGGATGGCCGGGCTAGATTTTGTTTGGATGTGGGAGGAATTCGTGGTCCGTTTCGACCAGAAATTCTTCCCCGAGCATGTTCAGATTCAGAGGGTGATTGAGTTCGAGACCCTAGTTTAGGGTGATATGCCGGTGTCACAATATGAGGCCCATTTCTTGGCCTTGTCTAGATTTACTCCTCATCTTACCAGTGATGAGAAGATGAGGGCTCACCGTTTTGTGATCGGCTTGTGTCCTACTCTTCGTAGCCATGTGGTGGAACATTGGTTGGAGATGTTCGATCAGGTTGTCCATCGAGCGTTGGTTTATAAGGAGGACTGGGCTATGACCCAAAGATTGCGAGAGCAGAGTTCCGGTGGAGACCGAAAGAGGAGAGCACCAGCCGACAGTTCCAGGAAGTACCGTCAGCAAAGATGGAGGGGTAGATCAAAGTTTAGACAGCCTGCAGCTCAGTCAGCAGCTTCATCGTCATCATCAGTACAACTAGCTGCTCTATCACTCGACCCCTTTTTCGGTGTTTATTTTGGTTGTGGGCAGGTTGGGCATCAGAGGAGAGATTGCCCTCTTCCCTTACAACAACAGAGACCACCGCAGTTGCCTCCTCCTCGTCCCCCTCAGCAGCAGCATTAGCAGTGAGCGTAGCTCCCAGTCCTCCCTCCTAGGACTCCTCCTCAGTAGCAGAGGCAACCAGGTAGACCTCCCTAGCAGAGACAACAACTGTCGCAGAGGGGATATCCACAGGTCCAGTCCATGGGTTGAGTATGTATTGTAGCTCAGCAGGTACAGACTCAGGATCCGTAGTCTTCCGGCTTGCTTCCCTTGCCAGCTCAGGGCCGATTTTATTCCATGCATCAGGTGCCAGGCTAGGACCCGCAGTCATCGATCGACAGAGTTGTCGAGGGTATTCTTCTTGTTTGTGCTTGCATTGCCCATGTTTTGTTTGATTCTAGTGCCTCCCATTCTTTCATGGCCGAGCAGTTTTGCCAATCAAACGGTATTCCGTCGGAGTCCGTGTCTGAGGCCTTGGCAGTTTCGACTCCCATGGGGAAGTCTGTTGTGTTGACCTGTCGTTACCCTTCTTGCCCGATATTAGCGGGCGAGATGTTCCTTCCTGCGTATTGTTCATGATGCCGATGATAGGCTTTGATGTTATTCTGGGTATGGACTGGCTTGTGGAGTATTGTGCTATCTTGGACTGTGCCGAGAGGACAGTTACGTTTCACATTCCTGGCTTGCCAGTGTTCTAATTCGCTGCCGAGCCCAGGGGAGAGTCGTTATTTAGTTTCTTGGCTTTTGTTGTTGAGGATTCTGTGGCTGGGTGTATTGAGTAGCTACCAGTTGTTTATGAGTACCCGGATGTGTTTCAGGAGATCCTGGGTTTGCCGCCCCATTGGCATGTGGAGTTTCAAATTGATTTGGTGCCCGGTACAACGCCCATCTCGAAGGCCCCCTACCAGATGGCACCGATGGAGTTGAGGGAACTGCAGGAGTAGTTAGATGAGCTCTGGGAGTTAGGTTTCATTTGTCCCAGTAGTTCACCTTGGGGATCCCTGGTATTGGTCATGAAGAAGAAGGATGGCTCGTTGCGGCTCTGTGTGAATTATCGTGAGGTCAACAGAGTCACTATTAAGAACCGATACCCACTTCCCCATATTGATAATCTGTTCAACCAGTTACAGAGTTCACAATATTTTTCCAAGATAGACTTACGCTCCGGTTACCATCAAATTCGGGTTCGAGAGGAGGACATTCCGAAGATGAATTTTCGGACATGCTATAGTCACTTTGAGTTTTTGGTCATGTCGTTTGGACTGACCAATGAGCCCACCGTATTTATGCAGTACTGATGAACGAGGTCTTTCGGCCATTACTCGATCAGTTCTTGGTAGTATTCATTGATGATATTCTTGTATATTCGAGGACCCGGGAGGACCATGTTGAGCACTTTCAGATTGTGCTGGAGACCCTCCATGCCCACTAGCTATATGCGAAGCTAGAGAAGTGCGAGTTCTGGCAGGAGGAGATGACATTCCTCGGTCATGTGGTAATTATGAAATTTTGGTTAGTGAAAAAGTTTATGGGGGCATGAGTGTTCTTTTACCACATGGAGGGGTAATGGGATGATATTTCACATGGATGGAGGAATATACTTTAGATACTTGTAGTGATGATTTGCATGTGGGGTCCATGCCATGCGTCTGTATGCATTTGGATGTGCTTCATGTCTTGATTCACCCATGGATCTATATCCTCCAATCCGAGTATCGTAATGGGGTATGCCATGTGGGTCTGTGATCGCAATGCTGGCATGGTCACTAAAGTAGAGGTCTCAGGTCGAATGGGCACCAAAACACAAGTGTGATTGACGATTGACAACTCGATCGATCTCTATGTCGGAAATAGGTGTAAGAAAAGTTCCAATGGAACATGAGTCTTACACCTTGCTCCATTATATTATACAAGCATAAGTTGTAATATAATCTTTAAGCCAAACTGAAGATTTTGTTGCTCTCTTCGATTTACTTTGATCACTTTGAGTTTCAACACCCAAAATTTCATTCACATGCTCTTCATCAACTTTATCTTTAATGATATCATCAAGTTGATTATTTGAATAAGTAGGCTGATTTAAACATTGTTTGAAGATTCCGATTTAATTCTCTATCGTGACTTTGAGCTTAACAATTCTATTTTTCTTAAATGAATATTCATAAAAAACCATATCTCGGTTAATCTCTAACTTCTGGGCAGTAATATCCCACAATTTGTACCATTTTATTACATCTACATAGGAAAGAAAAATATACTTTCTGTGCCTCCCATCTAGCTTAGTCTTGTGCTTTTTAGAGATCCACATATAAGTGCCATAACCAAAATTGTGAAAGAACGAATAATTAACAAGTTTTTTAGACCATACATCTTTAGGGATCTTGTAATCTACTACATATTTAGATGAACCGTTTAATAAATAATAAGTTGTTTTAATAGCTTCCGCCCAAAAATACTTCTCGAGCATAGTCGAGCTTAGCATGCTCATAGCACGATCTATAAGCGTGCGGTTCCTATGTTTTATGACCTCGTTCTGTTGTGGAGTACCACGGACTATGTAGTGCCTCTCAATGCTATACTCACTACGAAAATATTTGAATTCTTTTGAGGTATACATTCCTCAACTGTCAGTTCTCAAACACTTAATTTTCTTTTTATTTTGATTTTTAGCAAAATTTTGATTAAATAAGCATAAGTATCACTCTTCCTTTTTAACATGTAAACTCATAATACTATTTTAGATAAATTGTCAATAAAAGAAACAAAGTAATTTGAGCCCCTAAAGATTCGATTGGAGCCTCTTAAGTATAAAAATAAATTAGATTTAAAACATCATTACTTTTGATAGTGGATTAGGAAAAATGAGCTCTATAAAGCTTTCCAAATCAACAATCATCACAACAATATAAATTAATAGATTTTAAAACATGAAGTAAATTTCAATGGGTTTTTTCCGACTATAAATCCCACCTTTTACCCACCACCTTTTTTAAATGCTCCCAAACTTTAATTTCCAAAACTAAACCATTATGTACGAATATACTATTTACAGATGAAAATATCCTTCCATTCACACTGGCACCATGATATCCATGGTGCCAACGTGGAACTCTATCTTGTCCATGGTGGCACCGTCCAATACCATGAAAAAAACCAAAGGCTATAGCTAAAGACCTATAGCTACAGATTATAACCATAGCCTTTGGTAGCGTAGCCATTGCTTAGTTAGATTCGTAGCCATTAGTTCCATGGCTACGAATCTAAATCGTAGCCATTGCTTCTGTAGCGAAATTTCATCTAAACCGTATAACTATGGATAATTGAGCGAGCATAACGTGAAATTGAATAAGGCTAACGTGAAATTAAATTTCATATTTGCCTTTCTTAATTTCCTTTGAGCCTCGTTGAATTTCATGTTAGACTGGCTCAATTTCATGTTAGCCTCGCTCAATTTCTTGTTAGCCTCGCTCAATTTCCTATTTACCTTACTCAATTTCCTATTTTCCTCGTTGAATTTCATGTTTACCTCGCTTAATTTCATGTTTGCTTCGCTCAATTTCCTTTGAGCCTCCTTGAATTTCATTTTAGAGTCACTTAATTTCCTGTTTATGTCACTCCATTTCCTATTTGCCTCGTTGAATTTCATGTTTGCGTCACTCATTTTCCTTCGAGGCTCATTGAATTTCATGTTTTCCTCGCTCAATTTCCTTTGAGCCTCGTTGAATTTCATGTTTTCCTCGCTCAATTTTATGTTTGCCTCGCTGAATTTCCTTTAAGCCTCGCTGAATTTCATGTTTGCCTCGCTCAATTTCCTTTTTACCTTGCTAAATTTCATGTTTGCCTCGCTCAATTTCCTTTGAGCTTTGTTGAATTCATGTCTGCCTCGCTTAATTTCATGTTGGCCTCACTCAATTTCCTATTTGCCTCGCCCAATTTCCTGTTTGCCTCATTTAATTTCATCTTTACCTCGCTTAATTTCCTTTGAGCCTCGTTGAATTTCATGTTAGCCTCGCTCAATTTCCTGTTTAGCTCGCTTAATTTCCTGTTTGCTTCGTTGAATTTCATGTTTGCCTTACTCAATTTCCTTTGAGGCTCGCTGAATTTCATGTTAGCCTTGCTGAATTTCATGTTTACCTTGCTCAATTTCCCTTGAGGCTCGTTGATTTTCATGTTTGCCTTGCTCAATTTCCTTTGAGCCTTGTTGAATTTCATATTTGCCTCGCTCAATTTCCTATTTGCCACACTCAATTTCAATTTTGCCTCTCTTAATTTCATGTTTGCCTCACTGAATTTCCTATTTTCCTTACTCAATTTCATGTTTGCCTCATTGAATTTCATGTTTGCCTCAATCAATTTCCTTTGAGCCTCGTTGGATTTCATGTTTGCCTTGCTTAATTTCTTATTTGCCTCTCTCAATTTCGTGTTTGCCTCGCTCAATTTCCTTTGAGGCTTGTTGAATTTCATGTTTACCTCACTCAATTTCATGTTTACCTCGCTCAATTTCCTATTTTCCTCGTTGAATTTTCTATTTTCCGTGCTCAATTTCCTTTGAGGCTTGTTGAATTTCATGTTTGCCTCGCTCAATTTCCTATTTGCCTTGTTCAATTTCCTTTGAGGCTCATTGAATTTCATGTTTGCCTCGCTCAATTTCCCTTGAGGCTCGTCAAATTTCATGTTTGTCTCACTCAATTTCCTTTAAGGCTCATTTAATTTCATGCTAGGCTTGTTCAATTTCATGTTAGGCTTGTTGAGTTTCTTGTTAGGCTCACTCAATTTCATGTTAGGATCGTTGAATTTCATGTTATGAGTGTTAGGCTCGCTCAATTTCATGTTAGGCTTGTTCAATTTCACGTTAGGCTTGTTCAATTATCCATTGTTGTATGTACTTTTCGCTATAGAAGCAATAGTTATGGTTTAGATTCGTAGCCATAGAACTAATGACTACGAATCTAATGAAGCAATGGCTACGCTACCAATGTCTATAGTTATAATCCGTAGCCATAGGTCTTTAGCTAGGCCTTTGGTCTTTTTCTAGTATTAGACGGTGCCACCGTGGCACCATGGATAAGATAGCGTTCCACGGTGGCACCATGGATATCAAGGTGCCACCGTGAATGCAAGGGTATTTTCGTCTACAAATAGTGTGTCAGTACAGAATGGTTTAGTTTTGGAAAGTAAAGTTTGGGAGCGTTTAGAAAAGACGGTGGAATTTAAAGTTGGAAAAAAATCAATTTCAATCAATAAATGTCTTTAATCCTTCCATGCTCATGTGGCCAAACTATGGATGGAAGATTATAGCAGAGTCTGTCACGACATTGGCAACAATAATATTGCCAACCATTATATTTCTGATCAAATATTATAGACTACCCATTAACTCTCCTTTTGCCATTTCTATTGCCCTTTGTATAATCGTCGATCGACTCTTTTCACCAAAAAAAATTATAGCAATCTTCATTAAAATTTTCCAATGATAAAAGACTTTTGCGGGCCAAGTACGTGTCGCATACCATAAACTGTATGTGGGATGCCATCAAACATCGTAATTTTGACATCTCTAATCTCATAATTTTACACATGCTATCATCATACATATAAACTATGCCCCCAGCACATAATCGATATGTATATAAACAATCTCTCTATGGAGTCATATGGAACGAAGAGCCCGAATCTAAGATCCATTGATGGCTTAGATTCTCTTGTGGATTCACTGTCGACAATACTTCCCCATCCTTGGATAAATTTTCCTTTTCAACTAGATTTCCTTGTGAACCATTTAAATACAATGCTTGATCTTATGAATCAGGTTTAGAATTTTCTTGGTTTATTTTTTTGAGTCTACAATTTAGTGCAACTAGCCCTTCTCTGTTCAATTCTAACACTTAATTTGTACCATTTTGACTTGGTTCTCTTATGATCTCTCCAACTAGTGCCTTTCTCAGTAGATTTTTCTTTGACCACCATAACATCATTCACATATTCTCTATGTGTGTTTCTGTGAGACTCTTTGGTAAGCGACATGGACATGGTTGACTCCATATTGAGATTGGAACCATTGTTGAGATTCATAATCAAACCATCTTATGAATTTAGCATCGAACATAACAAAAGTACAGTATTTTCTTTATCGTTAATGTTCACATCAACCATTACTAATATGCTAATTAGGGTATTAAACCCATTAAATTGTTCTTGTAAAGAGGACTCTTCCTATAACACCCTGAACTTTTCAATGCTCAAGTATTGAAAGTTCTCGAGTGTTACTATAAAATTTAATTTAGTATATACATGTGTATGTCACCAATTTAACATATCATAACCTTACATCTATTTTCTAACTTAAATATAACATTTGAGAATAATCTTTATCCATAGATGAAGCCATCTGACCGTTGATTTTTAAGACAAGATCATCATATATCTAAGTATTACCACTTCTCTATTATAACCAACTGTTTAATCAACAATTCATCACTAGGTAAAGATATCTGACCGTCCACTTCGAGTTTTGACCACCCAATCATAGTAAACTAACTACTTGATCTCTACTTCCGCTCGTACACATATCAAATTGAAATTTTGATCTGTTCATCTTGATCACCACCTATAAATATGCTTAACCTATCATCAAAACTACAATATGAAGAACTTACATTTGTGAACACGTCCCTTGAATTTAATGGCATACATATTATACATCTTGATCATTCTAAAAATCTACTTTGTGTTCATCTGTTTACGAAACTGACTGTACATTCCCCTACATAAATGGTTAGAGTACCAACCATCACTATTTTTAACATTTCATCCGACCATCCATTATGTTATTTGGTATATATACATTTCCTTAATTAATGATAAGTTTAACTTATTTGGTGAATAACTCTTTATTCATAATGATTTATATACGAGTTATTTTGTAAGAATTACTTGGAAACGTGCCTGTAACCATGTAAAACCATTAGATTTTTCAAAACTCTCAGATCAACAATAATTAAGAAAATGCTATTAACCTAGACCCTTGAATTCTAGATCATAAGGGTTTCATGACCCGTTTGATGTAAAATTTTGTCCCATGTATATCTATTATAAATTAACCATACACATTGAATTTCATCCATTAGATCATAGTGTAAGTGGTCCAATTGACAAATCAGCCCCTTAACCCTTGGTTTTGGTGTCCATCAAGTAAAGAAAGCTCGTAGGTATTTGTAGTAGGATATTTTTCTTCATATGAAAGACTTGGATTACTCGTCATATGGACTGAGTGTGAAATGTAAGAACTCCAGCTTAGTAAGTTTTTTCTTATGCGCGAAATTATCTATTTTAGGCTCATCAACTTTTTCTAAATATGGACCTTTTGATTTACCCACTTTCCATCGTCAATTGTAACTCGAAATTAGACCACACTTTGGTTTCATATGACTATGAGATTATACAAAAATTTAGACACCGATCTATAATCCTATAACGTTGAATATTGACCACTTTAGAACCAATTCTTTTTTGGCGTAAAAGGTGAAATTTCAGATTTAAACTTTTTCCACCATCGATCAACCACCAAAATTTTTCCAATCGTTTGAATATATTGACTACACATTTTCTCCAAAATTGGGCCTTTATCATTAAGCGTGGACTGTTGATTAAGATCAGGTTCATTTTGGCACCCGCTAGGACAATTTTTCAAGATAAACTAATTTAAATTTCAGATTACCAGAAAAATTATTTACCGTGGCCTTATTTGATGACCCTGTCACAGTGAGCAATTTAGATTTAAAGAAAGATCACCAGAAGCTACAAATTGGAGAAACCCAATTCAAGTGAGATGAGAAACCCAATTTGAGAAACCCTTTCTAAAAGAGTGCGTGCATCCCTTCTCCACTCAAAAATCCCATGCCCACCACCTTCTTATGTTGGAGGAGAGAGAGAGAGAGAGAGAGAGAGAGAGAGAGAGAGAGAGAGAGAGAGAGAGAGAGACGTCCAAGCCTAGACGCCCCTCCCTTTTCTTCCTTCTCCACAGTGTGTTGTCTCCCTTTTCCTCGAGCGACATCGTGGTTCATGTGAAAGCCCTCATACATTGATATCTACCTAAGCTTTACATCTAAGGCTAAGGTGAGGGATTCCTTTAAGCTTATAATAATTTGGGTTGATATATACATGATTTGTCTTATTTTTCCATACCTTTATATTACTATGATTTCCATGCTAATGATTAATGGATCACTATGAATATTTATCCATGTGAGAATTATGGTTAAGGTATGCTTTTAATTATGCGTGATTTTTATGAATTCATGTGGGGTGATGGATACAAGCCTTGCCCTTTAGTGATTTTAAGAGCAACGTGTGTTTTCACTTTATATTGAGTTGACTTTTGCTCTTTTTCCCTTATTTTTGTTGAATTATCCTAATGCTACTCTTCTCCTTTATTAGGTTAGCCTTATACTACCTCCCTTTATAGCTTGGGCATGTGTCTTGGAATTTCAAAACTTTCATAGTTCGATTTATTTCTCCATTGATGCAAGTGATGTGTTAGAGGTCTCACATCTACTGATTCATATATTTTATCGTGGACGTAATGCATTATGGGTAGTGATCTTCTTGGTCGACACGTAATTCCATGGGTTTGGGTATGGTGTACAATTGATATAACTAAACCACCTCACTTCTGATATTAGATGTCACAAATAGTCGCTCCATGAACAAATTATGTCACGCAAATATTTCGATCATGTGTTGTGCCACCTCGAGGTGTTCACGTAAATCCACAGTAGCATTGGAGACGCCGACGAATCTCTGTAGTACAAGATGCAGAGTGAGTTGGGTTTTCTATGAATTATATTCCATATTGTAATAATCATTACGTATCATGGATCGCAAACAACATGCTAGGCATGCATCCATGTAGATTGGTTACAGATACCAATACCACTCGTAGTGGTGGAGTATGAAATGTATCGGAACCCTCACATTATCATAACCATCACTATGAGTATTTTATTGACCATCTCCAATCATACATGTAAGACCCGTATCCTAGACTGTACCGTTCCGTAGACTTCCGGGGTCTTCCTGGTTGAATTTCAGAAACCTTAGACCCTTAACCCGTATTTGCACGTGACCCTGAGTCACATGCCGTCAACTCGAGTCGACTCAACCCAAGACTTATATCCTAGCGACCGCGCCGTCGCCGTGGTTCCGATGCCGCGTCTCGCGGGCCGAGGCGATACCCAGGCCAGGAGATGTGGGCCCGCGTTCGGTTCAAGAAAAACGCTGCGCGTTGTAAAACCCGAGAGAATGTCTACAACATGTCACCTCAATCCATCAATCAATCCCATCAAGGGTCAAGTACACATCATATCTCACCCTTTCCCAAGCAACCCCTAAAGTCAAAAGTTTCTTACAAGCCCATAATTTTCTTACACCATGTACCACAAAAGTCAAAAAACTTCTTACACATCCATCACTTACCACATCCATCACCCATCTCTCACTTTCTCTCTCTACAACCCTCTCTCTCTCATTTTCATTTCTCAAACTCTCTTTCCCAAGCAACAAAACACCACACGTCGAAGCTCTTTCTCCTCCAAGAGAGCTTTGTGTATGGCCCACTTCCCACCCTCTTATCTCCTATCTCAACCATCCAAACTCCATCTCCTCCGTTAGGATCGAAGCCAAGGAGCAAAGGAAGCCAAGGGAGCAATAAGAAGGCGGTGGGTGATCTTGAATTTTTGTCTTTCATTTTGTTGATTTAAGGGTCCATATATGTGGGACCCACCTTGATGTATGCTTTGTAACATGAGGGGCCCATAGTGGCGGGGCCCCTCCACCACCGCCGATATCTCTCTATCTCTCTCTCTCTCTCTTGTTTCTCCCTCTTTCTCATGTGTTATGGCCCCCACTATGATGTATGATCCACGCCATCCCATCCGTAGGGCCCACCTTGCTGACCGTCTATGTGTGGGCCTGGAAGTGGGAGAAACACAAATATCATATTGATCTAAATCTGGTGGGCCACGCCAAGTGAGACCCACCATGATGCCTATGTTCTATCCACACTGTCCAGCGTCTAGGGACGCTGGACGTGTGTTAGAGCGAAGTGTGAACTACGGTTTGTGTACCGTCCAGCCACTGAAAACACAAATATCACTTTGAACGTAAACTTTATGGTGGGCTGCTCATGTAGGCCCCACCTTAAGGTATGGCTTTGATCCACTCCGTCCATCATGTTTCCCACCTCATTTTAGGCGTTGAGCAGAAAAGTGAGGCCAAACCGACTTATTGGTGGGCCATAGCATAACAACTGTGTACTTACCATTGAAAACCACCTTGATGTTTCTATACCTCGAAACATGCTCAATATTGGGCTCGTTGTTTTTGTTATGGGCTGTAGGATTCAATGGGTGGGGTGGATTTTGCTGATGTGGACCCCACCTAAGAAAAACCACAAGAAAAGTGCTTTTCAAAAAAAATATATATATATAAACACAACAGCCGACGCTGCTGCTGTCAGAAGCGCAGGCAGCGCCTACTGCGTGCGATGGGCGGGCGGACGGGTAGCGGCCTATGGGCCCAGCCATGGGCCCCACCATGATGTGGTTTTGAGATCCACACCGTGCATTTGGTAGGCCCCCTTAGGGCAGAAGGCCACCTGAAAAAATCAGCCTAATTCGAAGTTCAGGTGGCCCACACGGCATGAAACAGTGGGATTGAGTGGTTGCCATTGAAACCCTTTTTGGGTTCTCACTCTCAGCAGATTGGATGGAAAATAAACATTACGGTGGGCCCTATGTGGGACTACACCTGATATGGGTGCTGTCCAGGCCGTCCAGGGCCTGGACGTGGATATACTATATTATATTATATATAGTATACATTATATTATATATATTATATATTATATTATACAATATATACATTACGTGGGATCCACCTCTACCTTTCTAGTGCTGCAACTGCACGTATAATTGTTATACAGCGGCCCCTTCTTGACGGCAGCAAGCCTGCAGGCCTCACATTAATGTATGTATTTTACACCATACATTGTTTGAACAGTGGGGTCCACCATGATGCATACGTTGTATCCAAACTGTCCAACCACATTGAGATATCATTTTCATGGCATGAGCAAAAGGTTGGGTTAGATATAAAGTTCAAAGTGGACCCCACCATTTAAATAGTGGACCGTGACATCCACCGTTCTACTTCTAAGGGCAACAGTAGTTTCCAATTTAGTTGATATTTGTTTTCATTTCATCTATCTCTATGTTAACTTGTGAATAGGTCGAATCCTAAAAATATATGAGGTTGGGCTCGATTTGATATACATGAGGCCCATTTGACTTGGCCCAATTAATTTGGCCCATTCAATTGACCCATTTGATGTATATGAGTCCCAATGAGACGTATGTGAGGCCTTTGTGTGGGCTGAGTGCGATGTATATGAGGCCTAGTGCGACGTGAGATTCTACTATGATGTGTGTGATGATGTTTTTTTGGCGGTCACGCCTTGGGAGCAATGATGGTTTGACGTCCACATTGTAAGAGCAATGATGGTTAAATGTCCGCATTGTAACTCTCCCGAGGGCCCATTGTTAGGCCCATACTTGTAGTGTGTAGGCCGTCTAGGCCCATCTTCGTTGTGAACAGAGTCCATCACCATATATAACATGTTTAGAATAGTTCCATGATTCATGATCATACGCATCATATGTATGCTTGATATAAGGAGTGACTGATCATAGCATATGCCTTCGGGCAGTTTGTTTATGGGCTCCCGGATAGGCGGTGATGCCCCACATGAGCGCACGATACGCGCAGGATTGCTGCATGACTGGATAGTGTGATCCATGCATTTCGCATTGTGTGACATGGTTACTGTACGCCCTAGTGACATCAGGGCCGTAGCCTCCACAGGAGTATCGTGGTTAGCAGGATTGGATACCGAAAATCTTGTTATACATGAGGAGCTATAAATATCCCTGGGTGAAAGTCCCTAAACCCTTATGGTACCAGGAGGTTGCTCCAACGTCTAGACCGAGTGGGTGCATGAGCGCCGAGTGCCGATTACCAGAAGGCCGCGCTTTCCATTGTGTCGTGCTCGGTTGGAAGGCGGTGTGGCCTTATCCGCCCGAGAGGAGGGGCCAAAGTTAGGCTGTGTTTGACCAGCTCGAGGAATGGGTCCACTATCGACGAGACGAGTTTGATATTGGCAGGCGGATAGTGAGGTCTTTTCTACTCACCTTGTTGCGCGCGATGGGGTGGCAATCTGGTGGAGTGTACTAGACCCCCCAGTGATATTCCAGATTTGAACTGTATTGATATATGGACTCAGATGAGGATTTGTATGCTTGGGTTGCATCTTGTATCGCATGACCTTGGTATGACTGACATCGTTCATGCCTTGTATCGCATAGTCTTGGTACGACTAATGATATTCATGGATTCATCAGCATATTCTGTATTACTTTGATACTACATAACTGTATTACTACCTTGCGCACACACTTCCACCACCCTCTAAGCTTTCTATAAGCTTATGCACGACCGTTGCGTGCAGGTGAAGTTGAACCGCAGCAGCGCTGAGGCAGAAGCGTATAGCAGATCATCTTGGAGCTTTTGTCCATTATCATTGTATTTCCCTTTATGCTCATTGTACTTGTAAAGTTTTTAACCATAGTAGAAGTGTGATGGAGTTTTTAATTGTTGTTTGTGAGTTATGCCTTTGGTTATGCTTATTATGAATCAAACTGACATTGAAAATCCTCCTCGTAGCATCCCAGGATCGGAACCTGGCGAATGCGCGCTGGGAGTCGAGAATGGGGTACTACGGAGGCTGTCGATGCCGGATTCGGCGATCGAAAATTTTGTGAGCCTGGTTTCCGAGTTTGGGGCGTGACAATACAGACGTTGCAGGTGAAGTGTAGATTGAAGATACAAATGATAAATACTCTATGGAAGATTATTCCGAATAAAGAAGAATGATATCATTACGTTTAGCTTTATTTAATTTCCACTGCAAAACTTTGAATAATGTAACAAGCTCTCACTTGGTGAGGGCATTAGATAATTAGTTGATTTTATACTTTAAAGGAATAAGAAGTATAGTTGATTTTATTCTCGTGAATGGTTACCTTTGTGAATGTAACTGGATGTGAGAAAAAAAAAAACAAAGTACAATTTTGAAGCATTCAATTATTACTTTATTAATACCTGAAATTCTTGTGCATGAGTATGTACTTAGGCCACGAAAACTCGGGTTGTTACACTTCCTTCATCTTTAAGTTGTACAATTACCTACAGAGATATCTTGTTTGACATTATTTCCCTTCATATGGGTTTTGTAATTTATTCCATAAACTTTTTACAATGATATAATCAAATATGTTAAATAAAACCGAATCATCTAGTGCAAGAAGAAGATTCGTCATAGCTAACTATTTTTTCTATTCAAATACATCATCTTTTATCTCTACATGCTTCATTTCTTTTTCTTAAATCATAATTACACATTCTTCATGAACACTGTGTTCATCTTTAGTTTTTATAACGCATAATTGGATCCATCAATTTTTGGCACCTCAAATCTGGTAAAACTTGATCCAATCATTTGAAACACAATTGCAACGTGAATGCCAACACTGATCTTGTGCTAAAAGGTTCTCAACTTTTGGCTTTGATATCAATTGTTGAGAAAAACATCCATATGTGATTAACGTAGGTGATATCAAAACACAAAAGAAAATTGTCAAACAAAAGACCAAAAGGTCAAATAAAAACAAGAGACATGAGTCACATGGATTTACGTGATTTGACAATATGCCAAATTCACCGAACAATAACGATTTTTTTTTTTTTTTTAAATTTTTTTCCATTAGAAATAAGAGAAACATAAATATAAGAGGCTTACCTCTCTCCTACCTATACAAAGAATTTCCACAATAATAAGGAGACGTTCCTTTAAACATTGCCCGAACAATAACAAGAGAGTTGAATAAGTTGTAGAACATTAGGCTTATCCCATGTTAATTGGTCCAAGTCATGAATGAGCCATATACATGGATTGATAAGGTGCATTATAAAATAAAGCTTTTAGAGCCTATGGAGAAATACACACACAACCCTTTTCCATACATTTCCTCCTTGGTCTCAATTTCTCACTTCTCTGTCATTCTCTACTTCACCTTTGGTATCATCTCTCTGTATCATTCAAGTCAAAGGAGAATGTGACTTTTCACATTCCATGGTGTGAAAGTATTGACAGTAAGCAAAGAGTTGCATCAGAACCTAATTGCAATGAGAAATGGGCAAGAGTTAATGCGTTCCCCATATAGCCCTTGTTAGAGTAGAACCAATAGAACATGATTCATGCAGCTAACTCAAATTAATTGGAATAATGTTTAGATGATGATAAACACTTTGGCCCGCAGGGCTAAGACTCTTTCAGCCTGATTAAGCCCAGCGGTCACTCCAGGGCCAAAGTTTAGGTGATTAGGGCTGGGCTATAGCCATTTGCCTCCCCCATTTTAACTCAATCAGGTACCTAAACTTTCCCACAAATTCACAAATTCAGTTTTTTAGAATATTACTACTAAAACAATTACCAGAGTGATCAGTTGGATTTTAACTGTAACAGGGAACATGTCCACCGCCCATCAGTGACCATCTCCTAGTATGGTTTAAGGTATTGAAAAACGAAACTAGTACATATTGCATCGCCCATAAGTGGTATGATTGTGTGGGTCAGGGTTGGTCCGAAACAACCCAATAAGGGGTGATACAGGCCGCATCGGGTGGCGAATGATCGGATAACCAATACACTTATTTAAAACCCTCTCTCCCATTGCATTAGATCGTGTACGTACATCTGGCACACATGAATGATGATACGAACGGAAACTCACGCAGTCTCTGACTTGTATTGGCAGAAAGCAATTACTTCGAGTGGATTAGGCCAACCATCTAATAAATGGGCCCTGAGTGCTCACATTTCTCGACTGTCAGTCCTTTTGTGTCAGGATCATTCAAATAGTTTTACATCTGCACCAGCGACCATATGCTACGTGGAAATGGATTAGCTACTCTCCCTGCCAATGCCACTAGTTCAGTCGCTGATGGTCAGTGCTCTGTGGGCCCATCATGATGTATGTATTCCATCCATGCCCTGCCTCCATTTTTACAGATCATTTTAGGGCTTAATACAAAAAATTAGAGGGATATAAGTCTCAGGTAGACCACACCACAGGAAATTGATTATCCACCATTAAAATCCTCCTAATGCCCAGTGTACTGTTTATTTGACACTTAATCTGTTGTTAAGGTTATGCAGACCCAGGTGAAAGGAAAAATAAAGATCAGCTTGATTCAAAACTTTTATGCCCCCGAAATGTTTTTAATGGCCGATGCTCATTCAACACACGTTTCATGTAATGTGGTCCACTTGAGATTGAGATATACATCATTTCTGGTCTCATACCATAAAATAATTCAGAAAAATAGATGAACAGCATGAATGAAACACATACATCATGGTGGGCCCACAGAGCACCGACCACCAGCCACTGGGCTGGTGGCATTGGCAGGGGGAGTAGCTGATCCATTTCCACGTAGCATATGGTCGCTGGTCCAGATGTAAAACTATTTGAATGATCCTGACACAAAAGGACTGACAGTCGAGAAATGTGAGCACTCAGGGCCCATTTATTAGATGGTGGGCCCACAGAGTACCGACCACCGGCCAATGGCTGGTGGTAGGGGAGTACCCCATCCGTTTCCATGCTACGTATGCTCCAATGGCATGAAAGTATACCCTGCATCCTTTTTTTTTTTTTTTTTTTTTGGGGTTAACTTGTTAGTACACACCCATGTCAGTACACACGCTCCATATTAGTCACCCTCACTAGGGATCTATACCATGACCTCAAGTGTTGAAACGAGGTATATCCACTCAGTCTGCCAGTTGAGCTATGGATCTGGGTGTACCAAGCGAATGGTCCACCTCAGCCATCATCTTCCTTTGGTTCTAAACATTGACATCGCATGGGACGTGGATTTCGCTTACGTAGAAGTTCCCGTGCTGGGGTGTTTGTTGAGGCCACATACATTGATGTTTCTTAGAAATTCCCTTCCATTTCGGGGGCTCCTCCTTTGGAACCATGGATTTGAGGGGATCCTATTGAGTCTCAACTCCTAACATGTAATCTATTAGATACATGGTCCACTACTGATATTCCAAAATAATTAAATGATCAATTGCATCATTATAATTATTTCAATATGACGATTAACACTGTCCAAACATTGTCCATGTAAATCAACGGTTTAAAATTGTTGGTTGGTCACTCAGATGTGATCTTGTGCTTATGGCCCATCACTATATATTTCAAAAAGCTTATTACAACCATTGTGTCAAACATTACAAACGTTCACTTATTAGAGATATTAAAGTTGATTTAGTAATTAAATTCAAATCCCTTCATATATACAATGCATAATGCATAGCTACTTTTGGATTAAATTTGATTTTGAATCAAGGTACCTAACACAATGACAGGATTTCAAATTCAAGGGGATCAGAATGGACGGGTTCCATATCTATACTCTCACACGGGCCCCGAGGCACACAACCATCAAATAAGACACATCCAAAATTCAAGTGGTCCACGGGAGAGGGACAATCAGGGAAATTAAGAAATGCCTACCATCAAAACCTTCTTGGTTTCTACATTGATGTTTATATGCCATCCAAACCATTTATAAGGTCATTTCCACTCAGATAAAATGAAAAAAAACTAAAAACTTAGCCTTTATGGCTATAAAAATGTTTCAATGGTGGTCATTGAATACCCAAACTATTTCCTCTTGTGTGCTCAACTTGATTTTTGGATCAGATTCATTTTTGGTCACATGTCTTAAAATGATCTCACAAAACGAATGGATGAGGTGGATTTCTCACAAACATCACAATGGGTCTCACCTAGCATCCCAATGCAGAAACGTCCAGCCAAAGGCCCTGGAATCCGCGTCCGATTGCATGGTGAATAATGCAATTTTCAGATGGTCCCATCCTTCCAATTAATGAGGATTCCTCACTGAACGTAATCCACCGGCCTGTCAATGGTAACCATCAATTAAAGATGATATGACATTGCCCACTTGCTCATCGAACTAGTAGGACTGTCGGTCGATGGTGAAGCCACCATATGGATTGTTCCAATCAGACGGGAGCAGGACCCTCGTACAATGTATGTCCACAAACGAGCATATGGATACTCCTGATGAATGACGTACCCATTTCCTAAGTAGTCATCTAATCAAGATCACGTCAGCCGGTGATTAAAAAGTGGACCTCTCTTCCTTCGACCTGATGTAGAGGCACCTGAAAATGAAGACCATCTCATGTCACCGCCTATGCTAATCAAGGTTGTTTCCTGTTAGGTTCCAAGTAGGTATTGTGTTATTTTGGTATACGTGATGACCTGTCCCACCTGATGACAATAAGCCTGATTTTGTGGCAACCCACATACAAGGTGGGGCCCACCTGACGAACCATTTTCGTCTGGCTCGCATGTGACGAGTAGCACCAGAAGGAGGTCTTCAGGAAGAGTTTGTGGGATCCATGGTTCAGTGATTCAAACCATTATTATGATTGGCTTCATTCGGGATGGAAAAAATCCTGACCATTCAATTGATAGCTGGCATGTAATTAAAATTAGGGCCTGTTTGGCCGGCTGGATTAGATGGGCTTAGGTGGGATGGAATTGCATCCGGTCCTGTGCTAATTCCACTCCATGTTAGTGGAAAAGCTTGGAAGCAGGTTAGATGGAATCGTATTGGGTCCTGAGTCCTGTGCCAATTTCACTCAATGTTAGCAAGTTGTGTAGGTCCCACCATGATGTGTGGGCTATGTCCCTACCGTCCACCTATTTTTTGAGATCATTTTAGAGCATGGCCCAAAAAATCAAGTAGATCTAAAGCTCAAGTGGACCCCACCATAGAAAGCAACGGGGATTAAATACTTACCGTTGAAAACTTCTTTGAGGCTACATAAGTTTTGGATCTACCTCATTTTTAGGCCCATGCCATAAACTGAGGTTACAAAACAAATGAACGGTTTAGATATAACACACGTGTGTTATTCTCAATAATTTCAAATGATAGTGGGTATATCCTTTCAATGTACCACCGCATTACAAACAAAGCTGAGAATTAAGTTTATCCCATGGTAACAAGGCCATGCGTAATAATTATGTTTTTTGAATCCCATCCCACCTAATCCTTCCCAATGTAACTGGCCTTATTTGAAAGCTCATTGTGTTAGCTTTTTTTTTTTTTTTTTCCAATATCATGTGATCTGGGCATCATGACGAGAATATAATTGCAGATTCACTGAGGACACACCAGTTTAGCTGGTTGCCGTTCACACAACCTATTTAATTTCTAGCATCCAACGGTGTCATAATTTCATGATTGGCCTTATAAGAAAGCTTATTGAGCCTCCAAAAAGGCTGAGATTCTGTAATTTGGACACCAAAATGAACTCGTTATAATTGTTATAGCCTATTTACCTAGGGTATGTTTAGCTCAACTTTGACCTATACGGTGTTTTACCCTAGGATACTAGGTAAAAAGCCCGTAAGAGAGTGATATGCGGCATCGCACGGGAAATAGGAGGTAGACGAATAAATCTTCAAAATACTTGGAGAGCTTCTTACAGAATCGTAGCAGGTATAAATCCAATTTTACACATCATTGGATGGATGGTTGACGAAATGTTATGGCCGAGTTATTCGAAAGTGCAACGAGCGAAGAGAGAATTGGAGTCGAGCAATTTAAGATGTAGAAGGTGACTGAGAAATAAAGAACTTGGTCGACAGAAGAGGAACAATCATGAGTGGAAAACGTAAGAAGAGAATGAAATTGCAGTTTTACCGCTACAAGCGAAGATTGAAGATATGACTAATGTACTAGAGGGTGGTAAATAAGACTTTTCCAAATTTAACTAGATAATTAATATGCACTTATTTCTAAAAACTTATGTAAGTAATACAAACAGGAAGAAATGCAAAAGTAAAGTCTACTCATGTGAAAACAGCATTCATGCATTCTGTTAAACATGTTTACTGCAGTAAGTAATTCACGTGTATTGTTCATCAAAACATAACATATATGAATTTAAATCATTCAGCCTCCATTGCAAAAGATGTATAGTAGTTCGGCTACGTACCTAGTCCATTCCTGGCTGACGCACTCTCTCTTATAGTATATTGGATTTCACTATTCATATAGTTTTAAATTAGGTACACCATAAACATTCACAACCTACACAATGTCTAGACATTTTTCATCCGTCGATGGCCTGCACAAGGTTTTACGAAGTCCTACACAAGGACAACGAACGTACTCTCCAGTTGGAGGCTTACACAAGGACTTGTTGAGTTTAGTATTTCAAACTCTGAAATCTAATCTTACACAAGGAATGATTTTCAGGCATAATGGGCTCAAAAATACTTTCTTATCTAAAGTGGATGACCCCCATTAAAGCGCATTTAATGAGGATCTTCTCGAATTGTGAAGCATCTTCAATTCCCTTGTACCACAACTGTATTGATATTGTGCTGTTAAAGATACCGAGGTTTCGGGTCAAGGGGTTTTTTTTTAAAATAAAAAAATAAAAAAATCCTCACTTAATAATGATGATTCTTTATGAGAAAGTTAATAATTTCTATGGCTGGGAATTCAATGTAATCCAACATAAAGGATTTACCAATAAGTGTGGTTCCTAGAGCATTAATGAATGTTGGAGTTCATTCTTCAATCAAAAGCTTTGAATGCTCAGTGAATGTCTTTAAGACATGGATTGAATGATGAACTTCATGAACAAAGAGAGCTTGGGAAGTAGGCTATTAAATATAGTTATTCACATATACAAGGCTCTCTCTATTTCTCACCAAATTGCTAAGAAACTCCTCCTTTGTATATGTAGTAAAGTTTTACAATGGTAAAAAAATTGGTAGAAAATTGTCAGAATCGATGTTATTGATTGGTCTTCGATGGTATCAAAGTGTCCCTTTGATGTCGTCAGAGGACCTTCGATGTCATCGAGAAAGTTAGGATTTTCTTTAATATGTTGTTGGGCAGTTCTGTTGATGCCATCGAGTGACCTTCGATGTCATTAAAGAGGTCCTTTAATGCCATCGAAGGATTTCTCGATGCCATTGAGAAAATCTGTATTTTTGACTTGGGGTTGCTAGATAGTTTGGTGTCCCTATTTAATGTCATTGACGGGGCTTTGATGCTAACGGGAAAATTTAGAATTTGACTTAAAGTTGCTAGACATTTTTAAACCCTTGTTCGATGCCATTGACAGGGCTGCGATGTTATCAAATGGACCCTTCAATATCATCGTAAAAATCCAGAATTTTGAGTTTAACATGCTGGACAGTTTGAGCTCTAAGCTCGATGCCATTGAGTTGTCTTCAATGCCATTAAAGACAGTTTGATGGGACTTTGATGGGATCGAAACTTATATGTTTTTGTGTTTTCCTTTTTACACAGATTTCTTCCCACACTTCTTACTAGCACTCTTTATGTTGGTTTTTCCTATGGAGTTTGAGTTAGATGGAAGGTTAAATTTTGTGAGATTGGTATAAGTTTTTGAAGAGATTCCAGAACTTTGCCATTTCCTTACCTTTTCAGTGCTTTAGACGCCTTCAATGTTTGAGTCTTTAGTCTTGAATCTTCTTTAGGGCTCTTTGGACTCTAAGACTCATAACTCATGCTAATTGACAAAGTAAGGCACTTACAATCTCCCCCTTTGTCAATAATGTGATAAAACCTAAAAAAACCTATACAACTCAATGGACTTGTATCTTTACATGACCTTATATGAGATTTACAAGTATTAGCATGACTCAATACATTTACAATTTATACCTCTTCGTATGAGCACTTTGCATTGCTCTCCTTAAATCTCTACACTGCACGTATTATCAAAAAGATACAACACAACACATTTTGTGGGAGTATGGTCCGCCCCCCTTTTGTTAGTGATTGACAAAGAATTCATACATAAGCATGGATAATTAAATTAAGCTTGAAAGTATGTATAAATCATAAAGCATAGTAAGGAGAGAAACAATAGACAGTTAAAATATGTTGGGGTAACAATCATAAGAGTTATGTATAACAAAATGCACTCCAAAGGATGTATATAATATTATCACAAAATAAAATATCCAAAATATACATAACATTGTTTATCCATATCTGTCAATAAAAAAGTAACATATGATCGAGATGGCCAAATAACAAAAGACTTGACAAACAAATCCTATCTCTAACTCTTTGTGACGGGTCTCGGCGTGGCAATATCATCACAACGGCAAGTCAAGAATGCCAAGATCTCCTACGTTGTCTGCTGTAGAGAGTGGACTATCTGCTCTAGCCGGGAGAGGCACTCCCCCTATTGTGTCTGCATGGCAATCAACTGATCAAGGTGGTCTTGATGTTGCATGTATCACCGTGCGGTCGCTGTGTCAGGAGTGGCTTGTGTCGAGGGCTCCTGTGCTTGTGTGGCCTCAGTGCTTGTTTGTCCAACCTTTGCTATTGCTGCTGGTGCAGTCATCTCTACATCAACATTTGTTGCTATCAGCGTTTGTAGATGCATTTTCTTGATGTTGTTGTTGGTGATTGATGCTGGCAGAATCGGGACGTCAAAAGTTGGGGAGAATCCAATCTCTCTGGCCAAAATACACAGCAAATGTCCAAATGGGATATACTGGGGCGACTTCCTCATATTAGCTGAGCAAGTTAATGGACGATAAAGGTTGGTGTTCATAACCCCAAGTGCAGGGTTGCATTGTAGTAATACCTCGGTGAGACTGAGGTTGAATCCACAAGGACTTACCTTGTACGTATTTTGAATTAACTAGAATTAGAGTTGAAATCTAAGATCTAAAAATTTAGGGAGAAATTGTTGTGAATTAAATCTATCAAAGTAATGAAAACTAGAGTGCCAAGGATCCACTTGTAGTTATTATGATGTTACTAGATTTGATAATAGCATAACTGGAATCAAAGTCATATTCTATCTAGTCGGATGATGGCGTAATTAAAACATAATGTGGTGCTGAACTTTATTGAATTTGTTCACATATGAAGCACCAATCCCATGATCGCAGGGAATTCATGCATCAATCATGCCCATAGATGATGGTGGATCATGAATTTTACAGATCATATGATTGCAAAACAAGATAAGAAGATATTAAAAGCTTCCTAAGCATCTATTGTAATTTTAGTCACTAAATCATAGAAAACTGAAAATATTCCTTCATTCAAACCAATAATCAATAAAATTTCAACATAAACGTGAATCAACATAAAATAATCATAAAAAACTTTAAGCTTCACCTCTTAGATTGCTAAGATATTAGCCAACCATAGACATAATTAAGATAAAAACTGTAAGACCCGTATCCTAGACCGTACCATTTCGTAGGCTTCTGCAGTCTTCCCGGTCGAATTTCGGCAACCTTTGACCCTTAACCAGTATTTGCGTGTGACCCTGCGTCACATGCCGTCAACCTGAATCGACTCAAACCGAAACTTGTATCCTTGCGACCGCGCCGTCGCCGCAGTTCCAACGCCGCGTCTCGCGCGCCAAGACAATACCCGGGCCAGGAGATGTCGGCCCGCGTTCAGTTCAAAAAAAAAACACTGCATGTTACAATCCCAAGAGAAATGTCCCATCACTCAAATCAATCAATCAAGTACCAACACCCATCCCTCTCTTACCTAAAGTCAACTCTCCCTTACAACCAAGTACACATCCATCACCCATCACCCATCTCTCACCCATCACACCTCATTCCCCTCTCTCTCTACAACACCTCTCTCTTCTCATTTTCTCTCTCATTCTCCCAAGCAACTTCAACGTCCATGGCTTCCATGAGAGAACTAGGTGTGGCCCACTCCCTACCACCCAATCCCACCCTCCAAAATTGATCCCAACCATTGAAATTGTACCTTTGGAGCTCTAATATGCATTGGCGGAAGAAGGAAAGGGAGATCAAAGGTGGGTGTTCAAAGCATTTGATCTTAGTTTTTGATGTGAGGCCCACTTGTGGTGGGACCCGTTTTGATGTATGTGTTGTAGATCCTAGAGGGACCCATAGTGTCGGGGTCCCTTATCACACCGTTCTCTCTCTCTCTCTCTCTCTCTCTCTCTCTTTCCCCTTTTGTGGCCCACCTTGATGTTAATCCATGCCGTCCACCTTTGTGGGACCTGCTGGATGTATGCTTCAGATCCACACTGTCCAGATTCCCGGATGGTAGGTTAATCATGAGGTGTGCTTTATATCCTAACCATCTATCCATTTTGGCCAGATTTTTGGGCCCACCTTGATGATGGTGATCCAGACCCACCTGCCTCAAGACGTCCAGCAGCAGTTACTGCTGGACCGTGTGAAGTGGAAAAACAAATATCAGCTTGATACAAGCTGCACGGTGGAGCCCACCTTTTTTTATGTGTTGTAAACTACACCGTCCATCCATTGCTGGACAGTGGGACCCAGGTGCATGTGTAGGGTCTCCACCGTCCAGACGTGTCATGTGGGACCCACCTGATGAATGTATTTGATATCCACGTCGTCCGTCCATCAAGGACGTCCAGAGTCTGGACAATTTACAAAAGTAAAAGAGGAATATTATATAATAATATATTTATATATTATATACATATATCATGAGTGGTGGGACCCACCTATTAAGATGGTAGTTTGGCTGGAGTGCCTTGCACCAGCTGCACGTCTGCTGTGTTGAAACAGCAAGGTCTGGGTCTCACCTGCTATCCACACCGTCCATCCGATGGACGGTGGGACCCCACCTCAATGCATATGTTACATTTACACCATCCAGACATCTGGACGGTGGAAATCTACCATGATGCATGTGTTTTATCAAAGCCATCCATCCCTTTTTATTTATTATTTTTTTTAAAGGACCTGCAGCAAGTAGTTGCATCTGCTGCTTTGATAAAGCAAGCCTTGTGGGCCCCATCACAAGGTATGGTTTTTATCTGCACCGTCCACCCATTCTCTGCTGTTGTGAGGACCACCGTGATGTATGGTTTTATCCACACCGTCCCTGGTTGGGACGGTGGATCCTCACCATGAGTATGTGTATTATTCATGTCGTCCATCTGTTTAAGAAGGTGGACCCACCCCACACGTGTGACACGTGTGGTAGGTGGGACCCACCTTGATTTATGTATTACACATTCACACCGTCCCTGGTGAAAGACGTGGATACCCACCATGATGTATTGTTCTCCACACCGTCCAATCTCCTGGACGGTGTGACCCACCTGATAGAATATATATTATATAATATATTAATATATATCATGGTGGGTCCTCGTGGGACCCACATGCGTGAGAGGAGATTGGATGGTGTATCTCACATCCACTCCATGGCTGGTGTGATTGACATCAGCTGGCTATGTGGGTCTGATTTGGGGAATGTGATATCCAGATCGTCCACCTATTGTGTGGGCCAACCATGATGTAAGTGTTTTATCTGAGCCGTCTGTGCAGTGGATCCCACCTTGATTGTATTTATTTTATATCCACCATCCATCACAGCAGATGGACGCACCCTGATTGTACGAGGTCTGCCTTGATGAATGTGTGTTGTATTCACACCGTCTATCCATTTTGATGGATGTATGGCCCACCTTGATGCATCCATTTTTGCCAGGCTGTCCATTTGATGGCTAGCCCGTAGTCATTGTTGTTGTGCAGACGTCAGTAAGTTCTGAGGGCTACCGTGATGTATTTGTTTCATGGCCCATTAGTAGGGCCCATTGATACAGCCCACTTGATGTGTATGAGGCCCATGTGTAGGGCTCACCTATTGTGTATTTGAAGCCCATGGGTTGTTACCCAATGTGATGTATTCGAGGCCCATGGGCGAGGCCCATTATGATCTATATTGAGATCCATGGGTCGTAGCCATTATGATATATTTGAGGACCATGGGTCGTGGCCCATGGTGATGTATTTTAGGCTCGCGAATTCAGCCATCATGATGTGTATTTAGCCCTTGAGTGAGGCCCATCGTGATGTACATTAGACCATTATGTGAGGCCATGGGCCCACTATACGTTTGGCTCTATATGGGCCACTCCTTAGGAGCAATGTTGGTTAAATGTCCATATTTATATGTAATGATGGTTGAATGTCCACATTGTGACATTCCATTAGGCCTTGTTAGGCCCATTCTTACCAATCCAATTGTCGTGACCAATTTACCGATTTCGACATCGGGGTCGAGGCGGATTCCGATTGCCGATTACCGATTTCGATATCGGGGTCGAGGCCGATTTTGATTGCCGATTACCGATTTCGATATCGGGGTCGAGGCCGATTCCAATTGCCGATTACCGATTTCGATTATCGGGGTCGAGGCCGATTCCGATTGTCGTGACCGATTTTACCGATTCTGATTATTGATTGATCCGATTGTCGTGACCGATTTACCGATTCTGATTATCAACTGATCCGATTGTCGTGACCGATTTGTCGATTCTGATTATCAATTGATTCCTATTATCGTGACCAATTTTACCGATTCTGATTATTGATTGATCCGATTGTCGTGACCGATTTACCGATTATGATTATCAACCGATCCAATTATCGTGATCGATTTGCCGATTCTGATTATCGATTGATTCCTATTATCGTGACCGATTTTACCGATTCTGATTATTGACTGATCTGATTGTCATGACCGATTTACCAATTCTGATTATCAACCGATCCGATTGTCGTGATCGATTTACTGATTCTGATTATCGATTGATTCTTATTATCATGACCGATTGTCGATTCCGATTGACATGACCGATTTGTCGATTCTGATTATCGATTGATTCTGATTATCATGACCAATTGCCAATTCTGATTTACATAACCGATTTGCCGATTCTGATTATCGATTGATTCCTATTATCATGACTGATTTACCGATTCTGATTATCGATTTATTCCTATTATCATGACCAATTGCCGATTCTAATTGACGTGACCGATTTACCGATTTTAATTATCGATTGATTCTGATTATCATGACCGATTGCCGATTCTGATTGACATAACCGATTTGTCGATTCTGATTATCGATCGATTCCGATTGTAGTGACCGATCGCCGATTCTGATTGACGTAACTGATTTGCCGATTCTGATTATTGATAGATTTTGATTTGTCGAGGCTGAGTATCAAGGCCGATTGTATAGGCCGATTCTGATTTGTCGAGGTCGATTTTATAGGCCGATTTCGATTGTCGAGATCGAGTGTCGAGGTCGACTTCGAGTGTCGATTCTGATTGTTGAGGCCGATTTCGTTTGTCGAGGCCGATCGTCGAGGCCTATGTGATGAGGCCCATTGTGATGCATTTGAGGGTCAGGCGATGGAGCCCATTGTGATGTATGTTAGGCCCATGTGAAAGGCCAATTGTGATGTGTATTAAGCTCTTGAGTGAGGCCTATGGCGTTGTATATCAGGCCCTTTGTGAGGCATGTATCCACTATATGTGAGGCTCTATGTGGGTCATTCCTTGGGGGTAATGTTGGTTAAATGTCCACATTGTCAAGGCCGATTGTCGATGCCGATTGTCGGTGCCAGTTATTGATACCGATTATGAGTATGTGACAGAATATCATCACGATACATGCCCATACGCATCATCTGCATGTTTGTTATGAGATGTGGTTGACCATTACATATGACATTGGGCATGTTGTTATGAGACTCCTCGATAGGCGGAGATTGTCTCACATGAGTACACGGTATGTGCAGGATTGATGCATGACTAGATTGTATGACTCATGCATCTTACATTGTGTTGTGATTACTGTACGCCCTAGCGACATCAGGGTCGTCGCCTCCACTGGTATTTCGCGGATGGCCAGATGGGACACCAGAAATCTGTTCTACATGGGGTATTATAGATATCCCTGGGTGAAAGTCCCTAAACCCTTTTGGTTCCAGAGGTTGCTCCAACGTCTAGACCGAGCGGATGCATGAGCGTATGAGGGTCGTATACCGTTAGGCCGCGTCTTCCACTGTGTCGTGGTCGGTTGGAAGGGGGTGCGACCTTACCTGCCCAAGAGGAGGGGGCAATGCTAGGCTGAGTCTGACCAGCTCGAGGAATGGGTCCGCTATCGACGAGCTGGGCCCGATATTGGCAGGCGGATAGTGAGGTCTCTTCCACTCACCTTATTGTGCGCGATGGGGCGACAATCTGGTTTGAAGTGTAATAGACCCCGGTGATTTTCCAAAGAGTAACCATACTGATTGTGGACTTATTGAGTATGAGTTGCATATTCATACATTCATTTCATTCACTATCCACTCGGGCTGGTGGTGCGCAACTAATTATTGTGTACCTTCGCATGGTCAGGATTTCAGTTGGGTGCACGACTAACCTGAGATCAGGAGTCTACTACAGTGAGTCTGGCTATCCAAATTTAGGTATGAGACTGGTTTGGATAGAAGTCCTTTATGATGGACCCCGTAGCCTACGATACTACGTACTATGATCCCGACTTCACACTCTAGCTTGATCATTTCATTCGCATCGCATTGCATCTTCAGCACATAGCATTTGGTTTACTGTACTTCTATATTGCATAACATAATTAAGGTTAACGATATTCGTGGACTCGGTATCTGATATTTGGCTTACTATGTCTCCCCATTGCATAACTGATCTACATTGCTTCTTCAGTATATGATATTGGATTATTATATTCTTGCATCGCATAGCCTGGATAAGGCTGACGGTATTTATGGGCTTATCAACATGTTTTTGCATTACTCTGATATTGTATGATTTATTAACATGCCCATATTATTGATAACATTTATAGACTTGTCAGTATTTTCGCTTACTCTGATTACTCTGATATTGAATACTTGACACTTACCTTGTGCACACACTTACACCACCATCTAAGCTTTCTATAAGCTTATGCACGATAGATGCGTGCAGGTGATGTTAGGTTGCAGCAGTGTCTATCTTGGAGTGTGCAGCGGTCTCCTGGAGCCCGATTTTTTTATTTATGTATTTCCCTTTCAGTATTATACTTAAGGATTATATTAGTAGATATGTGATGATGATGTTGCCTTTATGAATTGGGTAATCTTGTGGTTATGCTTATTACGAGTTAAATGTACAAAAAGAAATCCTCCTTGTAGGATCCCAGGATCGGAATCTAGCGTATGGACGCTAGGAGTCGAGAATGGGATATTACGGAGGTTGTCGGCACCGGATTCGGTGATCAAGATTCCTGTGAATCCGATTTCCAGATTTGGGGCGTGACAAAAACTCTTCAAGAAAAGTATGAAAAACTAACTAGATAGGAAGAAAGAACTCTTTAGAAGATGCTACACCTTTGGCTCTAATCCTCTAACCCTAATTTGTGCCTAGAATGCCTCAGAAAACCCCATTATATAGGCTTTGTTCGACTAACTTTGAAAACTGCCTCAATTTTATGCATTGCATAACCTTTGATATCATCGTCGATGTCACTTCAATGTCATCGAAGGTATGAGTCCAAGTTGAATTCGATTTGGAAACTGCGTGCCTTTTCGCACTACATAAGTTGTTGATGCCATCCCCTGAACTTCGATGACATCAAAACTGGCTTCGATGTCATCAAAGGGGTCTTCAACGTCATCATAAATCACCTAGAACAATCCAGCAAGTTGAGCCCATAATCTTGAAATTCTTGATGTGATCGAATTGGCTTTGATTACATCGAACCTTGTCTTCAATAGACTTAAAAATTACACCCAACAGTCCAGCAACCAAACTTGATTTTTCTCTAAAATCTCGATGTGATCGATCCTCCTTCGATGGCATCGAATAGTTACTTCGATGACATTGAATTTCCACGTTCAGCACCTCCTGAATTATGCACTTTACAACTCGATTTTCTTCCTTCTTCACTCAGTTTTCTTGGATCTTCGACTCTTGACATCTTCAATCTTGGTCTTAAAAGATCCACCCTTTCCTTGGTAATTCTTGAGCATCAAAATTAAGCTTTTATCATCCTTTTCTTCTTAAGCTCTCGAAATCACCTCGCAAGACAAACATGCATAAATATATTGATTAAGTACTATCATGTTCATAAAACCAAGGTATAAAGAAGGGAAAATATGTAATATTTGACACTCAATAGTTGACGAACATAAATGTACACCCATCCTGATATTGTAAACAATGTCTACCATGAAAGGAGTGAGATGTACGTGATTAGTTCCCTTGGGGTAGACATTAGTGGAGAAGATGAATGTAGAATGCAGAATTGGCTTAACATATTTGAGGACCGGAGTGCATTTTCTTGAATCCATTTCTCCACTTTCCCATTGTAGAGGAATTTGGTCATCATGTCCCTTACTTGAGGAGACGCAAGATCATAGTTTGGTTGTGGCTTTCGGGATAGTGGAATAGCGATCAATGTGGCAACTTAAGCTAGGGTTATTTTAATGGTATGATCATTAATTTCAACTTCAAATGAAGGAGGTCAAAGTGTGAGGTTCCTACACTTGGACAAGACCCTATAAACTTATTTTCTATCAGTCATCCCTCTAAATTTGAGCACCTTTCCTCGACCGATAGCTTGTAACAAGCCATCGACACCGTAGGATTGAATACATTGAATGTCGACCCTTCATTCACAAATAATTTTATGGCCGATATATTTGGTCAATGAAGAGTTTGTCATAGGTGTTTTGGGGACCAACAGTTCATATTAGCGCCAGATTTGGCAATCGGGAATTTTGTGCACCCGATTTCCATTATACACCACATTGTCGCCCGACACTGGACACATAACTGTGCAAGCGGAAGAGACCTCACTACCTGCCTGACTAGTAGTCTGCCAATATCTACCCGACACATCGTTAGTGGACCCATTTACGAGCTGCTCAGACTCAGCCTAGTAATTACACCCTATCCTCGGGCGGGTAAGGCCACACCCCCTTCTAACCTACCACGACATAGTGGGAGACGCGGCATCCTGGTATTCGGCCCTCATGCACTCATACATCCACTCGGTCTTGGCATTGGAGCATCCTCTATGGTACCATAAGAGTTTGGATACTTTCACCTTGGGACATCCTTCGCGCCCCCGTACTTAACAAGAATTTCCGGTGTCTAATCCTGCCATTTATGCTATATTTGCGGAGGCTATAGCCCTGATGTCGCTAGGGCATGCAGTAATCATAATCACAAAAGGCAAGATGCATGAATCACTGAGTCCAATCATGCATCAATCCTACGCATACCATGAGCTCATGTGGGACAACTTCGCCTATCAGGGAGTCCAATAAACAACCTGCCTAATGGCATATAAAATGGTCAACCACATCTCATATCAAGCATGCAAATGATACGTACGGGCATGAATCATGGTGATGATGTACGCTCATCATATCAAGGATGGGCTTAGACGGCCTACTCATATTAAGAATGTGCCTAATAATTATGGGGGCCCAATGATTTGGGTTAGCCCACTAAGAGGAGAGGATAATAGGCCTAACAATGGGCCCTAAGGAGGGTTACAATGCGGACATTTAACCACCATTGCCCTTATAATGTGGACATTTAACCATCATTGCTCTCAAGGCATGGCCCATTTTAATACCAACTAGGAAGACGAATGGGCATCATAAACATCTTTACATACATCATGGTGGAATCACACATCACAATTGGGCCTTATATACATCACCTTGGCCCTCATGCAAGGGCTTCACATACATTACATTGGGCCTTGCTCATGGGCCTCATATACATCACTTTGGGCCTCACATAAGGGCCTCATATACATCACGTTGGACCTCACTCAAGGGCCTCATATACATCACTTTGGATATCAAGCATGGTGGTCAACTAGCTTGTTTTGTCATTATGCATACATACATAAACACAGATATATATATATATATATATATATATATATATATATATATATATATATATATATATATATATAATATCATTATCATTACCACGAGGATCATTTTCACTTCATGATTAATATAAACAATGTCATAAGTGTTATAAATAATTACTTATCCATCATCAATACATATGTTATAATTCACCATCCATTAAATCATATCTATCATTTCAACCAACAACTCACAATCATCATTATCATGTTACCATACATGTATCATCATGTCACCCATAACTAGGTGCGTCCTACCTAGTGTGATTTTCACACTGGACTTGAACTACATGCAAGGCAAGGGATCATATAGGTCAAGCATGAGTCCCACTTGGTGAACCAATAGGCCAACCCAAGCGCATAAATATCCAACCATAACGCTTTCAATGGTGTGGATCTAATTCCACAATTAAGTGGGCTCCACACATTCCACTAACTAGAAACAATGCACAATCTCAAACACAAAGGATAACATGGTAATATCTTTCATGCATATATCATAATGGGCTTACTATCCACATACACAACAAACCAAGAAAAAGTCCAATTATCCAGTTTATGCATTATAAAATAAGTCTCTCTAAGCGTGGTCTACTTTACTAGAGGTAGTATACAAGACATGCTTCCCAGTAGGTAATGGGCCTGCCCAACGGGCTCAAGGAAAGTTACCTTTGTGGGTTTCTCATTCCCCAACAATTTCTCCTAGTGTCGGGCCTGATTGGGCCTTAGGGTTGCATCATTTAGATGGGCCGAAGACCACCTATGTTTTAAGAGAACATTTAGACAGTAAGATCTATCTACTAAATATTTTACAAGTTATACAACACCCATTTACAAAACATGCCAGGTGGACCTCATTAAATGAAAGGTAAGGCTCATACAAGACAACCCATACTAGATGGCCCACATAATGTTTTGATCCCAACAACACCTGAGAGTTATTTTTTAGAGTTTAGATATTGCATTAAATGCTTTAGGAAGGTGGTGCACCCAACTGATGTGGCCCCACATAAATTTTACATCAAACAGAATTTTGTGCAATATTGGTTTTGGGCTATTTTAGAGTTAGATTCATGATTAGGTGAGGCCTACATATGGTGAAAGAGAATAACCACCTGGTAGCTCTATGTATGGGCTTTACAAATTATAAGGCAGGCCTCATTGGTTGGGTGAGTACAATTTACGGTGATGGCCCAAACATGGGTACTTGGAGAAACTGTGCAGGAAATATAGTGCAGAATTAGTTTTGGCTCAATCTTGAGTACGTCCCATGATCACAGGGGACCACCTTTCAGTGTCTCATCAGGTGACCTTGGTTGTACTATATATTTAACCAAAAAACTATAAGTTGGGACCAACTAGTTGTGCACACACAATATTTTGTATAGGGCCAAACATAGGTACTTTGGTTTTCTGCACATAATTTTCTAGACAACCATGCCTGACCACATTTTGGGATCCACTCCCTGATCATGTGGAGTCTGATTTAGCCCAAGTAAAATATTATTTATCTATTCATTGGTATAGGTTAAAGGTTCGAAGTGGTGGTTTACTCATATCTCCAGCGTGTGGTCCACTATAGAGGCCTAAAGTTGGTATAAAACACAAATAATCAGACAGGTTTTAGGAATGGGGTCTGTCACAACTTAGGGCCCAATTTCCAAACACTCAAGGAATCATTCCTAACAAAAAGGTGGAACATCCCAGCTCACTTATATAAGAATTAAATATCCCCTAAAGTGGGACCCTTAACTATAGAGTGTGGGGCCCACCATAAGGTGTCAAAGAGGCCTACATGCAATACAGTTAAGTACGTAGAAAATTTTCAGCAACAGGGAATAAAATAGATCTAATGGTAAGTGGGGCCCACATACTAGCAAAGCATAGATAAGAGACATACAAAAATATACATGAATTCTCCAATTGGATGAACTAATAAAATACATAAATCACAAGTAATCCCACACCCAAGTGGGTCAATGAGAGGATAATTATTATGTATAACATATATCCAACATATTCATCAAGTAACATATGAAATATAGATTGATGAAATCTCTATGATTCGATTCTCTATTGGAAGATCTGATCCAATGGATGGTTTGGGAACAAGTCATTCAGGCTATTTATAGGTTTCCAACCATATAGAGCCTTGGATCCATTTGGACCACACATAGAAATTCAAGATTTGTCCTTACAGAAGTATCTATCGGTCCAAATTTTTTTAAATTTTATCATGAAAGAATTGACCATAGAGACCATACATATGATTATTAACCATCTCAATTAAGTTAAGAGAAAATATCAAATACATCTGACCGTTGGAATCATGGATATGGCCCAAACAAGAACAGTCATAATAAGCTCTCAAATACATCTGACCGTTGAAATCACGGATATGGCCCAAACAAGAATAGTCATAATAAGCTCTTAAATACATCTTTCGTATAAGGCTAAGATCTCAGCCGTCTGAACTCCGATTGAGGCTTATTATATACCGTTGGAAATCTAGTTCGATTTTCTATGAATCTAACGGAACATATATTTTTAATACATTCATTAAATGAAATAAAAATGGGTCCTTTTAGGCAAATCAGAATCCTGCATGTGCTGCTAGACAACAGCCAAGTAAACTTAATGTTACGAATGATTGGACCATTAGATGGCTACGAAATTTGGTCCAGAGTTAGGTCATATTATGATTCATAATATTTTCAAGTTTCAACTCGGATCTTAGCATGGTTGATTTTATATGATTTTTAGAACTTACTGTCTAGAAACAAAAATAGGATTACAAATGAAGGGTGTAGATATGATGTTCATCATGGTGGATCATACTGACATGTGCCACTTTACTGACCAACATAGATATAAATACATGCACACAAGAACTCCACACCAGTGGGGCCCTCACATATCAAGAAAATAAAAGGAGGAAGAAAGAGGAGGATAAGGAGTATGGGAGGAGGGGTGTAGACTCACCTCAATGGATGGATGATTGGATGATGATGTGTGGTCCACTCTCTCTGGGATTGATAGTGGGCTACACCTTAGCCCCACTCTCTCTCACTCTCTCTTAAAATATCAGAATTTTTCTAAGCATAGGAAAAGAATAAGTGCAAGAGAGCTCGTACTCTTATATAGGGAATTGAGGGTTGATGTGGCAAGTTTATGAGATCTTATTGGTGCTAAAAGTGAGGTGGAAGGTGGTGTATGGCATGGGTAGTGGATAGATGAGGTGGATAGTGCTAAGCATGCATTGCCCAAGGTAGAAGAAATCTAGACATGCATTGGCTAATGGATAGATAAGGGTTATGGGTTGTAGGTGATGCATGGTGGATGATGAAGTGGAGTGTTGCAATTGGTTGTTTGAAGTGATGTGGCACAAATCAAGACATGCATTGGATGCATATATAGGATGAGGTGGACATGGGTCATGAATAGTTTCTAAGGCATGGGGAGAGCTAATGATGGGTTTTGAGATAGAATCCATTTTGTCTTATAGTGCTTGTCTTATATGTGCTAGGTTTCTTATTTTGTCATGTAGCAATTGTCCTATTTATTGATAATTTACATGTTCTAAAAGTGGGCTTTAGGGCCACATGAGCTCAAGTCCAATGGGCCCAGCCTAATAAAGGTTGTTCGTGTTACTGGATTCATAATTTGGGCCTTACATTCGATGGGTCATATCTCACTAATGGAGCATCGGATTGATACGCGGTTTTCACCATTGCGACTACAACAACGATGCGGTCCACATGATAGAGGTCTCAAGATCATCGGAACAAATCACTTTGATGAGTTTTCTAGGTGCACTACGGTGCAGTGTGTGGTCTATCAACGTGTGAGTTGGTACACGTGTGCATAAGAGCAGTATTACAAAAGACCGGGATCCCATAGTTCCTCACTATGGGTGGAATGGGTTGGTGATGGTGGAGGTGACGCAAGCGACATGTGGCGTAATTTGCATGTCCCGGTGCCAACTTCTTGACCTGAGTGGGGTGAGAACTTTCACCGACCACCGAGGCTTTTCCCTTGTTGTCCTTTGACATTTTGAAGAGGATTTGAACGTATAAGGACAACACGACTAACTTGCTTGGTTTTGACAAGGAAATCTAGGACTCAAACACACAGATTCGAACAAGAGTGTGTGCAATCAAGAAAAAATTGAAACAAGTAGTGAGAGAGCCAACCTACCACTCAAGGATAAATCAAATCAAAGCACGAATTGGTGATGCAATAAGTGGACTAAGGGAAATGGGAAGGACATGAATTCTTGGAAGCCCTAGCCTCGTTCTTGGATAGTGGTTGTGGAGATTTGGAGCTTAAAAATATTTTATGTGCAGACTCGACAATTCGATGGCATCGAAGCATCTTTGATGTCATCAAAATTTGATCTTCGTTGGCATTGAAATGCCATCAAAGTCCCATTAATGAACAAATATAAAGTTGTGTTCTTTTAGATATGTATGAGACTGATTTCCTACTTGAGGTGTACATAAAGATTGAACTTTACAATTTGTAATTGCACACTCAAACCAACCTAACATAAATAAAAAAGAAATAATAGCAAACAAAATTCCAAAATGAGGCTATAAATCCTCAGATTTATCAATAAGCCATGAAAAGATGATAATTACCTAAGTAACAAATACCCTAATGGACTTTTGGAGATATCCAAATCTATTTGTGTCCAGGGGTTTAGTCAATATATTAACCGATTGTTTTTTAATTGGCACATAGTCTAGTGATATGATATGCTCTTTAACAAGCTCTCGAATGAAATGATGCCCGATATGTATGTGTTTTGTTCTAGAATGTTGCACCGAATCTTTTGAGATATTTATGGCATTAGTATTATTGTAAAATAGTTTCATTGTAGTTTGTTTAATCCCATAATCCGTCAGCATTTGTTTCATCCACAGAAGTTAGGCCCAACAACTACTTGCTGCAATATATTCAACTTCGGCAATGGATAATGAAATGGAATTCTTCTTTTTACTATGCCAAGACACCAAGCAGTTTCCTATATAAAAGCACCCACTGCTAGTCAATTTTTTGTTGTCCATGTTTCCAGCCTAGTTGGCATCTCAGTACCCAACAATTGTGGTTAAGGTGTCAAATGGGTACCAAAGGTCAAAATCCATGGTCCCAGCTACATATCTAATGATTCTCTTCACAATGGTTATATGTGATTCTTTTGGGTTAGCCCGAAACTAAGCACATGCTCCTACACTGAAGGCTATATCAGGCCTACTCCCTATCATGCTATGATACAATTGTTGATCCACACTTTTTCTAGACATGTCCTTGGATAGCTTTATTATGGTGCTCATACGCGTGTGACGTGTATGACCAGACACAAGTCCAAACTGTTTTACTAATTCTTTTGCATACTTGGTTTGCCTTATAAAAATGCCATTTTCGAGCTGCTTGACTTATAATCCTAAAAAGAAATTTATTTCTCCCACCATGCTCATTTCGAATTTGGATTGCATCAAGTGGGCAAACTGATGAGCCATTTCTTTACATGTGTAACTAAATACTATGTCATCCACATAAATCTATGTAATAAGTAAGGAATCACTGGTCTTTTGAACAAAGAGTGTTTTATCCACACTCCCCCTAGTGAACTTGTGGTCAATCAAAAATTTAGTTAACCGTTCATACCATGCAGGTGGGGCTTGTTTAAGACTATAAAGTGCCTTCTTCAATCTGTACACTTGATAAGGATATTTGAGATCAATAAATCCCTTTGGTTGTTTTACATATACTTCTTCCTCAAGTACACCATTTAAAAAGACACTTTTTCCCTCCATCTGAAATAATTTAAATTTTAAAGCATAAGCTATGGACATAAGGATTCGAATAGACTATTCACGCTATAGGGGAAAATGTTTCATCAAAATCAATACCCTCAATCTGAGAGTGGCCCTGTACAACCAGTATAACTTTGTTTCTTACCACATTGCCAAATTCATCAGATTTGTTCTTGTATATCCATTTGGTTTAATGATATTGGTGCTTTTTGGCCTAGAAACAAGTTGCCTAACTCATTTATCTTAAAATGTTGTAGCTCTTCTTACATATCACCTATCCAATATACATCTTGTACAACTTCTACAACATTTTTCGGTTCAATCTTAGAGGTGAAGCAGAGATGACTATTTATGGTTTCCAATTGCCATCGGGTTTTCACTCTGGTACCAGGATCTCCAATTATTTGATTGAGGGGATGATATTTAATAATCAAAAGGTCTAGAAAAGGTTGAACACTCGTGGAGAAGTGGGTCTTTCATCAAATTTACATATTTCTCTTGGACTCATCTCTTTATCGATATCCATCTCAAGACCAGATTTTTCATGAGGTTGGTCATTAATAACTACATTGAGTGATTCTTGTATAGCCATGGTCCTAAGATTGTACACCCCATAAGCTCGACCATTTAAGGCGTATCTAGAAATATTCTGTTGTTCCTCTCAAGGTTGAATTTACCTAAGTTTTCTCGATCTCTTAAAATGTAGTATTTACTACTGAAGACTTGAAAATACTTGACACTCGATGTCTTACCATGCCACAAACTCATACACTGATTTATCCAACCCTGCTCTTAAGTAAACTTGATTGATAGTATAAGAGGCTGTATTAGCAGCTTAGACCCAAAAGGTTTTTGATAACTCTTTACTGTTTAACATTAATGAGGCCATTTCTTGCAACACCTTATTTTTCCTTTCCGCAACTTCATTTTGTTATGGAGTTTTGGGTATGGAGAATTCATACCAATTTCTAAATTCATTGCAGAATTCTGGAATTGGTCATTTTCAAATTCTCCACCATGATCACTCCCGATCCTATCTATCATGTAACCTTTCTCATTTTAGAGTCGCTTCACAAGTTTTCTAAATTCGTCAAACATACCTGACTTTTCCCTTCAGAAGGTGACCCATGTAAACTTAGAGTAATCATCCACTACGACTAGAAAGTATCTCTTTCTGCCCTAATCTGGACTCTGGTGGGACTGACAAGGTCCATGTGTAAGAGTTCAAGGGGCTTAGAGGTAGCTACGGTGGATGTCTTTTTGTTAGTGACTTTGATTTGTTTTCCTTTTTAACAGTCACCACAGACAATTCTGGCCATTTTCCCAATCTTGGGATGCCCTCTTACCAAATTCTTTGAGCTCAGGCGAGATAAATTTCTGTAGTGGACATGGCTGAATCTTTGGTGCCAAAGTTCAAACTCATTATCCCTAACCATGTGGCATATTCCTGGAGAGAACAAATTCTCCATTACTTTCAATAACATACCAGTTATCATTGGTATAAAAGGCCTCTCATAATTAATTTATGTACATTTCTTTAGAGAATTTGACTAAATGTTCCTTATCACAAATTTGCGATATGCTTAAGAGGTTGTATTTCAATCCCTCAACACAGAGAGCATTCTCAATTTTGGGGATTCCTGGCCCAACAATTGTTCATCGCCCTACTATCCTAGTAGTGCTTCCATCTCCAAAGGTGATTGACCCACCATCAAAATTTGTATAGTTGTAAAAATGGGTTCTGTCACCAATCATGTGTCTTGAGCACCCACTATCCAAATACCGTTTCGCATGACTACCTCCTTTGAGAGCGTTATGTATTCCTAGGCAGTTTTCTTTGTGTTTAATAATCCATTTGGAGATAACTTTCATCGGGCCAGTTCTGATTTTATGAGAGATAGTATCTTTCTTGGGCTGTGCTCTCAAAGGCAAGTTCTTTCTAGGAGACTTGTTTTTTGTAACCAACTATTCATTATCTTGATTTACGTGATTAATCATTTTCTTTATTTTTCTATTATTGTTTTCTGAGCAGATATTTGGGCTATAATCAAATAAAGATAGCCCTTGAAGACCAAGAGAATACCACATTTACATGTCTTTTAGGCACTTTTGCTTATCAAAGGATGCCATTCGGATTATGTAATGCTCCCTCCAAATTTTCAGCGATGCATGTTGAATATTTTCTCTAACATAGTGGGGCAAATTTTAGAGGTTTTCATCAATAATTTATCTATTTTTGGTACATCTTTCAGTGAATGCTTTAACAATCTCAAACTTGTGTTGAAAACATGTGAAGAAAAGAACATTGTGTTGAATTGGAAAAAATGTCATTTCATGGTTTAAAAGGAAATAGTCATTGAACATATCATATCGTCCAATGGAATTGAGTTAGACAAAGTCAAAATCAATTTAATCTCTAACCTACCTCCACCTAAAAATAAACGGGATGTGCGATCCTTCTTAGGACATGCCAGATTTGATAGAAGGTTCATAAAGGACTTTAATATTATCTTTCATCCTTTATGCAATCTTCTTCAAAATGATATCTCATTTGAGTGGAGTGAAGAATGCCAAAAAGCTTTCACTAAGCTTAAGGGCATATTGACTAGTGCTCCCATTATGTAACCACCTAGTTGGAGATTTTCTTTTGAGATTATGTGCGATGCGAGCGACTATGCTATTGGGTTGGTGTTAGGCCAGAGAAAAGAGAAGAAGCCATATGTTATCTACTATGCAAGTAGAACTCTAAACTCTGCCTAAGTGAACTATTCCACTACGGAGAAGGACCTAGCCATAGTGTTTGCATTAGACAAGTTTAGGTCCTACTTGATAGGATCCAAGATTATTGTTTATAGTGACCATGCAGTGCTGAAATATCTTCTTTTTAAGAAAGATGTTAAGCCCCATTTGTTAAGATGGATCCTTCTACTCTAAGAATTTGACATAGAAATACGAGATAAGAAAGGAGTAGAGAACTTAGTGGTTGACTATCTCTCATGGCTTGTTTTATCGAATTCCATGGAGATGACACCTATCAATGATATGTTCCCTAAAAAACATTATTTAAAATCTCTCAATTACCTTAGTATGCTTACATTCCTAATTATCTTACCATAAGTATCACGCCCATGTATTGCACTATGCTAGATAAGAAGTTTTTCACTGAGGTACGTAAATTCTTCTCAGATGATCCACATCTATTTAAATATTGCCTAAATAAAATCATTAGGAGATGTGTTCTTGATAATGAACACCAAAGTGTCATCTCTTTTTGTCATTCTCCCACATGTACTAGCCACTTCACAGCTAAGAAGATCACAACAAAAATTCTGTAGTATTGCTTTTACTAGCCTACTATGTTCAAGGATACACACAAATTTTATAAAGCATGTGTGCGTTGTTAGAAATTGGGAGGATTGCCCTATAAAAATATGATGCCAATGAACCATATACTTATTATTGAAGCATTTGATTACTGAGGCATCGATTTCATGGGGCCATTCCCCCAATTATATAAAAATATTGACATTTTTCTCGTTGTGGATTATGTCTCCAAATGGGTTGAGGTAATTCCATGCTGGAATAATGATAATCGTACGATCATTAAGTTCTTAAAGGAAAATATCTTATCTCGATTTGAAACACTTCAAGTCATTATAAGTGATGGAGGATCTCAATTTTGTAATCGACCATTCGAAGCATTAATGAAGAAATATGAAATTTCATACAAAGTGAGTACCCCCTATCATCCTTAGACAAGCGGCCAAGCTGAAATATCAAATAGGAAAATAAAATAAATTTTTGAGAAAATGGTTAACCTGAATTGTAAGGATTGGTCCCGAATTGTAAGGATTGGTCACTTTGACTGTAGATGGATTGTGGTCTTACCCTATGACATATAAAACTCTTATTTGTATGTCACCTTTTAGACTTGTCTATGGGAAGGCTTGCCACTTGCCGATTGAGTTGGATCATAGAATATATTGGGCTATAAAGAATTTTAATTTCAATATCGACAATACCAACTCCCTGTGCAAATTACAATTGAATAAAGTTAAAGAAATTTGGAATGATGCATATGAGAATTCTTGGATATATAAAGACATAATGAAGGTGTTCCATGACAGGAATATTCTTTGAAAATTTCTTGTGCCAAACTAGAAAGTAGTTTTGTATAATTCTAGAATTCATCTTTTTATTTTTATAAAACTAAGATCAAATTGGACCAGCCCCTTCAAAGTCAAAATGGTTTATCCTCATGAGGTAGTCAGATAGAAAGCTCAATAAATGGTAACATCTTCAAAGTAAATGGTCATCGTCTCAAACCATTCATTGAGAAATTGGATTTAGAGGATGTCTATTCCTCTGATTGATCTTGCCCATCAGGACAGACCTTCTAGTCTGATAGAGTTCCATCCACATTTATTGCTTTCTTAGGATTAGGATTTGAATAATTAGGTTTATTTTAGTTTTATTTGTTTAGTTCTAATTCCTTTAGATGATGAAGACTTCATGCCATTTCATTGATCTTCCTTAGGTACTATTTTTCTTACTCAGTCTTCTTTTATTTTCGTTGTCTTATGTTATGATGCATTGTATATTATTTACATTGAGGACAATGTACATTTTAAGTTGGGGGTAAGATGAACTAATCAATAATTTCAGTTTTGAGAAAATTTCTCAGAAATTTTCAAAATTTTCAGTTTTAAAACTCTTTCTGAAGATTGATATTCTGTGTATCTGAATATATTTTGAGTATTATGATAAGATATAGAATAAATTTTAAAAATCTAGAGTCTAATCAATTAATAGATTTCTGAATAAAATTCTTCTTAATAAATTGATTAATAAAAAGTTTAAATATCAATTGAGTGTAGTTCATAATTCACGTATAACTCATATTATCTGAAGATAACCTGAAATCCTAATTTTAGCTTGATGATTACTTAAAAGTGTTAGGAACCAAGTTTGGAGATCTTTATCAACCTTGGTATAAAAAGAAGGAAAGGACTAGCTAAAAACCAGTAAAATCAAAAATGGCTACTTATGATATGTGTTTTAATGAGAAATTAATGAAAAAAGAAAAGAAAAGAAGAATAGATAGTGTAAAAGCCATCAATGTAAAATTGAAAAGCTAGAATAATAAGTAAAATGAGATAAGTTCAGAATTGGTAACTTGTGTTGATCTATCCACTTTGAAGTAATGATTATGATTAACATTATAGAAAGAAGGTTAACTTTTATGGATTATAAGTTGGAACCCACTAAGCACACTAGGAACTTGATGTTTGGATGCATTTTATTAATTAATTGTTTAAGAAGAACTTAGTTTAATTATTTACTAGTGATATTAGGTTCTAGATTGTCGGCATTTTATTCTTATACCTTTGAATTTTAATAATATATATAAGACTACACAAAATATTATTTTATGAGAAAGGTTTGAAATTTTGGATTTTTAGAGATTTGTTTACGCATGTTTTGATCGAGACTAGCAAAATGATGGTTGGGGGGGGGGGGGGGTGTTGAGTGTGAAATATTGTATATTTTTCCCTTGTTATACATTGGTTTTATGAATATAGATGCATTTAATCAATCTAATTATGTGTTTTCTATTGTAAGGTGATTTGGAGAATTAAGATGAAAAGGATGCATAAAGCAAGAATTTAATGCTCAAAGAATTACCAAATGAAGGTTTGGATTTATAGAAGTCAAGATTGAAGAATTTAATAGCTAAAGATCCAAGGAAACTAAGCGATGAAGGAAGAAAACTGAAGATTCAAAGTGTAGAAAATTGGAGTAGAAGAAATCGACACTTCAATGACATCGATGACACCTTCGATGTTATCAAAGTAAGTGTCAATGAAATCGAAGCCACCCTCAATCCCATCACAAAAATCACGAAGTTACTGATTTTATTGTTGGATATATTCATGCACCCTTTGACGTAATTGAAGGAGTATTTGATGTCATCGAAGGAGCTTCGATGTTATCGACAAAATAATAGAACTTGAAAGTTCCTTGCTGGATAGTTTTCTGTTTTCACTCGATTACTTCGATAGGAGGAAGTGACATTGAAGGTCCGATCAAGTGCGTAAATTCTAGGCCGGTTTGAAGTTGGTGTGAATCAAAGATATATAAAAGGATGTTTATTGGTTTTTTAGATACGAATTAGAGTATTAGTAGAGCAAAGATTTGTGGAGCTTCAAAGAGTCCTCTTTCTTCTCCAAACCTTCAGTTCTAGTTAGTTTTATTTTTTTCTGTTTAAGTTTTAGTTTAATCATGTCTATGTTTGGATAATCTCTTAGCTAAATCCAAGAGGTGAAGCTTATAGTTCTTCTTAATGTTTAGTTTACTTTGATTCAAGTTATTTGGTTCATATGTTGAACAATTCATTGATATTTTGTTTGAATGCAAAAGTATTTTCAGTTTACTTTGATCCATTGTCGACTCTGGGCATTTTGATACTTACAAAGATTATGAATAGTTTCTTTTTCTTACATGATTTGTAATAGAGTGATCTATAAATTCTATTAATTTATCGTTGACTGAGCATGATAAATGCTTTGAATATATTACAATCATATTGCCGATACTTTATGAGGGAACCAATTCAACGAAAGTTCAAATATATTCTGAACTTATGCATGATGATTTAACTACTCTCTTATCCGGTTGGATAGGATAGTACTTCGATTCTAGTTGTGTGATCCAATTGAATCAAATAAATTAACATTAATGAATCTATCAGTGGATCCTTGGAGTTCTATTATTTTAATTCTGATAGTTTCTCTAACAATTACTCTTTAAAACAAGATTTTAATAGATAGTTTAGATTCCAATTCTAGTTCTGTCGTATTCTAAAAATCTCACAATAGCAAGTCCCTGTGGGCACAACATTGGTCTCACTGAGTTATTACTACATCACGGCCTTGCACTTAGGGTTCTTGAACATGTATTGTATATAAAACTTCTATTGGTATGTCACCCTATAGACTTGTCCATGGGAAGGCTTGCCACTTACTTGTAGAATTGGAACATAAAGTGTATAGGGCTATAAAGAATTTCAACTTCAATCTCAATAAAGCCAACTCATTGCACAAGTTACAACTTAATGAACTTGAATAAATCCATATTAATGCTTTCAAGAACTCTCAGATATACAAGGACATGATGAAAGTATTCTATGACAGGAACATGATTTGGAAACTTTTGAGTCAAACCAGAAAGTCCTTTTGTATAACTCGAGAATCCATTTTTTTTTCCAGGTAAATTGAGATCTTGTTAGACCAGTTCCTTTAAAGTCAAAATGGTTTATCCTTATAGGGCTGTCGATATAGAAAATCCAGCGAATGGTAACATTTTCAAAGTGAACGATCATTGCCTTAAATCATTTGTTGAGGAATTTGGTTCAAAGGATATGTCCATCCCTCTGAATGATCTTGTCTATCAGGACTGACCTTCTATTCTGATGGAGGTCCATTTATCTATTTACAGTTTTCTTAGGATTAGGATAGCATAATTTAAGATTATTTTAGTTTGTGTTGTTTAGTGGTAACCCCTTTAGATGGTGGAGACTTCACACCATCACATTGATCTTCTTTAGGTACTCTCTCTTACTTATTCCTCTTTTATTTTTGTTGTCTCATGTTATGATGCATTGCATATCTTTTTACATTGAGAACAATGTAAATTTTATGTTAGGAGTGAGACTAGATGAAACTAATCAGTATTTTCTTAGTTTTTGAGCAAAATTATTCAAAATTTTTAATTTTCATATTTCAAAACTCTTTTTGAATATTGACATTCTGTGTACTAAATATATTTGAGTATATAATAATAAGATAAAAATTAATTTTTGAAGTATAGAGTCTAGTTGATTAATAAATTTTTGAAAAAGTACTTTTTAATAAATTAATTGATAGAAAATTTAAACATCAATTGAGCTTAATTCACAATTCACATCTAACTCATATTATGTAAGGTTAACTTGAACTCCTAGTTTAACTTTATAATTACTTAAAAGTGTTAGGAACTAAGTTTGGAGATCCTTTCTTACCTTGGTATGAAAAGAAGAAAAAGATTAGTTAAAAGATAGTTGGAATAAAAAATGGCTACCTATTACATATGCATATATGAAGAAACATTAAGAAAAAGAAAGAAGAGATGATATTGTGAAAGTCGTTGATGGAAAAAAAAAAGTTGAAAAAATAAGTGAAAAAAGGAGATGGGTTCAGAATTAGTATCTTGTGTTGATCTGACCATTTTAAAGTAATCATCATAATTAACATTATGGAGAGAAGGCTAACTATTATAAATTATAAGTTGGAATTCACTGAGCACACTAAGAACTTGATGTTTAACTACATTCTATTAATTGATTAATAAAAGAGAATTAAATTTAATGTTTACTAGTGATATTAGGTTCTATACTGAAGATATTTCATCCTTGTATATTTGAATTTTACCTACCTGTGTATAGGATTGTACAAAATGTTATTTTTCTAAGAGAGGATTAAAATTTGGATTTTGAATATTAGTTTTTTACCTATTTTACGTGGGACTAATAAATGCTGGTTGGGGATGTGTTGAGTGAGAAATATTATATATTGTCCCCTTATTATGCATTTGTTTTACAAGCATATATGTGCTCAATTGATCTAATTATTTATGTTTTTCTATGTGAGGTGATTTGGAGAATTAAGATGAAAAGAACAGTTAAAAAAATAAGATTTATTTCTCAAAGAATTCTAAGTGATGCTTTAGATTTTTAGGAGTGATTAATGAAGAATTTAAGTGTCAAATATTCAAGAAAAACAATTGCAAGGGAGAGAGAGAGAGAGAGAGAGAGAGAGAGAGAGAGAGAGAGAGAGAGAGGATTGAAAAAAAATACAAAGTACACGAACAAAAATAACTAACTTTTCGGTCCCACCTGAGGTTGGTTCAGTTCGACCAAATGTACACAAAACGGTCCAGTAAGAAGCTGTGATTTTCAAAAGAAATTTGTCTCGACACTTAAGTTCGACTGAAGCCATGTTTTGTGCCACCAAAGGGAGATTCAGTGCGACATGAGGGAGATAGAGACTTAAGATATATTTTGAAGAAATTTAGCTGCAACAATAAACTAATTCGGTCTACCAAAATGATATTTTGTGCAACTAAAGGCCATAGTCGGTGTGAACGAAGCGTAAGAAAAGTTGGTAGTTGGTGTGAATTTTTCCTATTTAAATGGGTAATTGTAGGCTTAGTAAGGAAGAATTACGGTATAAGAGTAAAGACAACAAGTTGTGCAGCTTCTATGGAGTCCTTGTTCTCCTTAAATCCTTTAATTCCTTTTTCATTTTTTTTTCTTTTGAGTTTTAGTTCAGTCATGTTTTTTATTAGCTAACCTCTTAGCTAGGGCTAAGAAGTGATGCTTGTAGTTATTTTTAATGTCTTAGATTACGTTCATTTAAGTAATTGATTTGATTGATGAATAACTCATTGATATTTGGTTTAAAGAAAGATATATTTTTAGTTTAATTAGATTCATTGTTGACTTCGGGCAAATTAGAAGCTTAAGAAAGGTAAGAGTGATTGCTTATATATTTTGTAAGAGATTGATCTGTAAAATCCATTGATTTATCATAAACTAAGGGCAAGATAGATGCTTTGAATTCTCTGCTATCAAAAGTTTGGTTCTTAATGTGGGAACCAAATCAATTGAAGTTCAAATCTGTTTAAGTTTATGAATGATAATTTAACTGCTCTATTATGCAACTGGCTAGGATAAGACTTCGATTCTAATTGAGTTATATGATTGAATCATGTAAATTAAATATTAAGGATGACTATAAATGGATCGTTAATGCTCTCGTGTTTTATCTTTATCAACCACATCATTATTTTTTAAATAAGATATCATAAAGTAGATTTAGTTCCAGTTCTAATTCTAAAGTATTTTAGAAATCTTATAAATATAAACTTGTATGGGTACAACCTCGGTCTTACCAAATTATTACTATATCGCAGCCTCACACTTGGGATTTGTTCAATCACCATGGATAACTTTTTCTTTTTCTTTTTTTCTTTTATTTTAATAAATGTATTTCTCTTAGTCTATGACCAAGTTGTTCGACCAAGAAGATTTAGACTTAGAGCCTCATCGTCTATGCCACAGACATTGGATCATTGAGGAAAATCATTGTAATTTTTATTTTTAATTTTCAAAATAGTATAATTGAGTTCTTTCCACTATTACATTGCACAAATTGGATTATCCTTACTATTATGGTAAGAAAAAATGACAAAAGAAACTTATCAAAGAGACAAATCCTCTTCATTATAAATGGCGTAATTTCACTTACCGATGCTTGAGTAGACAGCTGAACTGCCTCAATTATCAACTATAGGCAATTGCTCACCGTTTCCCTATTTAAGCGCTTATGGTCATGCGTGTTGGGGTCATATCAAACCGTAAAGCGTTGTGGCGCCGGCACCATACAGACGCACGCCGATCGGTCTCCTGTTGCCTTGGATAGTGTACGCACATCCGGCACACATGAGTGAGGAAGCAAATGGGAAATCATACCTTGTCACTAATTGCCTTAGATGGTACGTCTGGCACACACGAATGACGAAAGAAACGTTAAATCATGCAAAATCTCTGACTTGTATGGGCTAGGACTGTGATAACCGTCTAATCAATGGCCCTGAATGCTCACATTTCTTGACTGTCAGTCCTCAAGTGTCGGAATCATTGAAATGGCGTGACATTTTGCACTACGGAGCATATGCTATGTATACAACAATGGCATGAGAGTACCGATCATCCCTTGTCTCCAGATGTCTTCACGCGAGTGGCCCAGTACCTCTGCCAACATCTTCTTTTGGTTCTCACTGAAAGTTATCCACCGGCCTGTCAGCGTTAATCATCAACTTACCTCAAACTGCCCGTGAAAAGGCCAACATTGCTTATGCAAACTATAAATGTGCAAGCCTCATAGAGCTAAAATTGAATAAGCTCATTGATAACCTCTCTTGATAGCTCTACTAACACTGGGTACATGTTTCCCTACAGGAGACTCAATCACTCGTGTATTTCATTCTGGTCTCGGGAATCACAGCATGGAGATAATAGAATCTCTATGTTAGCTCTCAAGTCAAGGGATGTGTGGACAGGGTGCATGAAAGTGCATGATTTCTTTATAATGATTCCATGTTCAATGTGTCAACTACTAGCATTGTGGAAACTCGTGTATTGCCCTGAGCTCCCATTTCCAATTGTCTGAGGTAAGGACAAATAAAGCTTATGGACACTGTACAAGATATTCTAATACATTAAAACAAAAACAAAAATAGAAAAGGAAGCAAAAATTGACTTGAGCTCATGCAATAACCTCTTGTGAATCTCCCATCCTTGATTTCTATCGCATCTATTGTATAGACGCCCTAGTGTGTTGATTTCCTATCTTACGCTATCATTGAGATTTTCATGGGCTAATCCTCAAGACTATCAATTAGCAGCAAAGTCAAAATTGTCCCCACCTTGGCCTTCCTATCAACGGATAGTGTATTAAAGTCTGTCATCAATAATTCTGACTGCCTCAAGGAAGGACATTAAAATTGCCTTCACCTAACTCAGGAACTCCTGATTGAATATAAGCTTAAAGTTTTTTAATAGAATAAGAGATAAACACATCTTGTCTACCCACCCACCGACATGGACTATCAAATCCGAGTTTGGCTTCTTAAGTTGGCCATCTTGATTCAACTCAAGTGATTAACTAACGTAATGCAATCCTTTTGCCTTTTCATCCATCGGAGTCTGCTGAGCTTTGCATTGACCTTTATGTCCACACATATCTCACTGACTCCGGTTAAGTTCATGGACTTCTTAGTAGAAACTCCCTTTCCCTATGGTCTTCATAACAAACGAAAGCTTCTCCTATCTCTTGTGTTTACATCCATGGCATTTTGAGTTACATCAACTCGATTTATAATGTGTATTTTCATCCTCTCTCCTTTTTATCTATCTTCCCTACCAGTGACGAATTTCATCTTTCAGGCTAGATGAGGTACATTGGAGATGAAGCATTTTAACCTCACGTATCATGGGTAATTCTCATCTATCCTTGCCACTCCTCTTATCCTTGAAATCTGCTCCATTTAATGGCACGTTGGATCCGTCCTTGCTGTAGGTAGAGTTATCTCATTCTTCCCCACTTTCGTCATACTATTGCTACGAGAACTGATCTTTGGATGAGTAACTACTCATGATCTTTAGTAGATTCTTCCACTGTCTTGGTCATTACAAGATCCTTACACCACGTTTATATTTCCTTTTGGGCCCTAAGTTGTAGAAAATATCTGAAGTTAAAGCATAGTTTAACAGGTGAGCACATGGAGACACCCCACTCTCTCTCTCTCTCTCCCCCCTCACACACACTCTCTGTCATTTGTAGTGGAGTAATAAGGAATTGCAAATGGTATTATTGGGACCCATGGAAGCATACAGAGGAATCAAATATAGTAATCACAATCGCACAAGAAAATCCAATAGAGAAAACTCCAAATTTACATAGAAAAATCCTTGCGGGAAAGAACTATAGCACAGAGTGATAATGGACTATGAATAACCAATTCAAAGCCTCAAGAGAAAAACCCTAGCCTTTTCTCTCTCCAAAATCCTCTCAAACCCTTAAGCTCATCTAGCCTTTTCCGTAATCCCGATTACACCCATATATATAAGGTAAAATGAAAATAGAAACCAACCATGCTAAAATACATAAAACTGTGCAATCCATTGACTTGTCGAATTGATTGGTCGAGACGAGTTGATCGATCAGGTCGACCCATTGACCAGAGTTTTTGACTTGTCAAAAACTACAAAAAATAGTCCAGAGAGTTTTACCCAAAAAATCGAATATTTTTTATATCCTTCGACCCGTCGACCGGTCGATGGCCCCTGTTTCAGCATAGATTTTAAGGCATCCAATTTTCAACAATCTCCACCATGACTCTAATCTTCCTATGTACCTTAAATATATCAAAGTAGTCATTTTACTGCTTGTCAATATTGCTTGTCAGGGTTAGACATGTATCTATTAATAACACCCACGGTATATGACATATCTAGTCTCATACACACTATGGCATACATCAAGCTGTCAACGACATTCGAATAAGGCACATAAGACATAACCTGCTTTAGTTCTAAGACACTGCTAAGAAGAAAGCTTAAAATGAGTCGCGTGGGGAACATTGACCAACTTTTTCTTACCCATCTCATACTTCACCAATGCCTTCTCAGCCTGAGATAACCATAACCTACTCATTTTCTTATCTTTGTGTATGTTAATGCCGAGAAGCCTCTTTGCAACCCCCAGATATTTCATCTTAAATGTCTCTGATAGTTGAGCCTTCAGTATGTCGATCTCAAACATATTATGAATAGTGATAGGCATGTCATCAATATACAATACTAAGATAATGAACTTTCCATCGCACAGTATTTTGATAGATACAATCATCATACTCACTCCTAGTAAATCTCTCACTCATCATTAAAGAATTAAATTTCTTATATCATTGCCTAGTCAACTATTTCAGACCGTATAATAACAATTTCGACCTACAAATCCTGTTATACCCCTTGTATTTTGGATCCTTCTGGTTGTTTCATATAAATTACAATTTTAATTCCCAATATAGGAAAGCAGTCTTTACATCCTTCTATTTTAGCTTGAGATTATATTGGGCAACTAGGGCCAATGTGAATACTTATTTCACCACAAGCATGATCAAGCCTAAATAATGCATATTTATCCTCTCAATTGGATTGGTTTCTATGCATTCAAGTGCTAAATTGATAACTTAACAAATATTTTGTACATGTAAAGTAAGTAGGAAGACAGATAAAATTATGCTTAAGAAGAATGATTAAAGGTCAAAGTCTAATTAGGTGAAGAATTGGATGTTTAAGGTCATTATTGAATAATTCACATGCTAAAAATCTAAGAAAATCAAGTATAAATGATGGAGAAAAGATTAGAAAATCACATGGTCCAATAACAGAAATAACAGACTGTTCAGTCCCACTTGAGGTTGGTTCGGTCTGATCGAATGTGCACAGAACAGTTCAGTAAGAAATTATGATTTTTGGAGTTAATTCGGCTCGACATTCAATCTGATCGAATTTAGGTTCGATGCCACCAAAGGAGGGTTCAGTCCGACCTGAGGAAGACAAAGACTTTAAAAGGAATTTAAGAAAATTTGGCTACAATCGAGAAAAAAATTCGGTCCGACCGATGTGATGTTTGGTATATGATCGAAGGTAACAATCGGTGCAATCTAAGTCGTTGTGAAACAAGTTTATTTAAGGAAATGTTTTAGGCTCTTCTAGGTACGAATTAGGACTTGGGAGAGAGACCTAGTAGCGGAGATTCTTTACAATCATCCTTCCTTCTCAATCCTTCAGTTTTAAGTTTTTATTTTTTCTAGTTTTTATTTTAATTTTTTAATTTTTTAAAAAGATGTTAGTCATATTTGGCTAATTTCTTAGCTAAGGGTAAGGGATAAATCTTTTGATGGATATTTGATGGTTAATTCATTTTCAATGAAAGTTTTAAATTATTTATGATGGATTGTGATTGAATGTGATTGAATTATTGATTGGGAAAGGAATCAATGTATAAAGTTGATTGATTTATTATTACTTCTAGGTACATTGGATGCTTTCGATTCCCTGCGATGTGATTGCCTAGATGCTCATGAGAGATCAAGCCTATTATTATTCTAATTTATGCTGGATGTTGAAGATTGAGATTATTGTGTTATCTTTTGAATAGAACAGATTGAAATTCAGTTATAGTTGAGTTATCAACTCGAGAAGATGAATTAAGTTTAAATTCCATTAATTTGGGATTCTTAGAACCTTAGTCATTTTTATTAATTTTTTAAACTATTTTACTTCGTTGGATTAAAAATCTAGACAAACTTAATTAGTTCTAAGTGTGTTCTCACCAATGTCCCTATGAATCAGCCTCAATCTTATCGAGTTACTACTAGAGTGCAGCCCTACACTTGCGGTTGTCAATCCTTGGGTTCGATCAAGTTTTTGGTGTCGTTGCCGAGGACCAATTATGCTAAAGAATACTTATGCTAAGTTTAGATTAGTTATTGTTTCTAATTCTAATGTAAGGCTTAATTTTTAGGGTTTTTTTTTTTATATTTCTAAATTGTTAGGTTAGGTTTTTCGCTGAATTGTTATTTTCCTTAGATACTAATAGTTTCCTTTGTTTTATTCTTATAGAACTCTCCAGCCCGAGTCTTTTAAATTGTTAACCTCTTTCCTCACTTTTGCATAATAATTCCTTCTAGATTTACTGCTTTTAGTTAGTTCAATTGCTTTAGAATAGTTTCTTCGTTTATTATAGGATTGAATTTTTAGGAATAAATTTAGTTTATTGTGCTTGGTTCATGCCCAAGTGGGTAAGGGATGAAAAGGCTGAGCTCTAAGTCCTAGAGGGGGGGTGAATAGGACCATGACAAATTAAAAATAAATACGGAATACAAAGATAGATAACACAATCAAGTAATAAAATAGCACAAGTAAATAGCAACCTCAAATGCACTAGTCTTGATAGGTTGATACAAACTGAGTTTCAAGGACAACCTAACACCAAAAATCAAAGGCTTATAGCAAGACAACCTTATTAGAACGTTTGTAAGTATCAAAAACCTAAACCAATAAAGAGATAAATGAGATAAAGTAAGTTATTACAACATTTACCATAAGTGCATAAAGTAAATTACACTATTCACCACAAGTGCATAAAATAAATTAAAACATTCACACACATAAACAAATCCAATCATCCACCACAACTCTAGGAATTATAGTGGTTCGTTTGTGTATACATCAACTATTAGCAAATAGCCACACAACTACTCCACTCCCAATAAGTAACACCCTAAATTTCAAGGGTCGAGCAAAGCTCTACTCCCGAGATTCAATACATCACTTATGCAATATGGATAATGATATTTAGATTTTGCCCATATTAATGAGTTAAACATGAATGAGATTGTACTAAAACAACATATCATACTCCAGATATAATTAAATTAAGCAAGCGGACGTGTGAAATATATATATTTAAGCATGTAAGTGTTTCACAACCTCCAGAGTATGAGTATATAACCAGGCTGAATACATACATGTATTGTTTCCAAAATTAAAAAAAATGTGAAAAAGTAAACGTGTCCAACTAAGCCAAATATCCCCGTAGTCCCTGCGCATCGACACGAGGTCTACATCGACTCGCCCGAAAGCTGAAATTAGGAGATCTCCTCCTCCTCATCCATAAAGTCCTGCTCCGTCGCATAGACTTCACCAGCACCTGCATCTAAACCAGAGTCTGATTAGTTTTTTAAAATACCGTCCCAGAGTGGACGTGAGTGGCCAACTCAGTGGTACTATAAATCAAAAATTAACATGTTATCAGTCAATCAAGCATTATTGATAAATCAATATAATAATTATTTCCTAATTACTCTTGTTAATGTAGGAATGAAGTGTAAGTAATGATGTATGCTCTCGCATCAAAGCTCCCTCATAAGCGACTCCGACAACCTATTTCACATATGACAGCACTCCCACAAAATAGTGCAACTTCAGCGCCTTTAAATCACATCCTGATTAATGCAATGCGATGCATGGTCGTGTTAGCCATGTATTTAATTAAGCTTATTCACACAACAGGTTTGGAAAGCTAGGGTACCTCCCTTTATATCATTAACCCGAATTAAAGGATCCATCTAGGGTCGTCAATCTTAGTTAAGTACATACGATAGACAAGTTGTAGCGTATCACACCTAATGAAAAACAGTCGATAGGCAAATTCAAAAGTTTATACTCGCGGTCACTATGGGGAGGCTCGTCACCTCAGTGTAGGTCGACAGCATGAACATGGTGTCCCATACCACCATGTCCAGCTCACGAGTCCGGGTTACTCACTAGTCATTACGGGGAGGCTTGTCACCCCAGCGTAGGCCGATATCACGAACATGGTGTCTTATACCACCATGCCTGGTTCATGAGTCTTATCGGATCATGGTACCATGGTTAAAGTGGGCCTTTACATTGGTGAGGGGTACCTTAGATTCAAGCAGTAGTGTCCATACATGATAAACACTCAATAGGCCAACCGGTTTGTTAGGCAAGTTCGATTGGTATGGGCACACGCTGACTTAATCGACAGGGAGCGCATAAGCACCCCTTGTGGCCTAACCACTGTCGACAATCGTCGGGAGACCCGAATTCATCGAGTCTACCCAATGTGGTCAGACTAATTTGACCACCCGAACAGGGACTATTACCGATTGCCTGGGCTACGTTGCAGCCCCCATCTTACTTAGATGCAGTAATTAAAAATATGTGATAATCATTTCATCATTTAACAAACAATCCAAGTAAATTTCTCATTTGAGCATTTCATCAAACATATTAAACATGTTGCCAAACACTGCATTTTATCCATAAATTGAGTAGAGGCAAATGTGATTACATGAAAGAACTATACATACAAATAAGGTACTTAAGAATCCTATCTTGATACTCTTAGTAAATAAAACCATCAATAATTTCTCATTTAGATAATTCATCAAACACTTAGACTACACTTCACTAAATATATAAACTAAGTTAGTTACAACATATATTCTAGCAATTCCTTATATAAAGAGATCAACGTGCATATGACAATCATTAATCCTAGATCAATAACCATGGCAAGCACAAATCATATTCAAATGCTCATTCAGACATTTCAACAAACACATAGGACGCATCTTTTGCTCACATAGTTCATACATGTATATTATACTAAAAACGGCGTATCTAAGACAATACGACAGTAATCAAGTTAGACATAAATCATTAGTTGACATTGAAAGCATTGATAACCACAATCTAAGCGTTTATAGTCCGCACCTTTCGTCGAAATACACGATTTGGACTCGGTTCAAACTCTACGTTGCTGAAAATAGAACGTCGAGCACCTTAATGGCGTAATAATTTAGCTAGTTTGACAAATAATCAGCCTAGATCTCTATAACAAGATTAAGATTAGGGTTTCTTACCCAAAATCATACCCGAAACAGATGGTGTAGTGTAACGAGGAGGTGATTTGGTGCGTGGAGTCATGGGAGAGAATTACTGCAGCAATCTCCCAAAAGCCCTCTTTTCTCTTTCCTCTTTTCTCTTCTTTTCTCTCTCTCTCTCTCTCTCTCTCTTAGGGTTTTGGAGAAATTCGTATATGAGAGAGGTGGGGTGGTATAAGGGCTATTTATAAGCCTAGAAGTGATGTAAATGGCCCCAAGACCACTATATACATAGATTATACCCTTTGGGCAGCTATTTTTAACAAACAGGGCTCACAGGGAGGCCCACTACTCACCTACGTCATAGGGTACGTTCCCTGACAATGGATCTATGCCAGGATGTGATTTCGGTGCGATTGAATAAGCTGATCGACTGTGGAAGACCTGTGTTAGATCAACGGTCGTACTTGCTCAATCGAGGCCACAATTATATGGATCTGTGTAGGAAAATTTTCCTGTTCCATGGGTGAAGTTCGTTCAAAAACTAACGGTCTGAAATCCTCAATTTCACGTGTGATCGAATGGCCCAATTAACTTAAGTTTCATTACATTTTCTAAAGATATTCGCATTTCTCACACAATTCACTCGGGGCTCAAGTTCTGCATTTCTGGACACTATTGGGGCTCGATTCCCATGATGGTTGTCAAGCCCAGTAGGACGGATATAATCCTATAGTTTTGCGGTCATCGGACTCTCGACGTGTGACATTGAGTTAGTGGTATTAATGGTTTTAAGCCTTCTCATTTGTGAAAATGGTGGTCTGAGCTTAATCCACCAATTATTTAGTTTATTACTTAACTATTTTTTGCCTAAATTACGACATGATATGGTCCTTAGGTGGTTCTGCCTAAGGTGGTACTCGGGTCCTTGTATGAATTTTTTCAAGACGTTACAATCTACCCCCCTTAAAGAAAAATTTCATTCCTAAAATTAGTACATTTTCATACTCCTCGAGGATTTGATGGTAGTTCTTAAGGACTTTAGCTTGCGTTTCCCAAGTAGCCTCCTCCTCTGTGTGGTGTGTCCATAACACTTTCACGAGTGGGATAACTTTGCTGCGTAGCACTTGTTCCTTCCTATCTAAAACATGCGTTGGCTGCAATATATAAGTAGTGTCTTCACTTAGCTGCACTTGCTCCCACTTGATAATATGGGTAGGGTTAGGAACATAATTCTTTAGCATCGATACATGAAATACGTTGTACAATGAATTTGGAACGGACCAATGAATCTTGGCATAAGTTTTCCCTTCATGTTAAAACAAATTACCTTTTCATTGGAGAAACTTTAAGGAATACATGGTCCCTAACTTCAAATTCCAACTGTCTCTGTCTCGTATTGGCGTAACTCTTTTGTCTACTCTGGGCCGTAAGGAGTCGACGCCTAATAATATTGATCTTCTCTGAGGTTACCTGAATCAAATCTGGGCCAACCAAGCTCTTCTCGCTAACTTCTGCCCAACAATGTGGAGTTCGACATGAACGCCCATACAAAGCTTCGTAGGGAGCTATGCCAATGCTTGCTTGGAAGCTGTTGTTATAAGAAAACTCGACATAAAGGAGACAGTCATCTCAGCTGTCCTTGAAGTCGAGTACGCATGCTCGCAACATGTCCTCAAGTATCTGATTTACCCGCTCCGTCTGCCCATCAGTCTGAGGGTGGAACGCAGTACTGAATGTTAGTTTCACCCCAATTGCTTCTTGGATTTGAGTCTTGAAAATGGACGTGAATCATGTGTCTCGGTCCGACACAATCTCTATAGGAACCCTATATAGTCGTACTATCTCCTTGATGTATAGATTAGCCAGATCATCTGGCGAATTAGAAACTCTAATCGGGAGGAAATGAGCCGATTTCGTGAACCGGTCCACAATCACCCAAATGGAGTCATGCCTCTTTCTCATCTTTGGTAACCTAGAAATGAAATCCATAGATATGAAATCCCACTTCCACTTAGCTATAGGCATGGGTTGAAGTAAACCAGGGGGTCGGCGATGTTTAGCCTTGACTTGCTGGCACGTGAGGCATCAGGGCACAAAATCTACTATTTGGGCCTTCATGTTATCCCACCAGTACGAACGCTTCACATCTCAATACATCTTTATACTACCCGGATGCATTAGTAACTTTAAATTGTGAACGGCCTCCAGAACTTCTCTCCTCAAGTCGTGAAAGTTCGGGACGCATAGGCGGCCACGATACCGTAAACCTCCATCTAAGCCAATCCTCTATTCTGATTCTTCATTATCGCTTGCACGCTCTCTCATCTTCATCAGCAGCTCATCTTCTATCTGAGCTACAATGATTCGGTCATCAATAAGTGGCTGCACGTGGAAGTCTGTGATGCTCTCGAATGGCTCCTCCACTTCAGCTTATGTTCGAAATCTCGTACAAATTCCATATTCCACTCTTCTATCATCAGCGAGGCTATAAATTCTATAGTTTTCTTGCAGCTCAACGCATCGGCCACAAGGTTGGCTTTGCCAGGATGGTAGGAGACTTCAAACTTAAAGTCTTTCAAAGTCTCTATCCAACGACATTGCCTTATATTCAGGTCCCTCTGTGTAAAGATGTATTTGAGTCTTTTGTGGTCACAAAAGAGCTCGAACTCCTCTCCATAGAGGTAATGTCTCCAGAGCTTCAATGTGAAAATGACTGCCACCAACTCCAGGTCATGAGTAGGGTAGTTTTTTTCATGTTTCCTCAATTGTCGTGAGGCATAGGTGATCACCCTATCCTTTTGCATAAGTACACACCCTAAAGTGACTCGAGAGGTGTCGGTGTAAATAGTATATTTGACCCTTTGCTCTGGCAGTACTAGCACGGGCACAGACGTTAACTTGTCCTTTAATTCATACTTTAATTCTTGAAAGGCTGCTTCTACTTTCTCATTCCAAGTAAACTTAAAATCTTTCCGAGTAAGTTGAGACAATGGTCGGGCTATCTTGAAAAAATCTTTAATGAATCGGTGATAATAGCCGACAAGTCCAAGGAAACTCCTCACTTCTGTAACTGAGCCGAGCTACTCCCAGTCTTGTATCGTGGTTACCTTAGCAAGATCCATGAAAATTCCTTCCTTGAAAACCACGTGTCTTAAGAACTTGACTTCTTCCTTCCAAAAGTCCCATTTTCGGTACTATGTAAATAATTGACTTTGCCTAAGAGTATCAAGGACTGCTCGTAGGTGCTCTTCATGATCTTTTCGACTCTTTGAGTATATTAGAATGTCATTTATAAATACAATGATGAATCAATATAGATACGGCCGAAATACCCGGTTCATGAGATCCATGAATACGGCCGGTGCATTTGTAATTCCAAACAGCATCATGAGGAATTCGTAGTGCCCAAAGTTGGTCCTGAAAATTATTTTCTGCACGTTTTCATTCCTGATGCGCAACTGATGATACTTAGACTATAAATCTATTTTAAGAAAATACTGAGCCCCCTTCAACTGGTCAAACATGTCATCTATCCTGGGTAGAAGATACTTGTTCTTGACCATAATGTGATTTAGTCTGTAATAATTTATACACAACCACAGTGTATTCATCCTTCTTTTTCACAAACAATACAGGTGCTCCCTAAGGAGATATGCTCGGCCATATAATACCTGAATCCAATAAGTCATCAATCTGCTTCCTCAGTTCCTCCGTTTCACATGGAGGCATGTGGTATGTCGATAAGGAGATCGGTGTCGTGCCTGGTACAAGGTCGATGGTAAAGTCGATCTCGCGCTGAGGAAGTAGTCAAGGGATTGTTCTGAACACATCTATGAAAACTTGGACTACTAGCGTGTCCTCAAGTGACGAACCATCAAAATTTTCCAACAGGGAAGCATAACAACTAATGCGGTAGGGCCAACTGACCTGAACTGGGAAAGTGAAGGTTGTGTTTTCGGGGCCCATGGGCTGTCACCAATCTGGTTTCACAGTCAATCTCTGCCTTCATTTCGGTGAGCCAATCCATATCGAAGATGACGTTATAATAGTATATCTTAGTTACAATCAGGTCAATATACACCACTCTACTCCCTAAGTTTATCGGGCAACTCTTACAAAGCTTAGTGGCGTCTGTGAAGGTTCCTACTACTGCGATGTGTCACGCCCCAAACTCGGAAACTAGGCTCACAAAATTTTTGATCACCGAATCTGGCACCGACAGCCTCCGTAGTACCCCATTCTCGGCTCCCGGCACCTATACACTAGGTTCCAATCCTGGGATGCTACAAGGAGGGTTTCAAATCATCAATTCAATTGCAATGAGCATAATCAAAAGCATAACTCACGAACAATAACCACAAGAACACCACCACAAAATTCACTATGATAAAAAACTTTTGAGTACAGTGCGTCGGAAGGGAAATACAAGATAGTGCGAATAACAAAAACACTAAGGCTCGACCGTACACTCCTGGCATCACCTACACGCATCAATCGTGCATAAGCTTATAGAAGCTTAGAGGGTGGTGTAAGTGTGTGCGCAATATAAGCGTGCTCAGAATGCAAGATCAGAGTAATGTGGACTTATGGTGATAAGTACATGAATGTGATCAGCCGTACCAAGGCTTTGCTGTGCAAGATATGAATGCCATCAGCCATAACACAGCCATGTGATGCGAGATGCAACTCAAGCATGCCAATACTCAACATGTATCAGTACAGTTCTCATTCTGGATAATCACCGAGGTTTAGTACACTCCAAGAGGCACTGCCGCTCTCCAAGCCGCACAGTCCAAATGAGCGTAAGAAACCTCACTATCCGCCTGACCAATAGTCTGCCAATACCTATCCGGCACGTCGATAGCGGACCCATTCACGAGCTGGTCAAACTCAGCCTAGTATTGCCCCTTACCCTCGGGCGAGTAAGGCCACACCCCTTTCCAACCGACCACGACACAGTGGGAGACGCGGCCTCCTGGTATTCGGCCCTCATGCGCTCATATATCCACTTGGTCTCGACGTTGGAGTCATCCTCTGGTACTATCGGGTTTAGGGATTTTCACCCAGGGACATCTATGGCGCCCGTATGCTAGATCCAAATATTTCTGGTATCCAATCCTGCCTCCATGATGTGGCTATAGAGGCTATAGCCCTGATGTCGCTAGGGCATACAGTAACTACAATCACACAAATGCAAGTGCATGAGTCACACTATCAGTCATACAACAATCCTGCGTGTACCATGCACTTATATGGGGCAACTCCGCCTATCAGGGAGCCCATAAACAGTCCGCCCGAAGGCATATGCTATGATCGGTCACTCCTCATATCAGGCATACATATGATGCAGATGTTCATGAATCATCGATCTATACTAAACATGTATAAAGAGATGAGCTCTGTGTATAACGGAGATGGGCCTAGACGGCCTACTTACCATGAGTATGGGCCTGTCAGTGGGCCTTAGGGAGAGTTGTAATGCGGACATTTAACCAACATTATCAATGTGGACGTCAAACCAGCATTGCTCCTAAGGCGTGGCCCGTTATGAATATCAATATATATGCTATGGTGGAATCACACT